>NC_041385.1:694096544-694104147 GCF_002162155.2 Triticum dicoccoides | reverse complement strand
CGCTCGCCGTTGTCGCCCTCGACCGGCCGCACCTCTGCGGCGACCCTCCGCGAGCCCTGCGCCGGCCTCCGCCGCGGCCCCTCGCTGGCCGCCGCCCGTGCTCGGCCTCCGCTCGGGCGCCATCACGCCCCGGCGCCCGTAACCGTAGCACCCAGCGCCCGCTCCCCCTGTGCCCGATAAGGCCTTAGGCCACTGACCGAACGGCCCCAGCCCCAGAACGTTTATAAAAAAAAGAATTAAAAAAATAAAATATATATAAAAAATATAATAAATAATTAATTACTAATAAAATTAATTAACTAATTAGTTAATTAACTAAATAATTAACTTAATTAATTCTGATTAAATTAACTAAATAAGGTTAATTAACCTAATGACTAATTTACCTAATTAACTACTGTTAATTAGCTAACAGAGTATGACAAATGGGACCCACGTGTAAGTTTGACTTAGTCAATCCATGTTGGCTGCTGATGTCAACATGACATCATGCTGATGTCATAATTTCATTTTCGGATTAAATTAAATAATTAATTAAATTCCAGAAATCAATAAAATCTTTAGAAAATCATATCTTTTAATCCATAACTCGGATTAAAATATTTTCAACATGAAAGTTGCTCAGAACGACGAGACAATTCCGGATACGCAGTCCGTTCGTCCGCCACACACCCCTAACCTATCGAACTCGCAACTTTCCCCCTCCGGCTCCTCTGCCCGAAAACGCGAAACACTGGGAATACTTCCCGGATGTTTCCCCCCTTAACCGGTACCACCTCATACCACGTTAGGGCACACCTAGCATCGCTCATTGTCACGTCACGCATCGTCGTGTTTATGTTTGCATTGTATTCATTGTTTCTTCCCCCTCTTATCTCCGGTAGACTAGAGCCGATGCTGCTGCTGCCCAGTTCGACTACGGAGTTGACGACCCCTCTCTCTTGCCGGAGCAACCAGGCAAGCCCCCCTTTGATCACCAGATATCGCCTACTCTTCTCTATACTGCTTGCATTAGAGTAGTGTAGCATGTTACTGCTTTCAGTTAATCCTATACTGCTGCATAGCCTGTCCTTGCTACTACTGTTGTTACCTTTACCTGCTATCCTACTGCTTAGTATAGGATGCTAGTGTTCCATCAGTGGCCCTACACTCTTGTCCGTCTGCTATGCTATACTACTGGGCTGTGATCACTTCGGGAGGTGATCACGGGCATATACTATATACTTTACACTGTTACATTACCTGTGATACTGTTCGGAGATGGGGGCTGAAAGGACAGGTGGCTCCATCCCGGTAGAGGTGGGCCTGGCTTCCCGATGGTCCCCGACTGTTACTTTGTGGCGGAGCGACAGGGCAGGTTGAGACTACCTGGGTGAGAGGTGGGCCTGGCCCTGTTCGGCGTTCGCGGATACTTAACACGCTTAACGAGATCTTGGTATTTGATCTGAGTCGGCTACGAGCCTATACGCACTAACCATCTACGTGGGAGTAGTTATGGGTATCCCGGCGTCGTGGTATCAGCCGAAGCACTTCGTGACACCAGCGACTGTGTGGCGCACGCCGGATTGGAACGTAAGCCTGCTCTTGTATTAAGGGGGCTAGTTCTGCTTTCGGTCGCGTACGCAACATGCAGGTGTGCTATGGGCGATGGGCCCAGACCCCTGTGCGCTTAGGTTTAGACCGGCGTGCTGGCCTCTCTGTTGAGCCTAGGTGGGGCTGCGACGTGTTGATCTTCCGCGGCCGGGCATGACCCAGGAAAGTGTGTCCGGCCAAATGGGATCAAGCGTGTTGGGTAAGTTGGTGCACCCCTGCAGGGAAGTTAATCTATTCGAATAGCCGTGATCTTCGGTAACAGGACGACTTGGAGTTGTACCTTGACCTTATGACAACTAGAACCGGATACTTAATAAAACACACCCTTCCAAGTGCCAGATACAACCGGTGGTCGCTCTCTCTCAGGGTTACGAGGAGGGGATCGCCGGGTAGGATTATGCTATGCGATGCTACTTGGAGGACTTCAGTCTACTCTTTGCTACATGTTGCAAGGCGGAGGCTGCCAGAAGCGTAGTCTTCGACAGGATTAGCTATCCCCCTCTTATTCTGGCATTCTGCAGTTCAGTCCACTGATATGGCCCTTTACACATATATCCATGCATATGTAGTGTAGCTCCTTGCTTGCGAGTACTTTGGATGAGTACTCACGGTTGCTTTCTCCCCACTTTTTTCCCCTTTCCTTTCTTTCTGGTTGTCGCAACCAGATGCTGGAGTCCAGGAGCCAGACGCCATCGACGACGACCCCTGCTACACCGGAGGTGCCTACTACTACGTGCAGCCCGCTGACGACGACCAGGAGTAGTTTAGGAGGATCCCAGGCAGGAGGCCTGCGCCTCTTTCGATCTGTATCCCAGTTTGTGCTAGCCTTCTTAAGGCAAACTTTTTTAACTTATGTCTGTACTCAGATATTGTTGCTTCCGCTGACTCGTCTATGATCGAGCACTTGTATTCGAGCCCTCGAGGCCCCTGGCTTGTATTATGATGCTTGTATCACTTATTTTTATTTGTAGAGTTGTGTTGTGATATCTTCCCGTGAGTCCCTGATCTTGGTCGTACACATTTGCATGCATGATTAGTGTACGATTGAATCGGGGGCGTCACAAGTTGGTATCAGAGCCGACTGCCTGTAGGAATCCCCCTTTCCAACTCCTTGGCCGAAGTCGAGTCTAGTCGTTGAAAAACTTTTACTAACATGGCTGTGTGGCCCATGGGCCCACGTCGCCATCGGGAGGTATTAGGATCTTTTATTCCTCGACCTTTACTCTGGGATTCTGAACCCTCTTCTATTCGGGTTAAACGATTTTTACTAAAAACTAACTTTAGGTTCTCGAAAATACTTTCTCCCGGAGAGCCCCTTCAGTCCAGATGGTCACCGACTGCACCAGAAGATTTCGGAGATACTCTTTGATATTCTCTCAAGACTTTGTGCCCATCACTTTTGCTATTCCCGACCACCGATAAATCCTTATGGATAACTACTTACACTTGCCATTCTTACGATCATTCCCCATTGTTCTTGTTATTACAAGATACCCGAAGTTTTCTCTATTGTTCCGAGAATACTTCGTGCCTACTGCCTAGCAGTTCTTTGCCACATGAATACCCCTTCAAATAAATCCCCGCACTTGTCAAGTATCCGCTCATCCCCAGTTGTTCATGAGTTTCACAAATGTCTTCAAAATACTATTCGATCTTCCGAAAATCCTCTGGAGCCTTTGGCTCTTGAAATTCTTGCTTGCTCGCATTATGGTTAATCCCATAAGTCTCATAGTCTTAATGACATTCCTTGTCATTATCATTTTGAGTCTGTTGACTCAATATGTTTGCGAATGCACGCAATCATCATTGATCCTTATAAATTACTTCTCCGGCTAAGCTGCCATTCTTTTAACTGGAATTGGTTCTCGACCAATCCAATTGTCATTGATTGTACCCTAAGGCTATTCAACTTATCCATCCCTACTCAGAGCATTGCTTCTGATCCCTTGATTTGGAAATCATAATTCCTTTGCATTTGACAATTGAGTTAGTCAGTTGTTTCTATAATCTGATCTCCTTGCAATCTTCTTCCTATAGTTGAGTACCGATGCTCACGTCAGATCCCTTGTGGACCACCAGATCCTTTGTTGGATTTTATCTGACAACGCCCTTCATATTCAATAACCTTGTGAGCCTTTCCTCTGATACATAATGCCTTTGGTAAATTGTATCCTCTGCTTTCTTAACCATGCTCTGTCTTTGAGCTTGAGTTAATTACTTCTAAAGATTCTGGTATATGATTCTAAGATGCCCCGATGGGTTGAACATATGCCTTCTCTAAACCGTGTGAACCCGAAAGTTTCCACGAGTCATACTCTTCTGGTGCTTCACCAGATAAAATTTCAACACTGCAACTTCATCGAACGTGAGAAGTGAATGAAAGGTTATGCATTGGAGAAGTGGGAGTCGACCTTGAACTTGTGTTCATGCCCATGGACACGATGTAGATCTTATCATTAAAGCTTCTCTTAAATAAATTATTCCTTTGGTATAAGTTCATCTTATATCTAGGATCTGGCCTTTTGCAACCGTGGTTCCGACCATGATTTTTCTTCTTTGATCTCATTTCTCGGACAAGTTAAAACAATTGTCTTCTATGGATCAATACACCAGTCCAACCTTTACTTTGATCATTGTGTCGAGTATTACCCCCCCTGGTATCTCGAGATTATCATGGAACTGCATAACTTTTTATGAGTTCTTCATCAAGTGCTACCTTCCCACTGATTCCAATTTTTCGCGGGCTCTGAGTTATTGAACACTCAAAGACACCGATAACTGAACCGAGTCCGCTCTTCGGTTCAACAACTCTTCAGTAAGCTTCTATAAGTACGAGTTTGTACCCGATTGCGCCATTCCTAGCCTGTTTGGCTATATCATTGTCGTGACGATTCTAACTGTGCTACCTGGTCCTTATTCTCGGAGCACCAATTTTCGACGATGAACTAACCTTACGTCGATCCTCATCGTCATATCATTTCACCTTGAACAACAAGCTTGGTTTCGAGTTTGTGTCGTACCCTTGGTTCCAATAACCTTTCACTTCATCATTACTTGACTTGATGTCGTTACCGATCGATTACATCTTCATGAATTCTCGCGACAAAGGTGTCGTGATCATCAACATTCTGAGCTCATCCAGGATATCAATTGAATTCATGATGAGAAATACCATCCTTGCCCTCGATGAATTGTATTATCGTCGACCACTTTATTGCCCTCCCACCAACACAAGCTTGTTCATGTTTGGTGTTATACCTTGAGTTCCTTGCTATCCAGCAATTGTTCTTCTTTACCTTGGAGTATTACCATCCTTTATGTCAAGAATGTTCTGAGATTTGTTCCACCTCTTGAGAATTCTTGACATAGAAATACTTCTCACCATCACCATTCTTTCTTGGTCCCCGTGTTAATTCCAACAAGTGAACGGTGTTGTTTGGATTCTTTCCTTCTAGCAACCCTATTTTTTTGAAGTTAATGGTCGAAAGTTCATTCTTAGGCTATTGACTATTGAATCACCATTCTAACATTGGTCGTGCAACCCAACCCATATTTCGGGTGCACCTTTCAACCAATTTTTAATTGTGTATGTTTTCCTCGAGCATACATCATTATACCATTTGATCTGACAAATCTCATCTTCTTGTTCACATTATTGTGGAAATCCATCTTTTGAAAATCTCAATGAATTGTCGCTGAGTCAATCAGCCACCTCCTCACCTCTCCTTGGTTTAATGATGAACTATTGTTTCAGGAACCCGCTCCCATAGTTCATTTCCCGAGAATCTTGCAATGCCATTTCAATGATTTGTGTTGCGCCTTTTCTTCTCAGACATCCCGAGTCTGAGGCATCATGACACCAATTGGATCTGAATCTCGGTCAGATATGATGGTTGGGACAACTTTCCAGGAGTTATGTTGTTTGTCCTTTGATGACCCGGTAACATGATGTCATGCCTAGCACCCCCCCCCTGGCTGGAGGACCTATCGTTATAATTTCTTTTGCAAGGACAACCATTCTTCCTGGAGGAAATTGTAAGACTTATTCTAAAAGTTATTCCTGATGGATCCTTTGTGTTTCCAAAGTCTAATCTTCACCTGAAGACCATGTCAATGCTATCTCGAAGCATGTCAATGGTACTCCGATTTTCAACAGGAACATTTGAAGCACGATGCTAAATTTTATTTATCAATTATCCTAACACCGTTGTATGGGTAATATCATGAGATTCCTCCCCCCCTTACCTAAAGAGTTGTCTACATTATATCCTGCCACGGATATCATGCTCTGCTTGTCCTTGGGAAGGATATATCCCTGAAATATGTGTTTAGACACATTTTCCTTTCCATTGTTCTGTTTAATATGATAATCATATTTTACTTTCCATTGGTTGTTTGAACCTTTCTTTTGATCTATATGATCTAAGCAGCAATATTCTACTGCTTATGTAAACTCCTCGGTGTGCAATTCTATCAGTAAGACCCTGTTACTATTGTTGATGACATTCCGGTAGCCACCGATGGATGAGAGCCTTGCCTATTGGTCCGCCTCGTTCAACGAGCAGGAAAGTGGTTCTCTTCGTCCCTCGCCCTTGGTACCAACGTTGATGCCGACATAACTGACGTGGTACTCTCTGACATGCCTTGCTATCATGACCGTGAAAGATGTCACTGCTCCTATTAAAAAAAACCACATGGTGGGCCCATAACCCACAGTTCCATAGGATCGAAACCTGACCCTCCTGTACCCCCTTTCCCAAAGTCAATACTCACGCTTGGCTTCGTGTGTAATTCGCGGGCCACTGTCCTAGTGGTCTATTTTGGTATCAGACGCAATACTTACTCTCGCTACTTTGAACCCCTTTCTCACTCTGGTTCAGGCTTCGAGCAACTATCTATCCGCTTGGAGCTTATTATGGTACCTTCGTACCTTACTCTCGAGGTATTTCACATGTTCAACTCGAGAGATAATCTTATACTAATTCATGGGTTAACCCCAGATTGTTTCCCTCAAAAGCATTATGTCGTAGTGAGCTGCCCCTTATCTTTTCGTAAGTACGATGGAGTTCCCGAAGAAATGATGACAAGTTTATCATGATGCATCAGAATAAAGGATTGAAGACATCAACGAAAGGAATTAACTTCTTCGAGAAGATCCGTTAGAATATCGTAGCCAGAACTTTCCCCTTACTCCCGCTCCTAAATCTCGGGACGAGATTTCTTGTAGTGGAGGACAATTGTGACGCCCGGGTATTTAAGCTACAGTGAACCTCTGCTAATGATGCCACGTCACCTCGTTTACTGTTGATAATCTCTCGTTAGTTCAAAAACCGATTCAAATTCAAATTCAAAATCAAGTAAACAATAAAAGTTTTCAAGTATTAAAACTAAAATGTTCGGAGTGAGCCAAATAATGCATAGGTAATTATGGTGGAGAAACCACACTTTTATAAAATGTTTAAATACTCTAAAATGAATATAACAGTAGCAAATACAATTATTTAAATGCTTTAAAAATAATAAACATTTTCAAAACTAAATTTTCATAAGTATTAAACTATTGTGGCAGTGGCATAAATTTGTTAAATCTATTTAGGTGCCACTTTGGTAATTTACTAAAGCTAAAATAAAAGGAAACTGAAAGAAAGCAAAAATAGCAAATAAAAATAAGAAGAGGGAAAGAACCCCCGCTTCCCTCACTGGGCCTCGACCCAGCCGGCCCAGTCGGCCACCCCACCAGGCCGGCCGAACCTGGCAAGGGCCAACCGGCCAGCCCACCACCGCTCCCTTATCCACCCCCACTACCCGAAACCCTAAACCACCGGCACCCCACTTCCCCCACGTCGCCACTCCTCCTCCCCCTCTCGATCCAATCTGGATCGGTGGATCGGCACGATCCCCCCACTCCTCCGCTCGATCCCCATCTCCTTCCCCCGCTCGATCGCGGTCAACCGCGCCCCGTCCCCACTTGCTGTCGCCCCACCGCTGGCGCCACCGCAACGGCGCCGCT
>NC_041385.1:694087238-694096417 GCF_002162155.2 Triticum dicoccoides | reverse complement strand
ATCGCGGTCAACCGCGCCCCGTCCCCACTTGTTGTCGCCCCACCGCTGGCGCCACCGCAACGGCGCCGCTCGATCGTCGCCGCCTCCTCCGCGGCCGCGCCGTCGCCGGACTGCCTCGTCCCCGACCCCGACGCTCGCCACCGCCCGAAGCCTCCCTCGTCGGAATGCCACCTCGCCGGACCGCCTCCTCATCTCCGGCAACGCACGCGTCCCCGTCCTCCTCCTCGGCAACCGCTGCCATCGCCCTACGCACCGCTGTGAGGACCCCCCCTCCTTTCCCCTCTGTCTCGGGCCGCACCACCGTGGCTCACTGGCCGTCCTCGCCTCGACCGCGCCTGACCCTGACCGCGTCCGCTCCAGTTCCCGCTCGTCACTCTCCCGCATGCGAGGTCCCGCCTCACCGGCGCTGCTCTGGCCTCGCCGACCCACGCGCCTCGCGCTCGCCCGCCTCTTGCTCCGGCCAACTGCCGCCGCGGCGCCGTCTCCGGCTTCCCCGAGTGCTCGCAGCCCCCCCTATGCACCGGCGCCTCTCGCTCGCCGTTGTCGCCCTCGACCGGCCGCACCTCTGCGGCGATTCTCCGCGAGCCCTGCGCCGGCCTCCGCCGCGGCCCCTCGCTGGCCGCCGCCCGTGCTCGGCCTCCGCTCGGGCGCCATCACGCCCGGCGCCCGTAACCGTAGCACCCAGCGCCCGCTCCCCCTGTGCCCGATAAGGCCTTAGGCCACTGACCGAACGGCCCCAGCCCCAGAACGTTTATAAAAGAAAAAGAATTAAAAAAAATAAAATATATATAAAAAATATAATAAATAATTAATTACTAATAAAATTAATTAACTAATTAGTTAATTAACTAAATAATTAACTTAATTAATTCTGATTAAATTAACTAAATAAGGTTAATTAACCTAATGACTAATTTACCTAATTAACTACTGTTAATTAGCTAAGAAAGTATGACAAATGGGACCCACGTGTAAGTTTGACTTAGTCAATCCATGTTGGCTGCTGATGTCAACATGACATCATGCTGATGTCATAATTTCATTTTCGGATTCAATTAAATAATTAATTACATTCCAGAAATTAATAAAATCTTTAGAAAATCATATCTTTTAATCCGTAACTCGGATTAAAATATTTTCAACATGAAAGTTGCTCAGAACGACGAGATGATTCCGGACACGCAATCCGTTCGTCCACCACACACCCCTAACCTATCGAACTCGCAACTTTCCCCCTCCGGCTCCTCTGCCCGAAAACGCGAAACACCGGGAATACTTCCCGGATGTTTCCCCCCTTAACCGGTACCACCTCATACCACGTTAGGGCACACCTAGCACCGCTCATTGTCACGTCACGCATCGTCGTGTTTATGTTTGCATTGTATTCATTGTTTCTTCCCCCTCTTATCTCCGGTAGACTACGAGACCGACACTGCTGCTGCCCAGTTCGACTACGGAGTTGACGACCCCTCTCTCTTGCCGGAGCAACCAGGCAAGCCCCCCCTTTGATCACCAGATATCGCCTACTCTTCTCTATACTGCTTGCATTAGAGTAGTGTAGCATGTTACTGCTTTCAGTTAATCCTATACTGCTGCATAGCCTGTCCTTGCTACTACTGTTGTTACCTTTACCTGCTATCCTACTGCTTAGTATAGGATGCTAGTGTTCCATCAGTGGCCCTACACTCTTGTCCGTCTACCATGCTATACTACTGGGCTGTGATCACTTCGGGAGGTGATCACGGGCATATACTATATACTTTACACTGTTACATTACCTGTGATACTGTTCGGAGATGGGGGCTGAAAGGACAGGTGGCTCCATCCCGGTAGAGGTGGGCCTGGGTTCCCGACGGTCCCCGACTGTTACTTTGTGGCGGAGCGACAGGGCAGGTTGAGACTACCTGGGTGAGAGGTGGGCCTGGCCCTGTTCGGCGTTCACGGATACTTAACACGCTTAACGAGATCTTGGTATTTGATCTGAGTCGGCTACGAGCCTATACGCACTAACCATCTACGTGGGAGTAGTTATGGGTATCCCGGCGTCGTGGTATCAGCCGAAGCACTTCGTGACGCCAGCGACTGAGTGGCGCACGCCGGATTGGAACATAAGCCTGCTCTTGTATTAAGGGGCTAGTTCTGCTTTCGGCCGCGTACGCAACGTGCAGGTGTGCTATGGGCGATGGGCCCAGACCCCTGTGCGCTTAGGTTTAGACCGGCGTGCTGGCCTCTCTGTTGAGCCTAGGTGGGGCTGCGACGTGTTGATCTTCCGCGGCCGGGCATGACCCAGGAAAGTGTGTCCGGCCAAATGGGATCAAGCGTGTTGGGTAAGTTGGTGCACCCCTGCAGGGAAGTTAATCTATTCGAATAGCCGTGATCTTCGGTAACAGGACGACTTGGAGTTGTACCTTGACCTTATGACAACTAGAACCGGATACTTAATAAAACACACCCTTCCAAGTGCCAGATACAACCGGTGGTCGCTCTCTCTCAGGGTTACGAGGAGGGGATCGCCGGGTAGGATTATGCTATGCGATGCTACTTGGAGGACTTCAGTCTACTCTTTGCTACATGTTGCAAGGCGGAGGCTGCCAGAAGCGTAGTCTTCGACAGGATTAGCTATCCCCCTCTTATTCTGGCACTCTGCAGTTCAGTCCACTGATATGGCCCTTTACACATATATCCATGCATATGTAGTGTAGCTCCTTGCTTGCGAGTATTTTGGATGAGTACTCACGGTTGCTTTCTCCCCACTTTTTTCCCCTTTCCTTTCTTTCTGGTTGTCGCAACCAGATGCTGGAGTCCAGGAGCCAGACGCCACCGTCGACGACGACCCCTGCTACACCGGAGGTGCCTACTACTACGTGCAGCCCGCTGACGACGACCAGGAGTAGTTTAGGAGGATCCCAGGCAGGAGGCATGCGCCTCTTTCGATCTGTATCCCAGTTTGTGCTAGCCTTCTTAAGGCAAACTTATTTAACTTATGTCTGTACTCAGATATTGTTGCTTCCGCTGACTCGTCTATGATCGAGCACTTGTATTCGAGCCCTCGAGGCCCCTGGCTTGTATTATGATGCTTGTATCACTTATTTTTATTTGTAGAGTTGTGTTGTGATATCTTCCCGTGAGTCCCTGGTCTTGATCGTACACATTTGCGTGCATGATTAGTGTACGATTGAATCGGGGGCGTCACATGGAGTATGAGGAAGCCTTTGGGGATTGTGATGGTTGCATGCTCCACATGACCAGGTTTGGCCTGAGGTACAGTCATAAGGGAGAGCTGCAGACCACCATCGATTGTACCACCAGCTCTTATCCATTGTCGAAGTATTTCACAGATTTCTCTCCTGTAGCGTTCTGGATGTAGCTAGGGACTAGCTGGTTGGCTTGTGGTTGTTTGCAATGAAATGGATACTATGCCCGTTCGAGTTTCTGGATGTAAATTATGATTTGCATCTATAAGAAGTTTGCTTTTCGGAGATTAATCTTGTTTCTTTTTCATGTCTGTCCTGGAAAACTCTTGAGGTGCTGATAGGTTTCAGGTATGATACATGCCATATGTCATACTCGATGTGGATGCATGGCAAGATTCAAATCATTCTCAAGAAAAGCGACTTAGGTATTTCGTCACTACAGAGATGAAAAGATATCATTCTAAAAAAATGATATGTTTACAAACTAACTTGACCCATGACCGCGTAGGCCTCTTCACCTTAATAGTCTGTTTTGTTCTAGTAGCATAAAAAGAAATGCATATCTAAAATAGAGGGTCTGATCATAGCTTTTTTGAAAAAAAAAGGTATGTCATTGACTGCCTGGATTAATTCAGAACATGCTCTTTTATTATTAGATTTTGGAATTAATTAACAAAATATTTAAAGCCCTTTAACTTTGAATTATGCTGGTTTTTAAGGGAGGGTCTAGAAATGTTGTTTCTAAGGTTTGCGATAGTGCTTATTGTGGTAGAAGTATAAAGGATCAGTGGCATGAGGAGAAAAATATGTAAAAAGGGTGGAACTTGAACTATGTTTGGTTTCATATAAAAAAAAGTAATTGATACATGCTACTCCCTCCGTCCTAAAATAAGTGTCTCAACTTTGTACTAGCTCTAGTATAAATTTGTATTAAGCTCAAGACACCTTTTTTTTTGCGAACACACAAAAGCTTTGCGCGTCGATGTATTAGAAGAAAAGAAATAGAAGTACAGAGAGTCCGGCGGCTTGCCGCGGTTACAATCATCCCCACGGTAGCATATGGTGGGCAGCCATTAACACCATGGGGCACCCAACAACGCCCTACATGCTAGAAGGTCCTACCTCCAGAAGTCCGACAACCCCCTCGCACCAGAAAGTTTCCATAGCTCAATCTCATCACTGATGCGACGATAAAGCTCTCTAGCAACGACTGCTGACCACTCGAAGACACGACTATTACGCTCCCTCCATAGCATCCAGACGATGAGGAGGGCAAGCGAATCAAACCCTTTCCTCCGCTCCTTCGGGATCATCGCACGACTGGCTGGCCACCACTCTATGAGAGTTGCATCCATGCTGGGCACCAACTGGCCAAGGCCGCACCGTGCGAGGGCAGAGTGCCACACATCCCTGGCAAACACACAGCCCAGTGCCAGGTGGTCTGCAGTCTCAGCCTCCTGCTCGCATAATGGGCACATGACATGGGACTGGAGGCCGTGTCGAAGGCGTCTGTCTGCCGTCCAAATCCGACGCCTCATCGCTAGCCAGAAGTGAAGCTTGCACTTGGCCGGGGCCCAAGTCTTTCAAAGGGCCCGACCGCATGGGAACCTCTCGAGGCCAGCAAAGAACACCTGGTAAGCTGAGCTCGCAGAATATACCTCAACGAGCAGGAGGGAGTATTAATGAGATAGAAAAATATAATGAGTTTCATGGTCTGAGTACAGATAAATATCTTCAACATTCAGAAGAATGTAGGAACATAATTGTTGTATCCCCAGATCGCTGTTCTCCAACTGCCTCCAGGATGGCTCGAGGGCGACTCCGAAGGCCGCCAATCAATTTCACATATCTAGTCGCAATCCTCGGCGATGGTCTGCAGCAACTAGTGCAACCCATTTTGCGCAAGTGAGCTTTTCTAGAAATCTTGTAAAAAGTTTGTCAAACTATAACCACCGTAATAAAATGAAATTCCAAATATTCGTGTATTATACATATTATACATAAAAATAACTTATTTATAAAATCTTCATGTAGTTCTTAAAAATATCCACATTTTCATTAATATCCACTTGTGATAACTTTCACTCGTGGCACATGTTCATAATTTCTATATAATTGAAATATAATCAGATGTAAATATTCGTTAAAACATTTTAAAATTTTCATAATTCTAAAGTTTTATTATACAAAAAATCTTAAACAGCAAACTTATGAATTATAAAATTGTGCATATAATAATTCAAATGTATGTACAGTTACAATAATATTCGTCAATTGTAATTTATCAAATATTTTTATTACTTAAATTGAACTAACATTTTGTAATCATAATTACAATTTAATTTATAAGATTTTTTCAAAGTAATATGGTAATACTATTTAAAATTACTTGAACATTTTGCTAGATAAGTTAACCATTCCACCACACTTTCCCAAAAAACTCTCGCCCGCTCGCGCTCCCGGCTGTTCGCCAAGGACGACGTGCCGACCCTCGAAGTCGCCGCCGGCCTCACCTCCATCGCCTCCGCCAAAGCCAAGCCCCGTGTGGCCCGCAAGACTGCAGCGCCGCCCAAGAAGAAGCAGTTGATGCCGGAGCAGCGTGCCGTGCAGTCGGCCAAGAGGAAAGACCGGAGGCACATGTTGGGGAACGTAGAAATAATTCAAAATTTTCCTACGTATCACCAAGATCAATCTAGGAGATGCTAGCAACGAGAGAGAGGGAGTGCATCTTCATACCTCTTGAAGATCGCGCAAACGGAAGCGTTACTAGAACGCGGTTGACGGAGTCGTACCCGCGGCGATTCAAATCGCGGAAGATCCGATCTAGCCGCCGAACGGATGGCGCCTCCGCGTTCAACACACGTATAGCCCGGGGACGTCTCCTCTTCTGGATCTAGCAAGGGGAGAGGAGAAGTTGAGGGGGAGCTCCGGCAGCACGACGGCGTGGTGGTGGAGCTTGTGGTATTCCTGCAAGGCTTCGCCAAGCACTATGGAGGAGGAGGAAGAGTTGGAGGAGAGAGGGGCTGCGCCAGGAAAGGGTGTGCTGCAGCCCTCCCACCCTCCCTTTATTTATAGGGTGAAGGGGAGAGGGGGCCGGCCCCTCTAGATTCCATCTAGAGGGGGCGGCGGCCAGGAGGGGGAGACTTGCCCCCCCAAGCAAGGTGGAGGCGCCCCCTTCCCCTAGGGTTTCCAAACCCTAGGCGCCTTGGGACCTTGGGAGGCGCACCAGCCCACTAGGGGGCTAGTTCCCTCCCATATTCAGCCCATTAAGTCCACCGGGGTAGGTGGCCCCACCCGGTGGACCTCCGGACACCTTTTGGTGGTCCCGGTACAATACCGATAACCCCCGAAACCATTCCGGCGACGGAAACTGGAATTCCCATATATAAATCTTTACCTCCGGACCATTCCGGAACTCCTCGTGACGTCCGGGATCTCATCTAGGACTTTCAACAACCTTTCGTAACCACATACGATTTCCCATAATAACTCTAGCGTCACTAAACCTTAAGTGTGTAGACCCTACGGGTTCGGGAATCATGCAGACATGACCGAGACGTTCTCCGGCCAATAACCAACAGCGGGATCTGGATACCCATGTTGGCTCCACTAGTGCAGAACCGGCCTTTAGTGCCGGTTTGTAACGGGCTTTAGTGCCGGTTCGTCAACCGGCACTAAAGTGTGGGGACTAAAGGTCCCCGGCCTTTAGTACCGGTTCGTCACGAACCGGCGCTAAAGTGCCACCACGTGGCACGAGCCAGGCCCGTTTGCGTGGAGGGCATTAGTACCGGTTGGTAACACCAACCGGTACTAAATTTTTGGGTGTTTTTTTTCTGTAATTTTGTGTTTTCAATTTAATTTAGTGATTGTTTTACATTATAATCAGTTGTTAAATCATTAGGTGAAAGTACCACGGATTAGTTTCGACTGGATGCATTATTGGATATCTCTATATATAGCTAGCTAGCTAGAGTATATGCCATATCCATATTATACTTGATCAACTATATAATATATACGGATATGGCATATACTTGATCACTTAGCTAGGTAGGATTCATCCAGCTGAAACTAATCTGCGGTTTCTTTCATTAAATGATATAATAATTAACTAGCTATCTAATCACCACCAGCACTACTAGCTTAAAGAAGAAACATTCACTTGTACCAGAAGCAAAAATATTATCGATCGAGTTCAACATGATTGTCATGATATTATAAGCGTTCATATATATATATAACACCACAAAAGCAAATCACTTAAGTTCAGAACGAAGAACACGGACATGAAAGGACAAGTACTAATTAAGAGCGGCATGAAGAACTAGCTAAATCACTCCTGCTAGCTACTCTCTCTTTGGTAAAATAGCATAGAACATGTATAGCTCTCCTGATTGATCATACTGGAGCATGCCGATGAACCTGTCTCCTAATCATGGGCTGCGCTTCTCATTGCTGCCCCCTAGTACTTCTCTGCGATCATTAACAATTTTCCTCCAATCTTTCACTATTAAGCATTCATCGCTTCTAGAAATCCTGAATGCATTCATGTGCAATGCAGGATATCTTGGCCGTAAGCTAACAATTGACATCTGACCTTTAATCTCGATCCCCTGAGGCACAACTATCATTGGGAGTCCCTGTTGAAGAACATTGTATAGTACTTAATTAATATACTTAGCAATAAAAGTTTAGCAAAAAAATTATGTATGCAAAATATGCACTGAGGACAAATAGTAAATATCTTACCATCATTCCTAAATAGATTGGACCGTAGTTCAATACCATCACTATTGGTCGCACGTTTTGAGTACTAACATTTTTAAGTGCAGGAAGAAAATTTGTTTTGACAGTATGAAGATCCTCAAGCCATGAAACATAATGACTTATCTCCTCGCAGTTTAGTTCAGCTCTGGGACAGTAGTAGGTCCTGTCTACCAAGCGCCGGACATGTTCGGTTGAATGAATAAGCTGTCAATAGAAATTAGTTGTCAGTTATTTTTGAATAAACAATATCAAAGACAAAAATATAGTTGAGAAGAACTCACATAATGGTAGAACTGGAGGCGTCTGCACATCGACCCATATGTCTCTATTACCTTCAATATCATCTTTCGGACGAATATCAAAGGTGATAACCATACCAGGCTCAAATGCATAAGCCTTGCATAGTGCTTGCCAAGTTTTGCATTCAAAATATGTGTACGTTTGTGTATTGTATACTTTGACGTTGAAAGTATAACCATTATGCTCAGTTTTCAGGTAAGCTCTCTTTACCTCCATAGTTTCCATATCTTTGAAACCTATCTTATCCAAGAAAAAAATTCTTGCATGACACGGGATGCGCTAGTAGAATAGTGAAAATTAAAAATTATAAGTCAGGCAAATGAAGCATATATAAGTCATGCTTAATTACGAAAACAGACTTTGTCGTTGTGACTTACTGTATCGAATTCGAAAATCTCATCCAGCTTGATGCTGAATCGCCTACCATCAACAAGGAAATTTCTGTTGCACTGGCCGCGCTGGTCTTCACAGTAATCGCACATAATGAAATTTTTTCCGTCGTCAGACGACCTTGCCTATGTTCATATTAGGCGAAACATTAATCACTTACTAATTCAATTAATTCAACTACTTCTAGTAATTCAACTAAGCATTTACTAAAATAAAATAGTTATATAAATTCAATTAGTTTAAAGCATTTACTAAAATAAACTAGTTCTATATATATATTAATTCAACTAGTTCAACTAAACATTTACTAAAAATAAACTAGTTATATTAATTCAACTAGTTCAAACTAAGCATATACTAAAAATAAACTAGTTCTATATATTAATTCAACTAGTTCAACTAAGCATTTACTCAAAATAAACTAGTTCTCTATATATATTAATTCAACTAGTTCAACTAAATATTTACTAAAAATAAACTAGTTATATTAATTCAACTAGTTCAAACTAAGCATATACTAAAATAAAG
>NC_041385.1:694086180-694086689 GCF_002162155.2 Triticum dicoccoides | reverse complement strand
AAGCATTTACTAAAAATAAACTAGTTCTATATATTAATTCAACTAGTTAACTAAACATTTACTAAAAATAAACTAGTTCTATATATTAATTCAACTAGTTCAACTAAGCATTATATTTACTAAAAATAAAGTAGTTATTATATTAATTCAACTAGTTGAACTAAACATTAACATATTTCTAATTCATCGATGATAATATTTCTAACATTCTAAAAATAAACTAGATAGTTCTAATTCATCTAAACATTAGAAATTAAACAGAAAATAAGTGAAAAAATATGTGTGTGTATAGTGTGTGTGTATATGTGTGTACGTACATGTGTAGTGTACGTGTAGTGTGTGTTTGTGTGTTTGTGTGTGTCTGTGTGTATGTGTGTGTGTGTGTGTGTGTGTGTGTGTGTGTGTAGTGTGCGTGTGTGTGTATGGAGCGGGCCGGGCGCGTACGGGCGGGCGGCGACGACGGGCGGCGGGGGCCGATGACGACGACGAGACGGGCGGCGGCGGCCAGG
>NC_041385.1:694084787-694085686 GCF_002162155.2 Triticum dicoccoides | reverse complement strand
GACGAGACGGGCGCGGCGACGACGACGGGCGGCGGGGGCGCGCTGCGACGACAACGACGGGCGGCGGGGGCGGCGAGGGCGACAGCATGATGGCACGGCGGCGTCGGTGTCGTCGAGATCGAGACTCGCGCGCGCGAGAAGTGGAACGAACTGGCGACGATAACTCAATTTTCGTAAGTGCCATATATATAGGATGGGCCGTTAATACCGGTTGGTGGCTCCAACCGGTACTAAAGGCCAATTTTGGCCAGCCCAAGCGGCGGAAAACGTGGGCCTTTAGTACCGGTTGTTGGCTCCAACCGGTACTAAAGGGCAACACATTAGTACCGGTTGGAGCCACCAACCGGTACTAATGCATGTGCGCTGCCACCCTGCAGTGCGCTACATTTAGTCCCAGCTCGCCGAGCGAAGGGCAGCCGCACTGGTTTATAAACCCAGGCGCGGCAGCCGCACTGGTTTATAAACCCAGGCGCGCCCTTCCTCTATATAGCAGGCTTTTGGGCCTAATTAGGGCGCGCTGTCCTGTGAGCCTGCTGGCCCTACTGGGCATGTATTTGCACACCCAAGGTCTGGCAGGCCCATCGGGCAGCGCCCCAACATGTTTTTTATAAATTATTTTCTTTTCTGCATTATTTATTTTCTTCTATTTATTTTTCAGTAATTTTTTTATATAGTTATTCCTTTTCTGCTTTATTTTTTCTTCTACTTATTTCTGAATAGTATTTATTTTCTTCTATTTATTTTTGAGTAATTTTTTATATAGTTATTCCTTTTCTGCTTTATTTTTTTCTTCTATTTATTTCTGAATAGTATTTATTTTCTTCTATTTATTTTTCAGTAATTTATTTATATAGTTATTCCTTTTCTGCTTTATTTTTTCTTCTATTTATTTCTGAATA
>NC_041385.1:694083843-694084516 GCF_002162155.2 Triticum dicoccoides | reverse complement strand
CCCGGATTCGATGCGCCAGGTGTCTGTCAGTTATTTGTCGTCGTTGCCATGTCATTTGCTTGCGTGTTGCATATTGTCATGTCATCATGTGCATTGCATTGCATACGTGTTCGTCTCATGCATCCGAGCCTTTTCCCCGTTTTTCGTTTCGCAATCCGGCGCTCCTATGTCCTCCGGCGTCCTCCTTTTGTCTCTCGTTGTGTGCAGGTGTTAAACGTTCTCGGAATGGCCCGAGGTTTGCCAAGCGGCCTCGGTATAGCACCGGTAGACCGCCTGTCAAGTTTCATGCTATTTGGAGGTCGTTTGGTACTCCAATGGTTAATCGGGTAACAGTAAAACCTCCTTATCTTTGCAGCCCAACACCCTTCCAAACAGGCCCAAAACCCATCTAAGTCCCCTCCATGCTCTCGGTCGTTCGATCACGATCGTGTGGGCGAAAACCGCTCCTTATTTGGACTCTCCTAGCTCCCTCTACCTATAAAACTAGACCTCCCCCGAAATTTTCGGGTCATTCTACCCCTAACCCTAGCCCCGCTCCTCTCCGCGCCGCCGGACACGTCCGGTCCGGCCGGACACGTCCGCCGCCGACCCCCTCGCCCAATCAGGGAGCGCCACGTGGCCTCTCCGCCGCCAGCCACAGCGCCCCGCCGCCGCGGGCCGCCGGGCCCATGCG
>NC_041385.1:694080491-694083395 GCF_002162155.2 Triticum dicoccoides | reverse complement strand
CCCGCCAGCGTCCCGCGGCCTCGACCCGCGCCTCCCCTGCGCCCGCGGCCTCCAGCCGCCTCCTTCGCCTTCGGTGGCCGCCGCCGCCCGCGCCACCCCCAGCCGGCTTCGTCTCCGGCCAGATCCGGCCGGGGAACGACCGGATCCGCCCCTTCCCCGTCCCGTTTCAGCCTCCCTGGCCCCGTCCCCGACATCTCCGGCGAACCTCGAAATTCGTGCCACCGTTGACTTCTCCCGGAGGTGAAAATCCACAAAGTCCCCGATTCTGCAGTAATTTTCATGCCATTTTCGTCATGCTGTATCTCTGCATCGTAGCTCCGTTTCATGCGTGTAATATGTCAAATTGTTCGTCTCAACGAGTACATCATTTCGTTCCATTGCATCATATTCATTTGAGATCATCTTGATGCCTGAAACATTGTTGTAAGAGTGCTTCATAATGTTTTCTGTTGTCTGTTATCAGAACGAGCTCTTTTGTCATTTTTGCCGTGATTGATGTGTGCATCCTATGAGGTTGACGTCTACATGTGTTTTGAACTATGACATGTCTTCTTTACAGAGGTGCTTACCATGTATTTTTGTGATCAATGTGGTGACTAGCACAAGCATGCAAACTAGGCATCGTGATGTTGCTGATTTTAGTCCATGTTCTGCTGTTATTTTGATGCCATGTAAACTTGATGCTACAGAGAGATCCATGCATATTTTGAGATACTTCAGTAAGAATGTTTTGGACATATGGTTATTGTCTATCCATTCATGCCATTTGTTGCAATTATGGAGTAGCCTAGCATGTCATTTTCGTGCTCTACTTTTGCTTCAAAATGTTTCCTGGCAGATTGTTTACATGTTATTCAATTTGGCCAAGGTCGCTGTAGTTGATCCTTGCATGCTATGGACTTGTTCTTGCCTTGGTTGGTTACATAAACATGTCTTCTTGATGATGCTATGCTTATCTTGTCATGCAATGACTTGTGGTGAGTAAATCGAGCTTGTTAAGTAGGGTACATGATGTTGTTGTTTTGCTAGGCTGAATCTGTTATTTCGCGATGCTATTAAACCTGCTTCCACTAATCATTCTATGCATAATCTGGAGGTGTTCTATAAACATGTTTTGATCTACATGTCCTCCTCTAACCATACATGCCCCTGGTTGCATTTATAGCCTGCTGTAGATTATTCATATCTTGCTGCAAAGTTGCTTCATAATGTTGCTGTCAGCCTGTTAACATTAAGTTCAGTTGTTACCATGTGTTTTGCTAGTGTTCCATGCACCCTATGACCTTGCTATTGCCATGCTTAGCTTCACCAACATGCCTTCATAATTCTGTTTCTGCCATGTATGAATCTGTAATATAACTTGCCATGTTTACGTGAGTGCCATCATATTTTCTGATCCTTTTTGGCTCATGGTCAGTAAGGAACTTTTGATCTATGCATTTAGTAGTATCATGCCATGCTTTTGTTTGCCATGATAAGTTCTTGTAACATGCTGTTTGATAGCTCTAAACATTGTAACCTGATGTTAATTTCTGCAAAGTCTGTATTGTTATAACTTGCAATCTTACCATGTGTCTTTGGACATGTTCTAGTGATTTCTGGAGAAAGCTCAGTGTTCATGTTTTGTTATGCTTTACCTATACATCATGCCCATGTCTTTTGTTTTCATATTGTGGTGTTGTATCATGTTGTTTTGATGCTTGCAATATGCCTAGTTGTTGTTTTGGACAGATTGTTGCTATGACTTGTTTAGTGTGTGTGTGTTGAACCGTTGCTCTGTTTTGAGTGTGCTCTATATGAAACTTGCTTAGAATTGCATGTAGCTTCATATTATCATGTTGCATCCTTGTTTTGAGGTGTTTTCTTGATGTTTGTATGCATTTTGCATCAATGCCATGTTGATCTTGTTTTGCTCATATCTCCTAGGCCGTAGCTCCGAACTAAATGAACATTATATGTAACTTGACTAGAATCTCGTGTAGATCATCTCTGTGCATCTTAACTTGCTGTTTAACAACTTGAACATAAGGTTTATTCAAATCTGGACCAATTTCGAAATACGCATATGAGGACTTACCGGAATTGTTATATGTTGTTCCCGGCCTCATTTAAACTTGTCTTGATGTGTTGCTCTTGTCTGCATCATCTCTTGCCATGCGTAGCTTCATGTAGCCTTGTCTTGCTTCATACTTGCATTGTGCATCATGTCATGTTCATGTGTGGTGTGTTTACTATGTTGTGTGCTTCTTCAGAATAGTTCCCGTTTCGTTGCGTTCGTGAGGAATCGTTCGTCTACGCTTGGTTCGGCTTCATCTGTTCGTCTTCTTCATGGACTCGTTCTTCTTCCTTGTGGGATTTCACGCAAGATGACCGCTACCCTGGATCTCACTACTATCATTGTTATGCTAGTTGTTTCGTTCTATCGCTATGCTGCGCTACCTATCACCTGTTTATCAAGCCATCCTAAATTGCCATGAACCTCTAACCTTTGACACCTTTCCTATGCAAACCGTTGATTGGCTATGTTACCGCTTTTGCTCAGCCCCTCTTATAGCGTTGTTAGTTGCAGGTGAAGTTGAAGATTTCTCCATGGTGGACAGGATTTTGGTTGGGATATCACACTATCTCTTATATTATTAATGCATCTATATACTTGGTAAAGGGTGGAAGACTCGGCCTTTTGCCTGGTGTTTTGTTCCACTCTTGCCGCCCTAGTTTCCGTCATACCGGTGTTATGTTCCCGGATTTTGCGTTCCTTATGCGGTCGGGTGATTTATGGGACCCCCTTGACAGTTTGCTTTGAATAAAACTCTTCTAGCAAGGCCCAACCTTGGTTTTACCATTTGCCTCACCACCACCTATCCCTTTCCCTTGGGTCGGCCAACCCGAGGGTCATCTTTATTT
>NC_041385.1:694079067-694080306 GCF_002162155.2 Triticum dicoccoides | reverse complement strand
CCGGGCCAGTGCTTGTCTAAGTGTTGGTCCGAACCGAGCTGCCTGCGGGGCCCCCTCGGGGCAACTCGAGGTATGGTTTTACTCGTAGCCTGTCTCATCTGGTGTTGCCCTGAGAAAGAGATATGTGCAGCTCCTATCGGGATTGTCGGCGCATCGGGCGGTCTTGCTGGTCTTGTTTTACCATTGTCGAAATGTCTTGTAAACCGGGATTCCGAGTCTGATTGGGTATTCCTGGGAGAAGCTTTATCCTTCGTTGATCGCGAGAGCTTATCATGGGCTAAGTTGGGACACCCCTGCAGGGTATAATCTTTCGAAAGTCGTGCCTGCGGTTATAGGCAGATGGGAATTTGTTAATGTCCGGTTGTAGATAACTTGACACCAGATCCGAATTAAAACGCATCAACCGCGTGTGTAGCCGTGATGGTCTCTTCTCGGCGGAGTCCGGGAAGTGAACACGGTTTCTGGGTTATGTTTGACGTAAGTAGGAGTTCAGGATCACTTCTTGATCATTGCTAGCTTCACGACCGTTCCGCTTGCTCTCTTCTCGCTCTTATTTGCGCTGGTTAGCCACCATATACGCTTAGTTGCTGCTGCAACCTCACCACTTTACCCCTTCCTTTCCCTTTAAGCTTTGCTAGTCTTGATACCCAGGGTAATGGGATTGCCGAGTCCTCGTGGCTCACAGATTACTACAACAACAGTTGCAGGTATAGGTTCTGCGATGATCATGACGCGAGAGCGATGCTTGCTTGCGTTGAGTTCTTCTTCTGCTTCTTCTTCGATCAGGGGATAGGTTTCAGGTCGGCAGCCTGGGCTAGCAGGGTGGATGTCGTTTGAGTTTCTGTTTGTGATTCATCCGTAGTTGGATGTTGCTCTCATGTATTGTGATGTTGTATTCATGTGGCATTGTATGCCTTATGTATGTATCCCCATCTATTATGTAATGTTGATGTAATGATATCCACCTTGCAAAAGCGTTTCAATATGCGGGTCTATCCTTGGTGGGACCTTCGAGTTCCTTTTGGATAGGGTCGCATATTGGGCGTGACATTCCTCCTCCTCCTCCTCTTCTTCTTCTTCTTCTTCTTCTTCTTCTTCTTCTTCTTCTTCTTCTTCTTCTTCTTCTTCTTCTTCTTCTTCTTCTTCTTCTTCTTCTTCTTCTTCTTCTTCTTCTTCTTCTTCTTCTTCTTCTTCTTCTTCTTCTTCTTCTTCTTCTTCTTCTTCTTCTTCTTCTTCTTC
>NC_041385.1:694071959-694072271 GCF_002162155.2 Triticum dicoccoides | reverse complement strand
CTCCTCCTCCTCCTCTTCTTCTTCTTCTTCTTCTTCTTCTTTTTCTTCTTCATCTTCTTCCTCTTCTTCATCTTCTTCCTCCTCTTCTTCTTCCTCCTCTTCTTCTTGTTCCTCCTTCTCCTCCTCCTCCTCCTCTTCTTCTTCTTCTCCTTCTTCTTCCTCCTCTTCCTCTTCTTCTTCCTCCTTCTCCTACTCTTCTTCCTCTTCTTCTTCTTCTTCTTCTTCTTCTTCTTCTTCTTCTTCTTCTTCTTCTTCTTCTTCTTCTTCTTCTTCTTCTTCTTCTTCTTCTTCTTCTTCTTCTTCTTCTTCTTC
>NC_041385.1:694037260-694070406 GCF_002162155.2 Triticum dicoccoides | reverse complement strand
TCTTCTTCTTCCTCTTCCTCTTCTTCTTCTTCCTCTTCCTCTTCTTCTTCTTCCTCTTCTTCCTCTTCCTCTTCCTCTTCATCTTCATCATCATCATCATCATCATCTTCTTCTTCTTCTTCTGCTGCTGCTTCTTCTTCTTTATATATAGTTTCTTCTTTTCTGCTTTATTTGTTTTCTTCTATTTATTTTTGAGTAATTTTTTTATATAGTTTTTTCTTTTTTGCCGTGACCCTCTCTACTCTTTCGTCTGAAACCGACCTTGATACTTCGAAAGATATTGTCCAGTTTGTGCTAGGGGAGCAAATGATGTGAGAAAGGGTTGAAAATTGATGACGTGGCTTAGAATGGTGCGTACTGAACGCAAAAAAGTCTGAAGTTGAAATAAGTTAAAAAAATGAAGTGCCAGTTTTTGTTGTAACACAAGAAGTCCGGAGTTCTAATAAGTTACTAAAAATAAAAAATAAAAGGCGCAAGGCTCGTTAGTTAGCTTCAAGCCTTTCGGAACAGGGTAGACTACACTGCACACAGCTCCGTGCAATCTATTCTATTCCGAAAGGCTTGAAGCTAAGCAAGCTACAGGTGAGCATTGTGCCTCTCCATTGTCTCTGCACTCACGGCTTATAAACAGCTCCTACTGCCTCTCTCCTAGCGAGGTGGGACTAAAAATCAGCTTAATAAGAAACTCTAGTACCGGTTCATGACATGAACCGGTACTAAAGGAGTTCGTGAGGCCCACGGCCTGACACAACATCATTAGTACCGGTTTGTGGCATGAACCGGTACTAATTGTTGCCCACGAACTGGTACTAATGGTGTCCGCCCGCCTAGCTGTTGGAACCGGCACTAATGGACACATTAGTGCCGGCTCAAAATCAAACTGGCACTAATGTGTCTCATATTAGCCCCTTTTTCTACTAGAGCTCCCACATGTTCCACGATGATCTCATCGGATGAACCACGATGTCGGGGATTCAATCAATCCCGTATACAATTCCCTTTGTCCACCGTTATGTTACTTGCCCGAGATTCGATCGTCGGTATCCCAATACCTCGTTCAATCTCATTACCGGAAAGTCTCTTTACTCGTTTGGTAACTCATGATCCCGTGACTAACTCCTCAGTCGCATTGAAATCATTATGATGATGCATTATTGAGTGGGCCCAGAGATACCTCTCCGTTATACGGAGTGATAAATCCCAGTCTCAATTCGTGCAAACTCAACAGATACTTTTAGAGCTTCATGTAGTGCACCTTTATAGCCACCCAGTTATGTTGTGACGTTTGGTACACCCAAAGCATTCCTACGGTATCCGGGGGTTGCACAATCTCATGGTCTAAGGAAATGATACTTGACATTAGAAAAGCTCTTAGCAAACGAACTATACGATCTTGTGCTATGCTTAGGATTGGGTCTTGTCCATCACATCATTCTCCTAATGATGTGATCTCGTTATCAATGACATCCAATGTCCATGGTAAGAAAACCATAACCATCCATTGATCAACGAGCTAGTCAACTAGAGGCTCACTAGGGACATGTTGTGGTCTATGTATTCACACATGTATTACGGTTTCCAGTTAATACAATTATAGCATGAACAATAGACAATTATCATGAACAAGGAAATACAATAATAACCATTTTATTATTGCCTCTAGGGCATATTTCCAACAGTCTCCCACTTGCACTAGAGTCAATAATCTAGTTCACATCACTATCAGATTGTAATGAATCCAACACCCATGGGGTTTGATCATATCTCTCTTGTGAGAGAGGTTATTAGTCAACGGGTCTGAACCTTTCAAATCCGTGTGTGCTTTACAAATCTCTATGTCATCTTGTAGATGCAGCTACCACGCGCTATTTGTAGCTATTCCAAATAACTGTTCTACTATATGAATCCGGTTTACTACTCATAGTCATCCAGATAATTATCAAAGTTTGCATCGACGTAACCCTTTACGACAAACTCTTTTACTACCTCCATAATCGAGAAAATTCCTTAGTCCACTAGTTACTAAGGATAACTTTGACCGTTGTCCTGTGATCCATTCCTGGATCACTCTTGTACCCCTTGTCTGACTCATGGCAAGGCACAATTCAGGTGCGGTACACAGCATAGCATACTGTAGAGCCTACATCTAAAGCATAGGGGACGACCTTCGTCCTTTCTCTATCTTCTGCCGTGGTCAGGTCTTGAGTCTTACTCAATACTCACACCTTATAACACAACCAAGAACTCCTTCTTTGCCGATCTATTTTGAACTCCTTCAAAGTCTTCTCACGGTATGTATTCATTTGAAAGTACTATTAAGCATTTTTGATCTATCCTTATAAATCTTGATGCTCAATGTTCAAGTAGCTTAATCCAGGTTGTTTCATTGAAAAACACCTTTCAAAAAATCCTATATGCTTTTCAGAAATTCTACATCATTTCCGATCAACAATATGTCAACAACATATACTCATCAGAAATTCTATAGTGCTCCCACTCACTTCTTTGGAAATACAAGTTTCTCATAAACATTGTATAAACCCAAAATCTTTGATCATTTCATCAAAGTGTATATTCCAACTCCGAGATGCTTACTCCAGTCCTTAGAAGGATTGCTGGAGCTTTGCATACTTGTTAGCATCTTTTAGGATTGACAAAACCTTCTGGCTGTATCACATACGACCTTTCCTCAAGAAAATCGTCGAGGAAACAATGTTTTGACATCCTATCTGCAAGATTTCATAAATAATGCAGTAACTGCTAATATAATTCCAACAGACTCTTAGCATCGCTACGAGTGAGAAAGTCTCATCGTAGTCAACTCCTTGAACTTATCGGAAAACATCTTAATGACAAGTCAAGCTTTCTTAATGGAAACATATACCATCATTGTCTGTCTTCCTTTTAAAATCCATTTGTACCCAACAGCCTTACGACCATCAAGCAGTTCTTCCAAAGTCTACACTTTGTTTTTAGACATGGATCCTTTCTCGAATTTTATGGCCTCGAGCCATTCGTCAGAATCCGGGCCCACCATCGCTTCTCCATAGCTCGTAGGTTCATTGTTGTCTAGCAACATGACCTCCAAGACCGGATTACCGTACCACTCTGAAGTAGTACGCATCCTTGTCGATCTACGAGGATTGGTAGTGACTTGATCCGAAGTTTCATGATCACTATCATCAGCTTCCACTTCAATTGGTGTAGGCGCTACAGGAACGACTACCTGTGCCCTGCTACACACTGGTTGAAGTGATGGTTCAATAACCTCATCAAGTCTCCACCATCCTCCCACTCAATTCTTTCGAGAGAAACTATTCCTCGAGAAAGGACCCATTTCTAGAAACAATCACTTTTGCTTCCGGATGTGAATTAGGAGGTATACCCAACTGTTTTGGATGTCCTATGAAGATGCATTTATCCACTTTGGGTTCGAGCTTATCAGGCTAAAACTTTTCACATAAGCATCGCAGCCCCAAACTTTTAAGAAATGACAGCTTAGGTTTCTCTAAACCATAGTTCATACGCTGTCATCTCAATGGAATTATGTGGTGCCCTATTTAAAGTGAATGCGGTTGTCTCTAATGCCTAACCCATAAACGATAGTGGTAATTCGATAAGAGACATCATGGTATGCACCATATCCAATAGGGTGCGGCTATGATGTTCGGACACACCATCACACTATGGTGTTCCAGGCGGTATTAGTCGTGAAACAATTTCCACAATGTCTTAATTGTGTACCAAACTCGTAACTCAGATATTTATCTCTATGATCGTATCATAGACATTTTATCCTCTTGTCACGACGATCTTCAACTTCACTCTGAAATTACTCGAACCTTTCAATAATTCAGACTTGTGTTTCATCAAGTAAATATACTTAGAATCTACTCAAATCATCTGTGAAGTAAGAACATAACGATATCCACTGCGTACCTCAGCACTCTTGGACTGCACACATCAAAATGTATTACTTCCAAAAGGTTGCTTTCTTGTTCCATCTCACTAAAAATGAGGCCTTTTAGTCATTTTGCCCATGTGGTATGATTTGCATGTCTCAAGTGATTCAAAATCAAGTGAGTCCAAACGATCCATCTGCATGGAGTTTCTTCATGCGTATATACCAATAGACATGGTTCGCATGTCTCAAATTTTTCAAAAATGAGTGAGTCCAAAGATCCAGCAACATGGAGCTTCTTCATGCGTTTTATACCAATATGACTCAAATGGTAGTGCCACAAGTATGTGGTACTATCATTACTAGCTTATATCTTTTGGCATGAACATGTGTATCACTACGATCGAGATTTAATGAACCATTCATTTTAGGTGCAAGACCATTGAAGGTATTATTCAAATAAACAGAGTAACCATTATTCTCCTTAAATGAATAACCGTATTGCGATAAACATAATACAATCATGTCTATGCTCAACACAAACACTAAATAACAATTATTTAGTTTTAGCACCAATCCCGATGGTAGAGGGAGCGTACGATGTTTCATCACATCAACCTTGGAAACATTTCCAACACATATCGTCATCTCACCTTTGGCTAGTCTCCGTTTATTCTATAGCCTTTTATTTCGAGTTACTAATACTTAGCAACCGAACCGGTATTTATTATCTTGGTGCTACTAGGAGTACTAGTAAAGTACACATTAATATAATGTATATCCAATATACTCCTGTCAACCTTGCCAGCCTTCTCATCTACCAAGTATCTAGGGTAGTTCTGCTTCAGTGACCGTTCCCCTCATTATAGAAGCACTTAGTCTCGGGTTTGGGTTCAACTTTGGGTTTCTTCACTAGAGCAGCAACTGATTTGCCGTTTCATGAAGCATCCCTTCTTGCCCTTGCCCTTCTTGAAACTAGTGGTTTTACTAACCATCAACAATTGATGCTCCTATTTGATCTTTACTTCCGTGGTGTTTAAACGTTGCGAATAGCTCAAGGATCATCATATCTATCCCTGATATGTTATAGTTCATCACGAAGCTCTAGTAGTTTGGCAGCAGTGACTTTGGAGAACCATCACTATCTCATCTAGAAGATTAACTCCCACTCGATTCAAGCGATTGTAGTACTCAGACAATTTGATCACATGCTCAACGATTGACCTTTTCTCCCTTAGTTTGCAGGCTTAAGAAACTTGTCAGAGGTCTCATACCTCTTGACGTGGGCACTAGCCTGAAATCCCAATTTCAGTCCTTGGAACATCTCATATGTTCTTTGGCGCCTCAATTCTAAACTGTTTAGCATTACGCACTGAACTATCATATAGTCATCAAAACGTGTATGTCAGATGTTCGAAACATCCACAAATGACGCTCGAGGTTCACCGCACTGAGCGGTGCATTAAGGACATAATCCTTCTGCGCAGCAATAAAGACAATCCTCAGTTTACGGACCCAGTCTGCATAATTGCTACTGTTAACTCTCAACTAAATTTTCTCTAGAAACAGATCTAAAACAGTAGAACCAAAACGTGAGCTACGACATAATTTGCAAAGACCTTTTGACTATGTTCATGATAATTAAGTTCATCTAATCAAATTATTTAATGAACTCCCACTCAGATAGACATCCCTCTAGTCATCTAAGTGATACATGATCCGAGTCAACTAGGCCATGTCCGATCATCACATGAGATGGACTAGTCATCATCGGTGAACATCTTCATGTTGATCGTATCTACTATATGACTCGTGTTCGAGCTTTCGGTCTCTTGTGTTCCGAGGCTATGTCTGTACATGCTAGGCTCGTCAAGTCAACCTAAGTGTTTTGCATGTGTAAATCTGGCTTACACCCATTGTATGTGAACGTTAGAATCTATCACACCCGATCATCACGTGGTTCTTCAAAACAATGAACTTTCGCAATGGTGCACAGTTAGGGGGAACACTTTCTTGAAATTTTAGTGAGGGATCATCTTATTTATGCTACCGTCGTTCTAAGCAAATAAGATGTAAACATGACAAACATCACATGCAAATCATAAAGTGACATGATATGGCCAATATCATCTTGTGCCTTTGATCTTCATCTTTGAGGCGCGGCATGATCACCTTCGTCACCGGCATGACACCATGATCTCCATCATGATCTCCATCATCGTGTCTTCATGAAGTTGTCTCGCCAACTATTACTTCTACTACTATGGCTAACGGTTATCAATAAAGTAAAGAAATTACATGGCATTTTCAATGGCACGCAGGTCATACAATAAATTAAGACAACTCCTATGGCTCCTGCCGGTTGTCATACTCATCGACATGCAAGTCGTGATTCCTATTACAAGAACATGATCAATCTCATACATCACATATATCATTCATCACATTCTTTTGGCCATATCACATCACATAGCATACCCTGCAAAAACAAGTTAGACGTCCTCTAATTGTTGTTGCATGTTTTACATGGCTGCTATGGGTTTCTAGCAAGAACGTTTCTTACCTACGCAAAAGCCACAACGATGATATGCCAATTGCTATTTACCCTTCATAAAGACCCTTTTCATCGAATCCGATCCGATTAAAGTGGGAGAGATAAGACAAACTTACAAGCATCTTTGAAGAGAGTAGGCCAATAAAAATCGGATTGCAGTACCTTGTGTGCAGCTCTATCTCCAGCGTGGTGTCCTCCATATGATTCAGAGTAACACTTGTGTAGGATCTATTCCTGTTCATGCTCAGGTACACAATGTCTGATAACACCATCTACTCCTTCTTTATAAAGGTGTGGGCCATCCCAGAAGTAATGTCTTAAATCATAAAAGAACTTTTTCTTTTGCTGTATGTGAAACTAGGTGGTATAAATTTAGCAACTATGTAATTAGCATAATCAGCATACCAGGGAGCAGTACGAGAAGCATTAATGACCGCTAATTGTTCATCAGGAAAGCTATCATCAATAGGCAGTGGGTCATCAAGAACATTCTCTAACCTAGACAAGTTGTCTGCCACGGGGTTCTCAGCTCCCTTTCTATCGATAATATGCAAATCAAATTCTTGGAGCAAGAGAACCCATCTAATGAGTCTAGGCTTAGCATCTTTCTTTTCCATAAGATATTTAATAGCAGCATGATCAGTGTGAATAGTAACTTTGGAATCAACAATATAAGGTCTAAACTTATCACATGCAAACACAACTGCTAAGAACTCTTTTTCAGTAGTAGCATAATTTTTTTGGGCAGTATCAAGAGTTTTACTAGCATACTGGATAACATTCAATTTCTTATCAACTCTTTTCCCTAGAACAGGACCTACAGCATAATCACTAGCATCGCACATAATTTCAAAAGGTAAATTCCAATCAGGTGGCTGAACAATAGGTGCAGTGATCAAAGCTTTCTTAAGTATTTCAAATGCTTCTACACAATCATCATCAAAGACAAAAGGAATATCTTTTGCAATAAATTAGTCAGAGGCCTAGGGATTTTAGAAAAGTCCTTAATGAACCTCCTATAAAAACCGGCATGACCAAGGAAACTTCTTATACCTTTTATGTCCTTGGGACATGGCATCTTTTTAATAGCATCAACTTTGGCTTTATCAACTTCAATACCTCTCTCAGAAATCTTATGCCCCAAAACAATGCCTTCATTAACCATAAAGTGGCACTTTTCCGAATTCAAGACGAGACTAGTGTCTTCGCATCTCTGCAAAACTCGATCAAGGTTGCTCAAGAAATCATCAAAAGAGGATCCATAGATGGAGAAATCATCCATGATTACCTCACAAATCTTTTCACAAAAGTCAGAGAATATAGCCATCGTACATCTTTGAAAGGTAGCAGGTGCATTACATAAACGAAAAGGCATACGTCTATAAGCAGAAGTACCGAAAGGGCAAGTAAAACTAGTTTTAGATTGATCCTTCGCTGATACAGGTATTTGAGAGAAACCAGAATAACCATCTAGAAAGCAGAAATGTGTGTGTTGGATAGTCTTTCTAGCATTTGATCAATAAAAAGTAGAGGGTAATGACCTTTCTTAGTAGCTTTATTTAATTTACCGAAATCAATTACCATCCTATAACCTGTAATAATTCTTTGCGGGATCAATTCATCCTTATCATTAGGAACAACGGTAATACCTCCCTTTTTAGGAACACAATGGACAGGGCTTACCCAATCACTATCAGCAATGGGATAAATTATACCTGCCTCAAGGAGCTTTAGTATCTCCTTTCTTACCACTTCTTCTATCTTAGGATTCAATCGTCGTTGAGGATCTCTAACTAGTTTGGCATTGTCCTCCAAATTAATTTTGTGTTGGCATAACATGGGACTAATGCCCTTGAGATCATCCAGAGTATATCCAATAGCAGTACGGTGCTTCTTTAGAGTTTTCAATAATCTTTCTTCTTCTTGCTTTGAAAGGTTAGCACTAATAATAACAGGATATATTTTCTTTTCATCAAGATAAGCATACTTAAGATTATCAGGTAATGGTTTGAGTTCAAACACGGGATCACCCTTGGGTGGAGGGGGATCCCCTAGAATTTCAACGGGTAGGTTGTGTTTCAGCATAGATTCCTGTTGAAGGAACACTTCATCTATTTCCCTTCTTTCCTTCGTAAACAAATCATGTATGAAACAATTGCTCATGTATTGCGTGAAAGTTGAAAAAGTTTGAGATTATTAAAGTATGAAACAATTGCTTGGCTTGTCATCGGGGTTGTGCATGATTAAATACTTTGTGTGATGAAGATAGAGCAACAGCCAAACTATATGATTTTGTAGGGATAACTTTCTTTGGCCGTGTTGTTTTGAAAACACATGATTGCTTTATTGGTACGCTCAAAGTATTATTGTTTTTATGTCAAATGATAGACTATTGCTTTGAATCACTCGTGTATTAATATTCATGCCATGATTAGACATATGATCAAGATTATGCTTGGTAGCATTCCACATCAAAAATTATCTTTTTTATCATTTACCTACTCGAGGACGAGCAGGAATTAAGCTTGGGGATCCTGATACGTCTCCGTCATATCTATAATTTTTGATTATTCCATGCCAATATTATTCAACTTTTATACACTTTTGGCAACTTTTTATACTATTTTTTGGGACTAACATATTGATCCAGTGCCCAGTGCCTGTTTCTGTTTGCTGCATGTTTTATGTTTCACAGAAAACCAATATCAAACGGAATCCAAATGGGATAAAAACGTACGGAGAATTATTTTGGAATATTTGGGATTTTCCGGAGGAAGAATCAACGCGAAACAGTGTCTGAGGTGGCCACGAGACAGGGGGGCATGCCCCTACCCCTGGGCACCCCTTGGGCTCTCGTGGGCCACCTATAAGGCGGTTGAGGCTCTACCTTTGCCGCAAGAAAGCTAATTTTATTAGAAAAATCTGGGAAAAATATTCACCCCAATCAGAGTTACGGATCTCCAGATATAAAGGAAACGGTGAAGGGGCAGAAACAGAGAACGCAGAAACAGAGAGATAGATCCAATCTCAGAGGGGCTCTCGCCCCTTCCACACCATTGGAGCCAAGGACTAGAGGGGAAACCCTTCTCCCATCTAGGGAGGAGGTCAAGGAAGAAGAAGAAGAAGGGGCCCTCTCTCCCCCTTGCTTCTGGTGGCGCTGAAGCGCTGCCAGGGGCCATCATCATCACCGCGATCTTCACCAACACCGCCATCATCTTCACCAACATCTCCATCACCTTCCCCCTTCTATATCCAGCGGTCCACTCTCCCGCATCACGCTATACCCTCTACTTGAACATGGTGCTTTATGCTTCATATTATTATCCAATGATGTGTTGCCATCCTATGATGTCTGAGTAGATTTTCGTTGTCCTATCGGTGATTGATGAATTGCTATGATTGGTTTGAGTTGCATGTTTTATCATTGGTCTTGTCCTATGGTGCCCTCCGTGTCACGCAAGCGTGAGGGATTCCTGCTGTAGGGTGTTGCAATGCGTTTATGATTCGCTTATAGTGGGTTGCGTGAGTGACTCGAACACAAACCTGAGTAAGGGGATTGCTGCGTATGGGATAAAGGGGACTTGATGCTTTAATGCTATGGTTGGGTTTTACCTTAATGAATCTTTAGTGGTTGCGGATGCTTGCTAGAGTTCCAATCATAAGTGCATATGATCCAAGTAGATAAAGTATGTTAGCTTATGCCTCTCCCTCAAATAGAATTACAATAGTGATTACCGGTCTAGTAACATAGTCAATTGGTTAGGGACAATCCCACAACTCCTACCACCACTTTTACACACTCGCTATATTTACTTTATTTCTTCTTTATTTAAACAGCCCCTAGCTTTTATTTACATGCACTTTATTATCTTGCAAACCTATCCTATCACACCTACAAAGTACTTCTAGTTTCATACTTGTTCTAGGTAAAGTGAACGTCAAGCGTGCGTAGAGTTGTATCGGTGGTCGATAGAACTTGAGGGAATATTTATTCTACCTTTAGCTCCTCGTTGGGTTCGACACTCGTAATTGTCGAAAACTGTTGCGATCCCCTACACTTGTGGGTTATCACGCCTATTCACCCCCCCTCTAGGTGACATCCTCGATGTTTCAATTTTTATCAGAGCCTCGTCTCTCTTTGTTAGGCTTAACCGCCTAGAGAGTAAAGATTTCAACTAGGGGATTAGGATTCTCTGACACTCTTAGTTTCGATGGCACAAATTTTGATGTTTGGGTTATTCGCATGCTTAATCTCTTTAGGGTCATAGACCCAAATTTAGAGTGAATTGTAGATATGGGTTTGTCTCCTTCAAAGGATCCCCAAAAATTATCTTTAGAGGATGAGCAAAACTCTTATCTCAATGCTCAAGCTTCTAATGTGCTTTTAGATGCTTTGAGCAATGTAGTTATATTTCAACTCATGCCGTTCCGGGATGCTCATGAGTTGTGGATGAAGCTTCAAGATAAATATGGTGTCCAAGATTTGTGGGGATGATTGTTCTCCCTCCACCTCCGGTCGTATAGTCTTCTCAACTTCTTCTACTTCACCCACATGTGGTTTGCCACAAGGTAATCATATGGTGAGTAGTGTTGGTCATTGCAATGATGATAGTATGCTTATTGTGGATGATCATTCATCACTATATTATTGCAATGCTCCTTCTTTGGGCTTTAACACTTCGAGAACTCCAAATGTTTCACATGCTTGTGTTGATAGTCCTTGCATATCATGTAGAAATTTCTTGACTAAATCTCATGATGATATGCTTGCTATGTCTTGCTGCCATGATAAAAATGCATCTATTTCCTTGAATTGTTGTGCTAACAATGTAGAGGAAACCCAACACTCCATGGAACAAGATGTGGTGTTTAATGGTGCCTCAAGGGATCCTACATCATCATCTATAGCTTTTTGCCTTATGGCTAAGGCGTCAAAGGTATCTCCTACTTTGAACCCCAATATGTCTATTGATGGTGATGTTGATGCTAATGATGATGAGGATAATGATGAAGAGAATGATAATGTTGCCTCCTTAAAAACTAAGGGGGAAATGATTTTTAAAGCACTTCATAAAAATAAAATTGCTCGTTCCAACTTCATGGAAATAATGTCCATTTCCATTGAAGGCAAGAAGTACATTGAGGAGTTGGAATCTCATCTAGAGGAGCATGAGGTCACCATTGAGAAAATGGAAGCTAATGAGTGTGATTACGCAAATGAGATCGCGGAGCTATCTCAAGCTCTTGAACTTGAACAAACCACCAAGGAATCTCTTGAGGAGACTTTTGCTCTAGAACTATATAGAATGAAGGAATCCCGTGATAGAGCTCTCGAGGTGGCTAATGATTTTGAAACTAAAATTGAGAAGCTTGAAGTTGCACATGCTAAACTCCTTGAGGATTTTGAGCACCTCGAAAATGGCTCGAGGGTCATTAAGGGTGAGCTCATCAAACTCACCGAGTCTTAATTAGGCTCAACTTAAAGCTTCATATTCTAAGGAGCTTGCCAAGATGCCTTCTCCTCTTGCTATTATTGATGATGCTTGTGCTACTAACTCTATTTCTAGTGAAGCATCCATTTTGAAGGCGAATGTTGAACTAATTGCTCAACTTGAGTTGCTATCTAGCAATTATGGGAAATTGGAAGAAAGTCGTGTAAAGCTCACAAGCTCTCATGATGATCTTCTAGTATCCCATAATGTGCTAAAGATAGCTCATGAGGCTATGAGTATCAAGGTAACATCTAGTGAGCCTCTTGTGGATACTAGCACTACTTTTAGTCAAAATGCTATATTGCCTTGTGCTAGTCCTCATGATTCATCCATGCATAACATTGATACATCTTGTGAGGAATTGCTTTCCTTTCCTTGTTTCTCTCATGATGAAGCTTATACTTCCTCTAGCGCTTGTGTTGAGACTAACCATGTAGAGGAAATCAAAGAGCTCAAGGCCCAAGTTACTTCTTTGAAGACAGACTTGGAAAAGGGTCATGAAGGGAAATATACACTCAACAATATCTTGAGTGTGCAAAAATCCCCCAATGACAAATGTGGACTTGGATTCAACTCCAATAAGAAGAATAAGTCCAAGAGAATAAAGAAGAAGGGCCAAGAACAAGTCAAGAATTCGGCCAAGATTATTTGCTTCAGGTGCAAAACTGAAGGGCATCATGTTAGATCATGCCCATTGAAGAAGAAGGCCATTAGTGACAAGCAACAAGGGAAGAGGCCACAAGTTCAATCTCATGCTCAACCTCAAGTTGAAGAAAGGCCACTTCCCAAGAAGACTCAAGTTAATGCTTCTCTTGTTGAGAAATCAAGTGAGAAGAAAGTGAAGAGTAGACGTTGCTACTTATGTCATGAGAAAGGTCACGTCGCTTCTTCATGCACTAGTGGTAACTTATCCAACCCAATTATTATGGATGATATCTATTCTCTTGGGAAGGATAAGGTTGGCAATGTGTTTGCCAAGTTTGTTGGTACTCAAAGTGGTGTCAAGAAAAGAACCATTTGGGTAGCCAAGCCTATTGTGACTAACCTCGGAGGACCCAACTTGGTTGGGGAGCATCAAGCTCAAACTTGATCAATAGGTGTTGGTTGGAGGGCGTTGGAGACTTGGCTACATTATGAAGAATTAAGGGGACTTCATCATTCTTATTGTCTCAAGCCAAGTCAATTGGATTATCAAGTTTCTATCTTATATACAATGTGCCTCCTTGTGGTAACTTGTACTTAAATTGTTAACATTGAAAGTTACTTGCCCCTTTGCATGTTTTGGTTTTGTACCTTGCATGTGTTTGTATATGATGTGTTTCCAATTTGCTTAACTTGAGTAATCAAGTATGTGTATGTTGGTTTGCACATCATGTACATGTGTGTCGTGCGTTGAGCCTTTGTGCTTATTGTTTGTATCTTAGTTGGCTCTTGTGAGAGATTAATGGATCATCCCATTTTGGGGGAGTGATGTGCTTTGTGCACCTCACAGTCCTATAAATGTGTGTACATGAGGAATACCATCTAGTATTGATATTTCAAGATTATCTAGTCCCTAGGTGGTATATCTCTCATGAGAAATTCAAATTCTAAAAATCCCATTGATTATCTCTTGTTGGATCCTATTATTGCCTCTTGTTAAGTTTTCTTTGGTATCACATTATGGGGGAGTAATATGCTATGTGCATATTACAAGCATAGAAAATGTGTACATTTGAGATATTGTCACCTAGAGTTGATATTATTAATTATATTGTTCCTAGGTGACATGTTAGCTCTACAAGTGGCAATTTTCTTGTGTTTGTTGTGAAGATGATGTTGGATATCCTTGTTATCTACCACCAGGAATTATTTCCAAATACTTCTTGTCTTTTGACAATTGGTAGTCACTTATGTGTGGTAAAAAAATTGATCATCTTTACATTGGCTTTTGTTTTTATTTGCCTTTTCTCTTTCCAAGGATTGTGTCACTCCTGTTGTCTTCCATACCACTTGTGGATCTTGTTAATTTCTTGTTCTTGTCTAGTGTTTTCTAGATATAGTGAAAGTGGTGATCTCACCTTGTGCATTGTGTACTCAAATGCAAATTCTCTAATGCACAGCTCGTGAGGGAGCTATCCTATTTTCTATAAAATGCTCATCTTGTGATCCTTATCAAGTGTGTGTTGGTGGAAGGCAAGCCGTTTTCTTTTTGGTACTTTGTGCCATCATGAAACTTTGTTGAGAGCTTGGTTTGTTTGGAACCATCCTCTCTTTGGGAGCTTGACATCTTTAATTTAGTGTGTATCAATGGACATCTCATTCCTAGATGTATCTTTAATGATATCTTCCAAGTGATGATTTATCTATTTGGTATCCTTTTTCACTTGGATTTTCGTTTTCATTTGGTTTCGGTTCTTGAAAGTCTTGAGCATGCACTTTAACTTCATGTCATTCCTTTGGCATGTTTTCTTTCTTTGACCCAATATATAGGGGAAACTCCACCAAGTCACAAATTGGATGAGATGTGCATGAGATTCATTTTCATATCTATGTGGAGTTTGTCCTATGTATTGTTGTTTCTCTAACTCTTTGATCCCAATGAGTTTCGGTACCATTTTGTTTGCGTTGTTGTTCTAGGAACAACTGGAGATGCATTGGATACTCGGCTCATTCAAAAGGAAGGTGTTGTCACCATGTGCTTATTGGAGTCAAGCTAGGATGATCAATGAACTACTTTCTACCTTCAATTGGTATCTACTACATCCTTCCAATGCTATCTCGGTAACAAGTGTCATCATCTACTTCATGCACACATTTCTTGCATCAACCTTGTGTAGGTTGTATCATGGCTTGTATTCATTCTTTCTTGTGATACTTGTTTACTTTCTCAAAGCATCCCAACAATGATCTCATGTTGCTAGTTGTGATGTCTTTGATGGTTGTGTGGTAGGAATTCATTTATATACAATAAGACCATATCTAGCCATGTGCTATGCTTCCAAGCAAATATCTTATTGGTATATGTATGACTTCCTTTTGGATATCTTATTCCTTCATGTTGTAACTATGTCGGGTGTACATCCTTATTTGGAGATATATATCATCATCATTTCGTATACCTAGAACCTTATACACCTGTTTTGATGCTACTCGTTGTCTTGTATCCAACAAGCTTGAGTTTGCTCAATTCGGAGCTCATTTGCAGAAGTTATGGAAGTTCTGGGTTTCCTTGGAGTGTACTTGTTTTCGTGGTAATGGCATAAGGTTGGCCCCAGCGGTAGTACCACTGGACCGGAGCAGCAGTACCGCATATCGCCACAAGCAGTATTATCGTTGTCCCACAAGGGTAGTACCTCCCATGGCCATAAGCGGTAGTACGGCTCCGGTTCCGCGCTGGTACTGCCTCGACTCGAGACGTGGTTTTCTCGTGTTGGGTTCAGCAGCAGTAGTAGCAGCAGTAGGAGTGGTAGTACCGCTCGTGTGCGGTAGTACCACGGCTACCACTGCCCCTAGTACCGCTGGGCCAAGCGGCAGTACCGCTGCGGCCAACTGTAGTACCGCTGGCTCCAGCGGTAGTGCCGCTCATACGGCTCTGCCTCGCCCTCTGTTTTGCTCCGCTCTCTGTGTTCATCTGCCCGGGCAGTAGTACCGCTCCCCTGAGAGGTAGTACCCCTCGTGCGCGGATTGAGCACATAATGGTTGGATTCGGGAGCTCCTATAAAAGGGGGTCTTCTTCCCCATTCAACCTTATCCTTTGAGTTCATGTTCTTCCCCCATTGTTGACCTTCTTCGAGCTTGCTAACTCTCAATCCCTCCATGGATTCTTGCTAGTTTTTTAGGGAAAAGAGAGAGGAGATCTAGATCCACATTTCCACCAATCACTTTCTCCTCTATGTGAGGGGAACCCATTGGATCTAGATCTTGGAGTTCTTCGTGTTCTCCTTCTTGTTCTTCCTCTCATCTTCCTCCCTAGCATTAGTTGCTTCGGTGGGATTTGAGAGAGAAGGATTTGGGCAATCCGTGTGCCCTTGCCATTGCAGTTGGTGCATCGGTTTGAGTTCTCCACGTCATACGTGGAAGTTACAAGTTGAGCAGCTTATTACTCTTGGGTGCTTGGTACCCTTGAGCTTGTTACTCTTGGGTGTTTGGATACCCTAGAGCTTGTTCCTCTTGGGTGCCTTGGCGCCCTAGACGGTTGGTGTTGTTCGGAGCTCAATCAATGTGGGTGTAAAGCTTCGGGCAAGCGTCGGGGTATCCAATTAGGTTGTGGAGATCGCCCCGAGCAATTTGACGGGTGAGGGAGTCCTGGATAAGGGGGTATCCGGACAGCTGGACTGTATACATCGTCCGGACTATAGAAGCATCAAGATACAAGACTCAAGACTTCAGCTCGTGTCCGGATAGGACTCTCCTTTGCGTGGAAGACAAGCTTGGAGATCCAGATATTATGTTTCCTTCCTTGTAACCGACTCCATGTAAACCCTAGCTCTCCGGTGTCTATATAAACCGGAGAGCATGGTCCATAGAAGGCCGATCACAATTATAATCATACCATCATAGGCTAGCTCTTAGGGTTTAGCCTCTATGATCTCGTGGTAGATCTACTCTTGTATTCCACATATCTGCAATATTACTCAAGCAGGAAGTAGGGTTTTACCTCCATCGAGAGGGCCCGAACCTGGGTAAACATTGTGTCCCTTGCTTCCTGTTACCATCAACCTAAGACGCACAGATCGGGACCCCCTACTCGAGATCCGCTGGTTTTGACACCGACATTGGTGCTTTCATTGGGAGTTCCTCTGTGTCATCGCTTCAAGGCTTGATGGCGTCTTCAATCGCCAACAACACGGTCCAGGGTGAGACTTTTCTCCCCGGACAGATCTTTGTGTTCGGCGGCTTCGCACTGCGGGCCAATTCGCTTGGCCAGTTGGAGCAGATCTACAGCTTCGCCCCTGGCCACCAGATCAGGTTCGGAAACTTGAACTACACGGAAGATATCCACGGAGACTTGATCTTCGACGGATTCGAGCCTGCACCAGGAGCGCCAGACAGCCACGACGAGCACGGCCTAGACCTGCTATCGGACAGTGCCAGGGACATCATCCCCGAAGCAGCCCCGGATCTAAATCCAGGGCAGGTTGCATTGCCTATGGACGGAGGGCTGGACCCCGCCCCATAGGTCGCACACTTATCGGCGGTGGAGCCGAACACGGGTCTCACCTCTGTGGAGGCTTGTAACCCTCGGCCCCCGGACTCATATCCGGTTGTTGGTCCTGGTCCGCTCACTCTCGAGCCAGCCGAGCCAGGCTGGGCTCCGGTAATGGAGTTTACCACTGCGGACATCTTTCAGCACTCGCCCTTTGGCGACATGCTGAACTCATTGAAGTCTCTCTCTTTGTTAGGAGGCTCTGGCTGAACTATGTCCGGCTTGAGTGGGAAGCGGGCGACGAAGGAATTCGCTGCCCACCCACCACCCACTTTGTCGCCACGATCGATGATTTAACCGACATGCTCGACTTGGACTTCGAAGACATCGACGGTATGGACGACGATGCAGGAGACATACAGGAGCCACCGCTCACAGGGCGATGGACAGCCACCTCTTCATATGATATATATATGGTGGACACTCCGAAAGAAACTAATGGCGATGAGGCAACAGAGGATAACCCCTCCAAGAAGAAAGCAAAGCATGGGCGTCGCCAGCGCCGCTCCAAGCCCCGCCAAGGCAATACCGGCACCGAAGATGATAATAATCCGGACGGTGCCGATGATGAATACAACCCCGAAAAGCCCGCCTTCGAGCAGGCCAAACAGGAAGACGGGCATGGCAGCCCAGATGAACAGGCGACGGACAGGTATCCAGAGGAGGACAACTACATGCCCTCTCCAAAGACGAGATTAGCCTCGGCGACGATGAGTTCGGCGTACCCGAAGACCCCGCAGATCAGGAGCGCTTCAAGCGTCGGCTTATTGCCACTGCGAGAAGCCTGAAGAAGAAGCAGCAACAGCTCCAAGCTGATCAAGATTTGCTCACAGACAGATGGACAGAAGTCCTGACAGCCGAGGAATATGGACTCGAGTGCCCCACGGCTGACCGACCGCCTCGAGGTCGGGATAAAATGGCATATCAGCCGAAATACCAGCCTGCACCCCCGCGTTGGTTTACTACGGCCCGGGGCAATACTCAGGACCTGCGCGATAAACTGGATAATGCCGCGGGACAACCAAGATCCATCTACGGATCACGGGGCGCGCCGAAGCACATGACGATGACCGTCATACCGGATACACTAACAGTAAATCCGGCCGGGCCGAATACAACCAGTCAGACGCAGCTGGACTGCGTCGTGACATAGCCCGACATAGAGGCGCCGCACACCCCCTCTGCTTCATTGATGAAGTGATGGATCATGAATTCCCAGAAGGGTTTAAACCCGTAAACATCGAATCATACGATGGCACCACAGACCCCGCGGTATGGATCGAGGATTTCCTTCTCCACATTCACATGGCCCGCGGAGATGATCTACATGCCATCAAGTATCTTCCCCTTAAGCTCAAAGGACATGCCCGGCACTGGCTAAACAGCCTGCCCGCAAACTCAATTGGGAGTTGGGAGGAACTTGAAGACGCTTTCAGGGCCAATTTTCAAAGGACTTATGTCCGGCCTCCGGATGCAGACGATCTAAGTCACATAATCCAACAGCTCGGAGAGTCCGCCCGCAAGCTTTGGAACAGATTCCTCACTAAGAAGAATCAAATTGTTGATTGTCCAGACGCCGAAGCCTTAGCGGCTTTCAAACACAGCATCCGTGATGAATGGCTCGCCTGAAACCTCGGACCAGAAAAGCCAAGGACAATGGCAGCCTTAACAAGCCTTATGACCCGCTTCTGCATGGGTGAGGATAGTTGGCTAGCCCGTAAAGGCACCAACGACCCCAACACATCCAAAATAAGGGATGACAAGGGGAAGCCACGGCATAATAAAAACAAACGCCAAAACAAGGAAGAGAGCCCGGACAACACGACGGTCAACACCGGATTCACGGGCTCTCAACCTGATCAGCAAAAGAAGCCATTCAAAGGCACTAAAGATAGACTGTCCGGTCTGAACAGAGTCCTGGACAGACTATGCCAAATTCATGGCACCCCGGAGAAACCTGCGAACCACACCCATAGAGAGTGTGGGTCTTCAAGTAGGCCGGCAAATTAAATGTCGAACACAAGGGGAGGGACACACCAAGCGAAGACGAGGATGAACCTCACCAGCCGAACACTGGGGGACAGAAAAAATTCTCGCTAGAGGTTAAAAGAGTAAACATGATACAGGCGAGTCACACATCCACGAGAAGGCATGAACGCGCACCCATAGAAGCGCACGATGTAGAGCCTGTCGTACCCACGTCTCACTACTGGATGTCTCGTCCGATCACTTTCGATCACATGGACGGCCGAACTACAATTCGGCGAGGAGGATCACTGGCCTTGGTGCTTGACCCAATAATCGACGGATACCGTCTCACCCGTGTCCTCATGGACGGCGATAGTGGTCTCAATTTAATATACGAGGACACTGTCCGCAGAATGGGGATAGACCCATCCAGAATTAGACAAAGCAACACCACCTTTGAAGGGGTGATACCATGCGTTGAAGTCTGCGCCAGGGGCTCCGTCGTGCTGAAAGTAACATTCGTCTCCCCAGGCAACTCCAGAAGCGAAGAGCTGCTCTTCACTATCGCACCCTTCCAAAGCAGCTATCACGCATTGCTAGGAAGAATGGCCTTCGCTCGCTTCAACGCATTGCCGCACTATGGCCACCTTACACTCAAGATGCCCGGTCCCCATGGCGTCATCACCGTTAGTAGAATCATAGAGCGCCCTTCACGCGCAGAGGAACACGCGACGGCCCTGGCGGCCAGACTATAAGCGGCCTCCAGTATTAGAAAACATGACTGGTCATTACAACCACAAACACGGTTAGACGAGTCCGGTAGCCCGGATAAAATTTAAACAGGGCACCGTACATGTAATCCCATAACGGAAACCAGGGGCTGTCTATATTTAATACAGCCCCACGCTTGGCTCGACCTTAGTGGCAGGCCAACATCTTACACTTTTATTATTAATCGAACACTCACGTTGCACCCTCCTGCGAGTTTTTCTTTTTTTAGAGACAATGTTCGTGCGATACCCTTCCAGGATACGGCACAACGGAGACAAAGGCGCAGACGTGCAGCAGGGCCCCGTGCAACAGGTTTATTTTTAGATTAAGCCCTTGTGTAAACCTTTTCTACTGCCTCTTGTTGTTTAACCATCCCATGGGTTCTATACCCACAGAGGATACTGCCGTTTTTGGCATTTGGCCACGGCAGACTAAATTGCACGTACCTAGAAATAAAGGGTTTATAATTGGCTCTTGTCAGCCTATCTTCTTTTACAAAAGACCGAATACCCTCGGGAGTGTTCGGCGTCACGAGTTTGGCCGTATATGCATCAACTCTGAATCATGTATTTGGTCAAATGTTGGGTTTGCCCGGCTCCTGGGTTTGCCGCCTTATGTTCCGCTATCATCTGGCTAAGGTAGGCCAAAGGAGAACTATTGCGATTGCGCCCTGGTTATTCCGGATGAGTGTCTCAGTAGAGAAAGCCGAAAACTGACTGTCATGATACAGCGAGAGACTGTTCAACCACTCGAAGACTCACCAGAATCCCTAAAGATTCCTTCGCATTAACGAAGGGCCGTTTCCTGGCCATGTACACACGCACCCGTATTCGGATGCGCGCGCATGCACCAGGGGCTGCATAGTAGCCCCACCATTCGACTCCCATGGCTAAGCGAAAGTGTTATAGCTATATAGTCCGGTTGCCTAGTTCGGCGTGCGATCACCTCCTTAACGGACCAAGACGTTGGATCATGTGTGATTATGCATATTTTTTCACGAACACCCCCGCATTGTCTGCATGGGGGCTGAAGCCAATGACTGCTATCATTCGGACTACTTATACATATAAGAATAGCCGCAAAGGGGGGACAATCATACTTCCGAGCAAAAGTATAAACATAGCCTCATAATTAAACTAAACATTGTTTTCCACAATAATTCGACTTATCACTCGAATAAAACACTCTTTAAGCACTTCGCCTCTATCAGGCGGGCACCTTCTGTGACTTGCGCCAAGTAGTGCTCGGCCGGATGTTGGCCTCCCGCCGGATCCTGGCTCGCTATTATAGTGGCCTCCATATCTGTCCAATAGGCTTTAACGCGGGCTAGAGCCATCCGCGCACCCTCTATGCACGCCGACCTCCTCATGGCATCAATCCGGTACACGGCTCCAAGGAATTGCTGCACCAAACCAAAGTAGATGTCAGGCTTAGGCCCCTTTGGCCAAAGATGGTCTATTACAGACCGCATTGCAAGTCCGGACAGCCTGTGGAGCTCCACCATAGCAGCCACCTTCTCATTCAGTGGCAGCGGGCGAGTGGGAGCATTGAACTGCGACCAGAAAAGCTTCTCCACTTCTTCATCGCCTTGACCCTCGAAGAACCTGACAGCGTCAGCTATACTATTCGCCAAGTCCGCATATGCGTCTGCAGGACTCATGCGACCCGCCATGGGAGCATACTTCGGATCCAAGAACTTCGTACGCAGTAAGTACGAGCCCCCAGCCACAATTTTGTCAGCCTATTGGAGCTCCTCCCGCATACTCCGGATCTCGGTCCGCATCTCCTTGGCGGCATTATGTGCCTTGTCCTGCTCGGCCGAACTAGCCTTATTCTCCTTTTCCAGGAGTGTGTACCGGTCGGTGGCATTTCTTAACTCCCCAGCCATTTCGTCCATCTTTTCCTCGCTTCGGCGATGAGCAGCCTGTTCGGCTCTCAATTCTTCGGCCGCCTTTAGGGCAGCCGCATTGCTAGCCCGAGCTTGTTCCTTGGCTTGAGCAAGTTCCGCCCTCAGGGCCTCCACGGCAGCAGCACCATCTGTAGTGCAAACATATTGCATTAATATAATGCCCCTTTGGCATTTTCCTATACATTATAATAAAAACCAAGCACATACCCTGTGACTCCTCGAGCCGTTTATTCACCAGCGTGATATCGGCATCGATGGATCCGATTTGCCGCCTTAGTTCGGCAACTTCAACAGACGGGTCGGTTGCCGGATCCTTGTATACCTGCGCACATGTACGACGCAGCCATTAGTATATGATCCCCCGTTTGCCATCTATGGCAGGCAACCAGAGTCTCACGGGATACTATCTATAGGGAGCACACCTAGCGCGTGCTTCATAACCAAAAAGTTGTGCATTTTTTACTACATACCTCAAAGCCTTTGAGCAGGCTTTTAAATGCCTCATTCAAACCGCTGGTAGCGGATGAAATCTTCGTAAGCACCGTGCTCATTAAAGAGCGGTGCTCCTTCGAGAGCGCGGCTCGCTCCAGACGGCCCGTCAGTATGTCCTACCGGACACTAAACTGCGCTGGACCCTTCTCATCGCCCCCCGTAGGAGCCAAACGCTCCAGGCTTAGGGCGGCTGACGTGTTAGCCTCCGGATTCGGCAGATCCGGACTCCTCCGTGACGACACCTCCGCGTCGCCCGCTTCATGAGGCGGAGAGTTGGGTGGAGTCTCACTCTCCATCATCTCCGGACGAAGGTCCCCCGAAGACGAACTCTGTTGAAAAGAGCTGCTCGCCGGACTACAAGAGACGATGTCCTGGTCATGGATCTCAGCGTAACATTACACCTTCGAATTAATAAATAACTTATGGCTCGGTGGAGGGCTGGCCCGTGGGTGGGCATGACGCGGTGAGGGTGCCCGTCGCGGCAGAGCCCTCTAGTGATGTTTTCTTCCCTTGCTTGGGCGTCTCCGCCTCCAAGTCTTCGGAGGCGGCCCTCTTCTTCCCGCGTGGGAAGGAGGCTTTGGCCTCCCCTTTCCTGCTATCCTCCATAGGATGGGTAGCGATTTCCCCGGTCTGGATGCGTAGCGCGTGAAGTTCGGCTTCACTGCCCTTTCCTTCGCCTTTCCCTGAAGGGATTTTGCTGAGCGCCCGGCCCAGCATCTTTGCAATAGTAGGACCAGGTGAGCCTTCAGGAAGTGGCGCCGGACACCTGATTCTCTCCGCCTTATTGAGCCATTCCTGGCCACGGAAGGATTTCCAGAATAATGGTTATGATAAATATAAATGAAGTGTCCGGTTTCAAGGTTACTTACTTGGGCATCTAGGCGATTGCAGCTTAGGCTCGCATCCTCTGTGGTGTCCGTACACTTTGCTTGTGGTTCGAAGAATAATTTACACATTCCTTCGAGCGTCAAGCCGAAGAAGTGCTTAATAGTCCGCGGACCCTCCGGATTAAACTCCCACATATGGAGAGGCCGACGTTTGCACGGCAACATCCGCCGGACTAGCATTACTTGAATTATTCTAACAACATTTATGTCCCTCCTAATAAGCTCCCGGATGCGATTCTGCAGTTCTGGTACATCGCCAGCAGGCCCATAATTCCATCCCACATCGGTCCAAGACGCCAACTGTGATGGGGGCCTGAGCGGAACCCGGGGGCAGCTACCCACTTTGTGCCTCTGGGAGCGGTGACATAGAACCATCTTCGTTTCCATACGTCGGATACTTCCGGAAAAGAACCCTCTGGCCATGGGGCATCAGTGTTCCTACTTATTATGGCGCCTCCGCACTCCACATGTCGTCCCTCGATCATCTTAGGCTTCACATTGAAGGTCTTTAGCCATAAGCCGAAGTGAGGGTTGACGTGGAGAAAGGCCTCGCACACAATAATGAAAGACGAGATATGGAGGATGGCGTCTGGAGCTAGATCATGGAAATCCAAGCCATAGTAGAACATGAGCCCCCTCACAAAGGGGTCAAGGGTGAGGCCTAGGCCTCGGAGGAAGTGAGGAGTAAACACGACGCTCTCATTGGGCTCCGGCGTGGCGATGACTTGCCCCGAAGCAGGAAGCATGTGCTGGATATCAGCAGTCATGTATCCGACCTCCCTAAGCTTCGCAATATCCTCCTCCTGAATCGAGGAGGCCAACCAGCGGCCTGCTGCGTCGGATCCATACATACTGGAGGATCTGGGGTGTTGGAGCTTAGGTTTTGGGCGATGGAGCTCGAGGTGCGAGAGGAAGTAGGAGAGGTGGAAACGAGGCATAGGCCTTGACCCCTTTATAAAAGGGATGAATACCAAGAGTCCTCAGCGTGACCGCTTGAGACTTATCTAAAATACACGGAATTATACCAACGGTCGCCGTGGGGTCACATATGCCCATATTGATGAAAGATCCCGTATTAAGGGGGACACGATCTCTGCTTTGGCAGGACGTGCCGATAAAACCGCCTCGCGATGCGAGTCAAGGTGGAGCAGGAAATGCTGGTTCGTGTTGGACCAGGCCACGATGCAAGTGCACGGCATACGAAGATTGCCAGCAGAACGGATTTATGCTAAGGGTATGTGAAGATCATCTTGCAGATCCGGACACGGTTTACGTGTTCGATGACCATCTTGGAGTATTCGGAGGAGGAACCCACCTTGCAATGCCGAAGACAAGACTGCGCGCCGGACTTGTCGTCATTGAAGCCTGGTTCAGGGGCTACTGAGGGAGTCTTGGATAAGGGGGTATCCGGATAGTCGTACTGTATACATCGTCTGGACTATAGAAACGTCAAGATACAAGACTCAAGACATCGACTCGTGTCCGGATAGGACTTCCCTTTGCGTGGAAGACAAGCTTGGCGATCCGGATATTATGTTTCCTTCCTTGTAACCGACTCCATGTAAACCCTAGCTCTCCGGTGTCTATATAAACCGGAGAGCATGGTCCTTAGAAGGCCGATCACAATTACAATCATACCATCATAGGCTAGCTCTTAGGGTTTAGTCTCTATGATCTCGTGGTAGATCTACTCTTGTATTCCACATATCATCAATATTAATCAAGCAGGAAGTAGGGCTTTACCTCCATTGAGAGGGCCCGAACCTGGGTAAACATTGTGTCCCTTTCTTCCTGTTACCATCAGCCTAAGACGCACAGATCGGGACCCCCTACCCGAGATCCGTCGGTTTTGACACCGACAACGGGTACCGATGACGGCCCCTAGGATTGCCAAAGTGTATGAGTTCGGTGACCGCCCCCAAGGGTCGCCATTTGTATGGGTTCGGTGACCGCCCTTAAGGGTCCCTCAGTGGAATCACGACATCTTGCATTGTGCGAGGGCGTGAGGAGATTATGGTGGCCCTAGTGGCTTCTTGGGGAGCATTGTGCCTCCACACCGCTCCAAACGGTGATTAGCATCCGCAAGTGTGTGAACTTCGGGATACATCGTCGTCTCCGCGTGCCTCGGTTATCTCTTACCCTAGCCCTTTACTTATGCACTTTACTTTGTGATAGCCATATTGTTTTTGTCATATATCTTGCTATCACATATTTGCTTATCTTGCTTAGCATAAGTTGTTGGTGCACATAGGTGAGCATAGTTGTTTTAGGTTTTGTGCTTGACAAATTAACCGCTAGGTTTATTCCGCATTTGTTCAAGCCTAAACCGTAATTATTTTAAAGCGCCTATTCAGCCCCCCCCCTAGGCGACATCCTTGATCTTTCAACGTGCCTTGCTGCCCCTGCTGCCACTAGGAAAGGACACCGCAAGATTGAACCCAAAGCTAAGCACTTCTCCCATTGCAAAAAAGATAAATCTAGTAGGCCAAACCAAACTGATAATTCGAAGAGACTTGCAAAGATAACCAATCATACATAAAAGAATTCAGAGGATATTCAAATATTTCTCATAGATAAACTTGATCGTAAACCCACAATTCATCGAATCTCGACAAACACACCGCAAAAAGAGTTACATCGAATAGATCTCCAAGAAAATCGAGGAGAAATTTGTATTAACATTCAAAGAGAGAGAAGAAGCCATCTAGCTAATAACTATGGACCCGAAGGTCTATGGTAAACTACTCACAACTCATCGGAGAGGCTATGGTGTTGATGTATAAGCCCTCCGTGGTTGATTCCCCCTCCGGTGGAGCGCCGGCAAAGGCTCCAAGATGGGATCTCGCGGATACAGAAGGTTGCGGCGGTGGAAAAAGTTTTTCGTGGTGCTCCCTGATGTTTTCAGGGTACGGGAATATATATAGGCGAAGGAGGTAGGTCAGGGGAGCCACGAGGGGCCCATGAGGGTGGGGGCACGCCCACCCCCCTAGGGCGCGCGCTCCTGCCTCGTGGCCGCCTTGTCTGCTTCTTGACGTCCACTCCAAGTCTCCTGGATTGCATTTGTTCCAAAAAGATCGCTCCCAAAGGTTTCATTCCGTTTGGACTCCGTTTGATATTCCTTTTCTTCGAAACACTGAAATAGGCAAAAAAAACAGCAATTCGAGCTAGGCCTCCGGTTAGTAGGTTAGTCCCAAAAATGATATAAAAGTGTAAAGTAAAGCCCATAAACATCCAAAACGGGTAATATAATAGCATGGAGCAATAAAAAATTATAGATACGTTGGAGATGTATCAGGTTTCCCCCGGTACATGCATGGCAGTGGGGAAGGGGTATCACCGGCGCCCCTCAGGAGGGTCCAGCAACGCCCACGGGCGCAGCCACGCAGGTGGCGAATGAACCGCCAGAGATTTCTCCCGCCCTGAAACCACTACCGCCACCCCAGACAATCGGAAGCGCGCCACCCAACATGCCGCCCACCAGCCTGTGCCACCACGGATACCGCACCATCTTCACCGTCTCACTGAGGCCACCAACACGAGATCTGGAGGTAGGACAAGGAGACACCGAACTCGATGACAACCGCAACGCAACCGACATGAGGGAACTGATACGTCCATTTTGCATCATGTTTACCTACTGTTATTTATAATGTTTTTATTCATAATAATGCTTTTTGGAGTAATTATAATGCCTTTTCTCTCATAATATGCAAGGAACACACAAAGAGGGAGAATTCCGGCAGCTGGAAATCTGGACCTCGAAAAGCTACATCAGACCACCCATTCTGCACAACTCCAAATGGGCTGAAACTTCACAAGGATTTTTTATGGAATAAATAAGAAATGCTAGAGCAAATAAGCACCGGAGGGGGGCCACCTGGTGAGCACAAGACACCAGGGCGTGCCTGCCCCCCAGGCCCTCCCTGGTGGGTTGTGCTCAGCCCAGCCGACCTCCGGTGCCCATCTTCTGGTATATAAGTCATTTTGACCTAGAAAAAATAAGGAGAGGACTTTCGGGACGGAGTGCCGCCGTCTCGAGGCGGAACTTGGGCAGGGGCACTTTTGTCCTCCGATGGAGCAATTCCGTCGGGGGAAACTTCTCTCCCGGAGGGGGAAATCATCGTCATCATCATCACCAACAACTCTCCCATCTTGGGGAGGGAAATCTACATCAACATCTTCAACATCACCATCTCCTCTCAAACCCTAGTTCATCTCTTGTGTTCAATATTTGTATCGGAACTATATGGGTGACTAGTAGTGTTGATTACATCTTGTAGTTGATTACTATATGGTTTATTTGGCGAAAGATTACATGTTCAGATCCATTATGTTGCTTAATATACTTGTGATCTTGAGCATGTTTATCACTTGTGAGTAGCTACTTTTGTCCATGAGGTCACGGGAGAAATCATGTTGCAAGTAATCATGTGAACTTGATATGTGTTCGATATTTTGATAGTATGTATGTTGTGATTCCCTTAGTGGTGTCATGTGAACATCGACTACATGACACTTCACCATATTTGGGTCTAAGGGAATGCATTATGGAGTAGTAATTAGATGATGGGTTGCGAGAGTGAAAGAAGCTTAAACCCTACTTTATGTGCTATTCCGTAAGGGGCCGATTGGATCCCAAAGTTTAATGCCATGGTTAGATTTTATTCTTAACTTTTCTTGTAGTTGCGGATGCTTGCGAGGGGGTTAATCATAATTAGGAGGTTTGTTCAAGTAAGAACAACACCTAAGCACCGGTCCACCCACATATCAAATTATCAAAGTAGCGAATACGAATCGAACCAACATGATGAAAGTGACTAGATGAAATTCTCGTGTACCCTCAAGAACGGTTTTCTTATTATAAGAGACCGTTTTGGCCTGTAATTTGCCTCAAAAGTATTGGGCTATATTGCTGCACTTTTGTTACTTCTATCATTACTTTCTCGTTACAAATTATCTTGCTATCGAGTTACTTACAATTTTAGCACTTGCAGACATTACTGTTGGGGAAAGCAGTATTTCAAAATTTTCGTATGATCACGCAAGATCTATCTAGGATAAGCATTGCAACAAGAGGGGAGAGTGTGTCCACGTACCCTCGTAGACCGAAAGCGGAAGCGTTTAGTAACGCGGTTGATGTAGTTGAACGTCTTCGCGATCCAATCGATCCAAGTACCGAACGTATGGCACCTCCGCGTTCAGCACACGTTCAGCTCAATGACGTCCCTCGTGCTCTTGATTCAGTTGAGGACGAGGGTGAGCTCCGTCAGCATGATAGTGTGGCGATGGTGTTGATGATTTTACCGGCATAGGGCTTCGGCTAAGCACTACGACGATATGACCGAGGTGTTGAACTATGGAGGGGGGAACCGCACACGGCTAAGAGAACAACTGTTGTGCTTTGGGGTGCGCCCTGCCCCCGCATACAAAGGAGGGAGGAGGAGGAGGCTAGCCAAGGATGGGCGCGCCCATAGGGGGAGTCCAACTAGGATTCCCAATCCTAGTTGGAGTCCCCTTCCTTTTCCTAGAGGGGAGAGGTGGAAAGACATGGAGAGGGAGAAGGAAAGAGGGGGGGGGTGATGCCCCCTCCTAGTCCTATTCGGACCAGCCTTGGGGGGGAGCGGCCACCCTGCGGCCCTCCTCTCCTTTTCCACTAAAGCCCATTAAGGCCCACTAGTCCCCAGGGGGGTTCCCGTAACCTGCCGATACTCCGAAAAATGCCCAAACCATTCCGAAACCTTTCTGGTGTACAAACATAACCTTCTAATATATGAATATTTATTTCTCGGCCATTTAGAGACTCCTCGTCACGTCTGTGATCTCATCTGGGACTCCGAACAAACTTCGGTCATCAAAAACACATAACTCATAATACAAATCATCATCGAACGTTAAGCATGCGGACCCTACGGGTTCGAGAGCTATGTAGACATGACCGAGACACATCTCCGGTCAATAACCAATAGCAGAACCTGGATGCTCATATTGGCTCCTACATATTCTGTGAAGATCTTGATCAGTCAAACCGCACAACAACATATGTTGTTCCCTTTGTCATCATATGTTACTTGCCCGAGATTTGATCGTCGGTATCATCATACCTAGTTCAATCTCGTTACCGGAAAGTCTCTGTACTCGTTCCGCAATGCTTCATCCGGCAACTAACTCAATAGTTACATTGCTTGCAAGGCTTATAGTGATGAGCATTACCGAGAGGGCCCAGAGACACCTCTCCGATACACTGAGTGACAAATCCTAATCTTGATCTATGCCAACCCAACAAACACCTTCGGAGACACCGGTAGAGCATCTTTATAATCACCCAGTTACGTTGTGATGTTTGATAGCACACAAGGTGTTCCTCCGGTATTCGGGAGTTGCACAATCTTATAGTCAGAGGAACATGTATAAGTCATGAAGAAAGTAATAGCAATAGAACTTATCGATCATTATGGTAAGCTAATGGATGTGTCTTGTCCATCACATCATTCTCTAATGATGTGATCCCGTTCATCAAATGAAAACACATGTCTATGGTCAGGAAACATAACCACATCTTTGATTAACGAGCTAGTCAAGTAGAGGCATACTACGGACACTTTGTTTTGTCTATGTCTTCATACAAGTACTAAGTTTTCGGTTAATACAATTTTAGCATGAATAATAAACACTTATCATGATATAAGGAAATATAAATAACCACTTTATTATTGCCTCTAGGGCATATTTCCTTCAGTCTCCCACTTGCACTAGAGTCAATAATCTAGTTCACATCACCATGTGATTTAACACCAATAGTTCACATATGTATGTGATTAATACCCATAGTTCACATCGCCCTGTGACCAATAACCAAAGGGTTTACTAGAGTCAATAATCTAGTTCACATCGCTATGTGATTAACACCCAAAGAGTACTAAGGTGTGATCATGTTTTGCTTGTGAGAGAAGTTTAGTCAACGGTTCTGCTAAATTCAGAGTCGTATGTATTTTGCAATTTTTTTATGTCTACAATGCTCTGCATGGAGCTACTCTAGCTAGTTGCTCCAACTTTCAATATGTATCCAGATTGAGACTCAGAGTCATATGGATTGGTGTAAAACTTACATCGACGTAACTCTTTACGACGAACTCTTTTCACCTCCATAACCGAGAAATACTTCCTTAGTCCTCTTAGGTAACTGAGGTAACTTTGACCGCTATACATTGATTCACTCCTGGATCACTATCGTACCCCCTTGCCAAACTCATAGCAAGGCACACAACTGGTCTAGTACATAGCATGGCATACTTTATAGAACCTATGACTGGGGCATACGGAATGACTTCCATTCTCTTTCTATCTTCTGCCGTGGTCGGGCTTTGAGTCTTACTCAACTTTACACCTTGTAATACAAGCAAGAACTCCTTCTTTGACTGATCTATTTTAAACTCTTTCAAAATCTTGTCAAGGTACGTACTCATTGAAAAATCTTAACAAGCGTCTTGATCTATCTCTATAGATCTTGATGCCCAATATGTAAGCAGCTTCACCGAGGTCTTAATTTGAAAATATCCTTTCAAACTCTCCTTTATGCTTTCTAGAAAATTCTACATTATTTCTGATCAACAATATGTTATTCACATATACTTATCAGAAAGGCTGTAGTGCTCCCACTCACTTTCTTGTAAATACAGGCTTCACCGCAAGTCTGTATAAAACTATATGCTTTGATCAACTCATCAAAGCGTATATTCCAACTCCGAGATGCTTGCACCAGTCCATAGATAGATCACTGGAGCTCACACACTTTATTAGCACCTTTAGGATTGACAAAACCTTCTGGTTGCATCATATACAACTCTCCTCAGAGATATCCATTTAAGGGATGCAGTTTTGACATCCATTCGCTAGATTTCATAAAATATGGCAATTGCTAACATGATTCGGACGGACTTAAGCATTGCTACGGTTGAGAAAATCACATTGTAGTCAACATCTTGAACTTGTCGAAAACCCTTTTGCGACTAGTCAAGCTTTATAGATAATAACACTACCATTAGCGTCCATCTTCCTCTTGAAGATCCATTTATTTTCTATAGCTTACCGATCATCGGGTAAGCCCACCAAAGTCCACACTTTGTTCTCATACATGGATCCCATCTCAGATTTCATGGCCTCAAGCCATTTCGCGGAATCTGGACCCACACTACAAAAAAAGACACATCCGTGACATTTTGGGCCGAACGAAAAAAAATATGTCATACATATGACACTTCTATGACGATAATTGTGACAAAACCCGGTATCATCATAGATGTGGTGGGCTCCTACTTCTATGACAAAAAATCATGACAGAAAATGGGCTTTCTGTCCTGGGCGGGCCAGAGACGCAGATGTATGACATTCTTTGGGCCGTCCATGACGGAAAAAACTATGGTAGAAGTGAGGCAGAGGAAAATTTCGGGGAGTTACCGGTTACGATGCGAGGTCGAGGGCCGAGCGATGCGTGTTTCTCTCATACACGTACGCGCGTGTGTGCGAGGCGTTGGCTCTAACTGAAATCGAGCGAGGCGTTGGGCTCTAACTGAACCCGAGCGATTGCACTGCAGGCTATGCGTTACTGAACCCGAGCGATCGATCGATGGCTGTTAACTGAACCCGATCGAGCGATTCCTTCGCTACTCCTGCTAACTAAACCCAATGGATGCTGCCTCTCTGGATGAACAGTGAGCGTGGGGGGTGGATGAACAGTGAGCGGTGGTGTTGCCTCTGGATGAACAGGACCCCGTGGTGTGGAGGGCTGGATGAACATTAGACGATGGAGGGGTGGATGAACAGGACCCCGTGGTGTGGAGGGCTGGATGAACAGTAGACGGTCGAGGGGTGCCCGTGGAGGGGTGGATGAACAGGACCCCTTGTGTGAAGGGCTGGATGAACAGTAAACAGTGGAGGGGTGCCCGTGGAGGGGTGGTTGAACAGTAGCCGGTGGAGTAGCGCGGTGTGGAGGCTGGATGAACAGGAGCCCGTGGAGGCTGGAGGAGGTTGACGGTGGATGAACAGTAGCCCGTGGAGGCTGGAGGAGGTCGACGGTGGAGATCAACAGTATCTCGTGGAGTCTCGTTTTGCGGTACGCCACACCCCTCCCGATGAACAGGACCACCGTTTCAACCGTAGCGCTCCAACACAAGTTCGTTTCGTTCGTTTTGCGGTACGCCACACCTCTCCCGATCAACAGGACCCCTGTTTCGACCGTAGGAGGTCCGTTTCCTCCGTTTTGCGGTACGCCACACCCCTCCCGATCAACAGGACCCCCGTTTCGACCGTAGGAGGTCCGTTTCCTCTGTTTTGTGGTACGCTAGACCCCTCCTGATGAACAGGATCCCGTTTCGAACATGGCCGGTCGAACAGAAGGTCGTTTCCTCCATTCTGCGGTACGCCAGGCCTCGTTTCCATCGCCTGTTCTGTCCAAGCCCTCCCGAAGAACACGACGACGCATTTCATTCCAACCCAGCCGGTTGGCTCCCCATGAGCACGATGACGACGTTGTTTCTCCGTTCCGACCCAGCCATGTACACGAGCCCTGGCCGTACGTATGCGCGAGTAGGCGTTCGAGACCCCCGCTCGTATGTACACATATGTGGCCGTATTTTCTTTCTTGCACACTGGCCGCTGTACGTATGTGTACATGCTACGTGTGCGCCTCTACTACGACACGTGCACGCCTCTACATCGACCAGTATATATGTACATACACGTTCGCGACCAGAATGACAATGCTACGTACGCTTTGACCAGGTGGGTCCCGACTGTCAGGCACTTCCTTGTGTGCGAAGATGTAGCTGGTGCGTCCCAGCAGTCAGGGGGGCGAATCCGTTTTTTCGGGCGCACTTCCTTGTGTGCAAAGATGTAGCTGGTGGGTCCCAGCAGTTACGTCGGCGAATCGTTTTTTTTGCCCGGACGCACTTCCTTGCGTAAGAAGATGTAGCTGGTGGGTCCCAGCAG
>NC_041385.1:693990763-694037174 GCF_002162155.2 Triticum dicoccoides | reverse complement strand
GTCCCAGTAGTCGGGGGGAGAATCATTTTTTTTGCCTGGACGCACTTCCTTGCGTCCGAAGATGTAGCTGGTGGGTCCCAGCAGTCAGGGGTGCGAATCGTTTTTTTTGCCTGGACGCACTTCCTTGCGTGCGAAGATGTAGCTGGTGGGTCCCAGCAGTCAGGGGCAAATGTTTTTTTCGTGAAATATAGTGGCCCATCCGGTGGGTCCCAGCTGTCAGGTGGAGGAATAATTATTTTCCGCATAATAAGGAGGCACTTCCTTGCTGCGGCCGTGGACCCAGCTGTGAGCCTCTCCACGTATAGTCCACGTCCGTGGAAGCCGTTCCTTGACCACGTTGACCACGCCGCGCCGAGAGCACCACGGCGGTGTACGACGGCGAGGCCTAGGAAGGGGACAACGGGGAGCCGGGGAAGATGCAGCAGTCGAAGCCCGCGCGGAGAGGACTACGAGGGTTCACTGGTTCGGCTGCTGTGTGAGGCTGCCGTCGCCGCAATGCCTGGCCAGCGGTGGGAATAGTAGGGCGATGAGGCCTCCACGGCAGCACAGCCGGCCACGGGAGGCAGGAGCATGCGGCACGACAGGCGCTGGTTTGGGCGGCTGGAGCAAGAAGACCAGAGGTTGAAGAAGCACTATTGTCGTTAGATGGACATCGTACGATCACTGCAGCTAGAATCGTTTATATTGACTAAGTTGACAAAGCCCTTGGTTTTTTTTTGAGCAAAGACAAAGCCCTTGGTACGCGTCAACATAGTAGGCCCATAGCTCGGATTTGGCAGAGAACATATAGCCCATTTGCGATTTGTAAGAATGAATAGCCCATTTTTTAATTCTAATGGAATTTACTACAGCCCATTTACAGTTTGTTAAAAGTACAACCCAACTTCTAGCTAGGACAACGATTAATAATTTCAAACAACCGCTCAAAATAGAATTCAAAAAAATTCCCACATTTTGATGGGATCCGAAATATTTTTATCCGAAATTTCTACTCAGGTTAAATATAATTTCAAATAAAGTTGTATTACGTTAAAATCCAACGAAATATTGCGCGCGCAACAAGTAATGAAATTAAAATTTTCAAATTGCAAAAATAATATATTTTTTAAACTAATTACATGTTTGGTGCATAGTTACTGCCGAGTTATTATAATTACATCCCATTTATTATTTCTTAAAGTCCATTTTCTTGTTAAGCCTAATGCATACCTCCTAGGAAAGTTTGCAGCCCAGCGGGGAGGAGAATAACAAGTTGACCCGGATATTGTGTACAACTGTCGACCCAGTTGCATTGCTGATGTTGAAAAAAAAGGCTTGTGTAGTACAGTACAACCTAACATGGTTACTCAGCCCACATTCAGCGACGCCGGAAAGGCCCAAACAAGGCTTCTGTACAACTTTTTGAAGTCACTGAGCTCAATTAATAACTTAAGAAAAAAGTTAGATTACAGTGGAACCTAATTAAAAGTTGTCACGAGCAAATAAATAATTCAACGGGTCCCACTTGTGCGTGTGCGCGTGTGTGTACGTGTGTGTGTGTGTGTGTGAGTGAGTGAGTGAGTGAGAGAGAGAGAGAGACGCATCAGTCGATGCTCGTAAATACATCTTTCAGCCATATGCATTACTGATGCTCAGTAAAAACTTATATAGTTGACACAATCATATAGAACATCATAGCACACTGAACTTGCATACAAAAATTTCATGCAGGCGGCACAATCAGGATGGAAGCAGTGGACCGCTACGGGAAGGGCTATGTTGAAACCAACGAAGTCGTACATAACGGTTCATCGTCTTTATCAATGACGGGGAAATATCTTGAATGTTGTGCAAAGAAAACAGACAAACAACACAATAAGTTCTGCTAGCACATTAAGTTGACGTACAGCGCTTTCTAAAAAAGTTCAGGTACAAAATTAGAACAGGTCACAATCAAATGTACTGGCATATTAGTGCTTCACACCCATAGCTCAGATTTAACTAGTATCTGACAAGATTCAGTTGTTACCTCAAATTAGAACACATCCAGGCAGTCAGCCCTGCCTCTTCTCCCAAAGAAGTAGTGGCCTCCGCCGCGCGATGGAGTAGGCCCTGTGCCATCCATCGTTCCGAGCAACACGGGGAAAGTCTGACGTTGACTCCTTTAATGGACATCGTCGACGGACCCTGGCACCAGCGGCAGCGGCAGGACTTCAATTGATGGATTGACCACTTCTTCGACATGCATGAACACTCAATACAGGTACATCCCTAACGTGGTCCGCGGAGGCCTTGGTGGCGAAGAATAGTACAACCCCGGTTCCTCTACTGGTATCTCAACACCAATCACCTTCGGTATGCTGGACGGCTTCTTCATCCATGCCATAACCGTCAGAGCCCAACTGTCTGGAGGAACAAACATACTTACGAGCTCACCTCCAAGGTCGTTGATAAGCTTGTTCATGGACTCGCTGTTCCAAGCATGTCGAGGCATGCTGTGGAAGGTAGGCTTTGTTAAAAACTCAAGATCAGAGGGCACCGAGCCCCATCCTGGGTGCCACCGATCAAAGCTCACCATCGCGCCATCGCAGAACAAACGTTGGGAAGATTCAAACACACGACTGCAGTCGAAAGTTGTCCGGAACCTGACGAAGAAATCAGCCGGTGGCGGACAGACTTCGACGAGCAAGTCACTTATTTGGATGCCGTGCGCAATGCCAAGAGCTTTGACAAGGTCGTCCGGCGAGACGGGAGGCCGGTCGCCATTGATGGTTACCATCAGCACTTTGCTGGCAAACTGGTCGTCAAGCGCCGCCATGCCACTGTTGAGCGACAACACACAGCGACCTAAGGCAGGACGAACCTCAGGATCTTCGGCTCGGAGATCCGCGTTGACCGGCGACATGATAGTGCGCTGGAGTATAGGGAGTACAGGAGGGGGATTTGGGGGAAGTGGAGTAGGAATCGAGATTCCAGAGGTGGGGGAGGGGCGGGAGACTGGGGATGAAAAGGTAGTATGAATTTCGAGCACACGCCAATATGCTCTCAGCGCGCAAGCGCACAAAAACATCGGTGGTGCCCACATGTCGGCCTAAGAGTCCTTATTCTTTCTTTTTTGGAGAGCCCAGCCTTTTTTTCAGGATCTTTTGAGAGCTCGACCTGAGAGTCATAATTAACATGTTTGACATTGCGTTACTACTCAGCCCATATTCGACGACACCTCACTGGCCCAAACAAGTGTACATCATCGAAAATACACTGAGCTCAAATTATATAACTTGAAAAAAGGAGATATACTCTGAACACTGGAGAATGGTGATACCCTCATTTAGCCCACCAGTAGTTCGAGACAATAAACAGTTCGAAACAACGATATATACAACATTCAAACACTGACTAGTGACTACTACTGACATAAACAGCAAGACATGATAGTTCATAAGAAGTCTTGCTACACGACCAAAACGCACCCATCTGCAGCGCTTAGACTCTCGTGATCTAGACGAGAATGACATTCTAAACATAAGCAACTATTACATAGTAAGAGTGACATAGACGAGGATGACCAAATGACAAGGAATATGCATAACAAAAGAAAGAACTACCCATCCATAACTAGCAGCAAAGACAACAAAGTCATTCGAAGAGATGATCCAACACCATCATAATTTGCAGCCCCGCTTCAGCGACCAGTGATCCGGAGACACCAGTACTCCACCCTTTCGATGCAACAGCCCAATTACCTATCAACCTGAAGGCTTGAACCACATCACTGCCTGTCGTAATTGAGACATCCAAGGATCAAAGTTAATCCGGATGCCTTTGTCATTCTCACCTTCTTTGGCGGCAGGCTGTATCGTTGACAATCAGGGGAGTTTGCTCCCTAACTCCTAGGGCTTGCCGTGTAGACACAGTTTTCCATAGAAAACAGAGCCTCTCTACCATCAAGGTCCTTGCCAAGAGTGATCTCCTGGTTAATCGGATAATTGAGTCTGAGAAATAGAGAGTGTGAACCAAGGCTGTTTACCCGCCTCCAACTAAAAAATCCTGATGGCCCCAACAAGCTGGTATCCCGCTCATAGACGTAACAGCCACTGTCCGGATACTCACGTATTTCATGGTGCTTGTATACAGTGGGGTTTTTGAAATATAAATTTTCCGGCTCATGTGTCTGAATGATCATCAGTCTTTTGTCGTCGTCTGATCGAGCGAGGAACCAGTTGTGCTTCCCTGTTTTTGGAAAAGGTGGTGTGATTACAAAGGGCAGTAACTGTAGGGACACTGCATCATATCAAAAAGGACAGGCATTGTTAATGTAATATCAGCATTGTTCAGAGTATGAGTACGATAATGCAAGAAACAACATTGATATGTCCCTGTTGGAACTGGGAGGAAAATACAGGGAAATGTATACTGGGTTCAAAAATATAGAAGTGCCATGCATGGTTATACTCATGTTATCTCGCAATCGATTCTTCACAGGAAACTACCATGTACCATGTCATGCATGTTATGTAATCATGTTCTGTCCTCACAAACAAATTCTTCAAGGTAACTAACAGACCATGCATTGTTATATACTCGTGTTCTGTGGGCAAAAAATTTGTGAGGATATTATTCTAGCCATTGATTGCTGAAGGACGAATATAGGTATGTACACATGGTAAGCATTGCAGGATTTCACTACTTCCAAATATAGAGTTCTCCATATGCACATTTACTTCCCTAATGTATGGTTAGATGAAACCAACAGTGTGGTGCATGTTTCTACATCATGAAAATGAGGAAAACTAACATGGCCATTGGTACACACTCATATTTAGTAGTAGCATATAGATTACTGTAAAATAAGGATAATATCCATATATTCCTAACCATTTGATTATTCAGGGTACAAATTGGCTGTAATGACATGGTCACAATCGCATGAATTAACTCATTCCGAATATAGCTGATTTACGGCGTCTCTAATACATTGCCATAGTTCTACTCAAATTCTGCTCAAACGGGGATATGTCAATCATCACAAAAAGTTCAAACAGTGTCATGGCGTCATCATTACCATGAGACGGAAACAACTTACACGCGTCGTCCCAGCAATACGTGGTGCCATCTGCTTTGTCGATCACGTAGATGATGCCATTGTGTTCAATAGCATCACAGAAGTGTGTATCAGCTTTGACGATGATCCACTATGAGCTAGGTTCTCTCCAGCTAAAGAAGGCACCGGCGCAAAGATAGGCGAGTCCGCGTTCGAACAAGGCAATTAGCTTGAAGTCTGCGTAATTCGCATGTCGTGTGGGCACTTGGCAGATTACAATCTTCTGCAAAACAAGGTCCGTCCAACTGACGTGGTAATCTAGATGACTTGGACCGCGATGGTAATACTCTATATAATCCAACGGAGGAAGGATAATCTCATGGGAGGTCTGGAAGTTCACAAGCACCAACTTTTTACCGTCTTCTCTGAAGGCAGCCATCCAGTGGGAGTTCATGCCGACCCAGTACATACCTGCCAAGAAGTTTCGGGCGATGGTGATCGGATTGATGTCGAGGGAAATGATGTACGGCGACCCACTACATACCTACAAAGAAGTTTCGGCTAATGGAGATCAGATTGAAGTCGAGGGGCATCATGTACGCCTCCGTATCAAGGTGAGCCAATCTAAGACCAGATAGCAGCAAGCAGGGTGTCTTGAAAAGCTTAGGCCTCGCTTCGACAATGGTCGTGTGCATGTCCCTCAAGCATGCAGCCAGCCGCAGGGCACTCAACATATCCATACACGACCAACAGAGGTTGAGGATGTCACTGGGGAGATTGCTCCAATCGCGGCTCATATGGATGCTACGCGGTTCATGTTCGGCCATGGTGGAGTTTGAAAGGTGGGGGTTTGGGGAGCTTGATTTACGGGGGAGAAGGCTATCGGTGTTGGAGCGGCTAGCAAGGGAATAGTGGTACTGGGATAGGCGAGTGAGGCGACGGTACACGGGGGCACAGTGAGATGGAGACGGAGACGGAGAAGGAGATGGAGAAGGAGATGGAGATGGAGTGGTGCTATGGGAGCGGAGAGGGAGACGAGGTGAGGCGCCAATGTGCTGTACAGCAGCGGTGACAGACTGCACAGTGCACAGGGTGAGGCTGACTTTGGTAACCCGAACACGCCGTCTGGACTAGTGTCAGGTGCAGGGTGTTGTCACTTCACTGTGAGGATCGGATGAATAGTATTTTGACCATCAAGTGTACCACAGTTGTACCACTACTACTACTAGTAGGAACATGAGTACTCCAGTATAGTATAGCAGAAATAGGTCTCCCGTGCTAGCATGCCTGTTCACTTCATCGTTCAGGTATCATCCATATTGCGAGCAGAACCAAATTCTCGTGCATGCCCAATCAACGCCCTACCGCGATGCATGCAGTGGTCGTTCTAGTGCATCAAGGACAGCATGCAGATCGTTCCACACTTGAGAATAGGAAAAATGGAAAGGTAGAACGCGGCAGCAGAGGAAGAGAACGCTGGCTAACGAGTCTGGGAGGGGATCGAGCAGGAAGTTAATGCTCCACGCCTAAAGGTTTTGGGAAAACCTAATTTTCATAAGGTGACTTATACTCACCTAAACGGAGGGAGTATTCCTTAACCAGAGAATGTTGTGTCTCCCACTCATGCGCTCAAAAAAAAGAAGCTACGACACATTTTTTATCTGTTTGCATAGGTCCCACCTATCAGGAAGGATGGGCACGTACACGAACAGGTACAACTCATCAGTCTACCCGCATAGCCTTTTCGTTTAGTCTACCTAGCCATCTAATCAACTGCATGCACACCACTTCTCCCATTTACTTCACCTCCCCTTCATCTTCATTTGCATCCAAACCCCACTGCGTTCACATTGTTTTAACCTCTTTAAATAATCATCTACTACTTTAGTTAGACTAGCCATCTAATCCTAATTCTCCAAACCATAGCCCTCCGTTCCAGCGGTTCCAAATGGCGAAAGAGATCGAGATGCAGGTTTTTAGCGTCTAACATGTCCTCGTCGAAGGATCGATGCGCATAGTTGCCACCGTCACCATCCACCCAAGGGTTGTTCGGCAGTGGATCAACAATGTATCCAACTCCCTCGAAAAGGTAGAGACGAGGGTCATCAGTCTCGACGCAGAGTACACAGAACGTGCCCCTGGGAAGATCCAGCATGCCGCCGTCCTTCAGCTATGCCTCGAAGATGATGTTGTGGTGTACCACATCATACACTCGCCCTCCATACCAGGTGAGCTTCACGATTTCTTGTCTTGGGAGGACGTATACTTCTGTGGGGCAGCCATCGAAGGGGACAAACAAAAGCTGGAGCCGTACAACCTTGATTTGAAAAGCATCACTGACCTACAAACCAGAATCAAAATTCCTGTAGAAGTTTGTGATAAAAAGACAACATCCCTATTCGACATAGAAAAATTTGTGCTCGGTAAAAATCGAGACGGTGGCATTAAGGTCGTCTGGATGGGAGAATTATCCCTTGACGTACGAGCGAATAAAATATGTTGCCCTCGATGCCCGTGTGAGTTTCGAGATAGCTGCAAGGTCCAAAGAGCTTGTTGCGAAGCCGTCTCCCACGGAGAATGAGAACAAGAAGAAGAAGAAGAAGAAGAAGAAGAAGAAGAAGAAGAAGAAGAAGAAGAAGAAGAAGAAGAAGAAGAAGAAGAAGAAGAAGAAGAAGAAGAAGAAGAAGAAGAAGAAGAAGAAAAGGCTGCACCAGCAGGAGGCATTATGGATGGATGAACTATTTCCTCTCTTGTAAAAAAAATATTCCCTCTCGGTGTATATTGATATAGATGGACTATTTCAATGGTGTGCATGTCTTTGGAACAGAGTAGTAGCATGGGTCCGCTTGACTATAAGGAACTATTTATCCGCATATATAGCTTTCTCTGCTACTCCTTCCAGTGATCGGTATGCAGTGCATGTGTCCGTAGACATGACAACTTGTCCATGGAAGTTCAACTACGGCGACCATCGTGTTTCATCTCGCGATTCCCACGATGCCTCTCCAACCCACGGCACCACGCCCCCCGACGTGCGCCTCACCCCTCTCGGCCGCACCACCCCTGTGCCTTTGTGTGCATAACATATGGGCCACCTAAAATGTGGCGAGCATCAAGTTTCTACCACAGCCACACGCGATTCCCATGACGCTGCTCGATACATGACACCACACGTCCCCCGACCTGTGGCTCACCCCTCTTGGACCCACTGCCCCTCTGCCTTCGGGAGCATTACATGTGGACCAGTCACCTATCGGGTCCACATGTTATTGACTCAAAGGCGCTGAAGCTCAGTCCCGACGGCCCTGAGAGGGAAATGTAACTCCTACGCCAGAGCTTGTGGTGCTCCCGCAGCACGAACTCGTGCCAAACTCGAGATTTGTTTCTTTACTATACATGCACGCAATGATTTAATGGACATTGTAATCTCAACATGTGATGGGGAGCTCAAAATTTGAATCTGAAACTTATAAAACGAAAAGATTCAAAACAAATAAACTGGGAGAGAGGGAGTATATCATAGGATGTGTCCCATACAAAATAAGTCCCCTGGTTTATCACTGCAAAGATGCGGTTAGAAAGGAGCACAGCGTCTTCCTACTCGTACGGCGGCCGCAGACAGCATGGTCCGCCTTTGACCGCCATGTGCAAGGTTCGTGCTATCTTATTCAATCTCACCATGGTTCCATCGTACCAATTCATGTGGTGCCCTGTTGCATGGCTGATCCCAATGCTGGACAAAGGTTCTACGGGAATGGTGTCACTGTTGTAAATGTTGTGCAAATTGATGTTGGTACCCTCTCGTACATATGCATGCCAATCTCCACTGGCACCGAGCCTAACCTGTGAAACAGCGGGCAGGGGGAGAATTTGGAAATGGACACGGAAGTAGTCTTTAGAATGCATTTACTACATGATCAAACTCATCTTACCTGCTCATCGGAGGAAATCCGAGTACCCCTCAACGTCGGCATCTCAAGGGGCGTCAACTTGCAACTACGGCCACGCCGCGCTGGAGAGACCCCCAAGGAAACATCCTCGTGCGTTCCACGGAACATCCAGATGCATTTGTATGAGTAGTTTATCTTGTGAGAGAAAAGGATGAACGAGGGAAGGCCTTTAGAGATAGAGATGGACACTAGTACTATCAATGTGCTGGTCTGTGCATTGCAATGGATCCAAAGTAGTAGAGTAATACTTGTTCACGTGCTTGAAATATAAACACTCTAGTTTTGATATACATGTGTCAGCAGACATGACAGCTTGTCCATGGAAGTTGAACCATGGCGACCATCATGTTTCTTGTTTCTACCACTGCCACACCCACACGCGATTCCCACGACGCCGCTCCAACCCACGGCACGACGTCCCCCAACGTGGACATGATTCCTCTGACGTGGCTCTCACTACCTTGCCCTGCCTTTCCTTTGCTGACAGGTGGGCCAGCCGCATTTAAGGCCCGCATGTCATTGAATCCTAGGCCGGGCACTAAGCCACTGAAGTTCAGTCCCGTGGGCCCTGAGAGGGAAATGTAACTCCTGCGCCAGGCCTTGTGGTGCTCCCGTGGTACGATCTTGTGCCAAAACTGGAATTTGTTTCTTACTACTACCAACTAGTACTAGTAAGGTACACGTGCATTGCACGCATGAGATTCTGGTGGTTTGTGCATTATGCTTCTACATGTGGAGTTTTCTGGATTCTAACATGTGGCAAAATCTAGTGGAATGTAAGGTTAGGCAAGTTTGATTAACTTAGGTGAGTGTTTGGTTCAAGCCACACCTTAGGCAAGCCACACTAAGGCCCCACATGGCATACACACAAAAATGTGGCAAGATTCCCTTAGGCTTGCCAACTTGTGGCTCTCATTTTGAAGAACTAATAACTTTGCCTAAGCTTAGTTGTGGCAAAGTTAGTCATGAATTAAGGGGTTGTTTGGTTCCTAGCCACACCTTGCCACACTTTGCCACACCTAACCTTAGGTAAGTTTGACCAAGTTAGGTAGGTGTTTGGTTCTAGCCACACCTAAGGCAAGGATTTTTTTTATGAGCAATGAGCCCCACATGTCATAGACATAAAAAGTGTGGCAAGATTCCCTTAGGCAAGCCAAAGTGTGGCTAACAATTTGAGCAACTCAACTAAGGCAAGTGTGGCAAAAATCATGTGGCAATATATGGCAAAGATAGTCACAATCCAAACAACCCCTAAGTTCAACCATGGAGTCTTCTAGATTATACACGTAGAAGAATCTGGTGAATGATATACAATGCAAGTAGTGCTCGGATTTGCCATCTTTGTACCGTCGGATTGGCTTCATCCAACGACCAACTTTCAAAGTTTTTTCACACACTATATAGGGGGTATAGGCATAGATGTGTCGGTCCGTTGCAATGGATCCAAAGTATATCTATTTAGTGGAGTGCACTCTAAACACATTATCTATTTATTTTTCTCTAACCTTTCGTAGCCATGCAACCAAGCCACATAAGCTTCATGGGTGCCCCCCACATCATATTATTCATACTACATTGATTGAAAAAAAGATAAATCACCCAAAACAAGATCTTCCCGTTTTTTGTTCCTACGATGTTGTGTCGTGCACGTACCTACTAGTTGTATAGTGGTAGTACTAGTAATATAGTTAGGAGTACAAACTTGGTACTAGTAGGAGTAGTACTAGTACGGAATGCTCCTACTCTATCAACGAGCCCCATCTGACATGAAATTTCTTGGCTTCCGTGCTACAGCTAGATCTTCCCTGCGTTTCTGTTTTCCAACCCGGCGGCGGGCAAGGTGTCGTTTGCTCAATGGCGGTCCCACATGAAAGTGAAAATGCTAGGCAACACGCCTTCCCTAAGCTATGTGTTGTGCTGGACGGGCCATGGAGTACTCCCAATTCCCGGGCGTGTGGGGGTGCGACGCGAATGTGGCAGGCCTTTTCCTTTTACTAGCAATGTGCCCGTGCGTTGCGACGGATCCAAAGTAGTAGAATAGTAGTATTTGTTCACAAACTTGAAAGAAATCACTATTGTGTTGATATACTCCTAATATATTACTCCCTCCGTACCAAAATATTTGTCTTTTTTGAGATTTCAAATGGACTATCACATATGGATTATATAGACATATTCTAGTGTTTCTAGCAAGATGCCCGCGCGTTGCACGAAGTTGATGGAAAAGGTAAGCACAACTTATAAATTGACGGATGGAGTACTAGTTACAGTGATGCATATAATTAAGCAAAGGGATCGCACATGCCAGTATTGACTGGAACGAGAATGCAACGGCACAATAAGAATTAAGGCCACGATGATACGATCGCGGTGGTGGTTATAGAAGGCAAGAAGAAAGATGGATCCATGAACGTACGACCTACTCCTCCTCAACGTAGTGCGCCGGGCCACCGACCGGCGGCTAAGGAGCGGCGGCTTTTGTGGCGAGGTCGAGGTGCTTCTCAGCAAAGGCATCCAAGGCTTCCAGCCGGTTGAGGAAGGCCAACGTCGTGGCGTCCTCACTGGCCTTGTAGATACCTATGTACACGATTTGCTCGTACACGTGGATGTGTAGGTCAACGAATTCTTGCAGGGCGAGGTGCCTCGCGGCAAGCGCGACCTCCAGGTGGACATTCTTCATGGCGTCGGCGGGCAGTTGCAGGGCCACCAGTGCTTGAAAGAGGTTCCGGCCATGGAGGCCGATTAGGGTGGCAGGCAATGAGGAGCCCGACGCGTGGGCTGGAGGAGTACGGCGATGTCGTCCGCGAGCTTCTTGAGGACGGTGAACTTGTTGCTGGTGGCAACGATCATCTGGTCCAACTGAGAGTCGTAGTTAGCGTCGACAATGGCCATCCACCAGCCGGTCTCCAACACCGTCTGGAGACGATCCTCGGCGCCATGCCGCAGGCCTGCGTCATGGACCATCTGGCGCAGCCGCTGGCCGCTCACGCGCATCGCCGCCATGGGTCTGGAGTGAGCTCTTTTGTGCTTAGTGTAGGTGCCTAGGCAAATGCTTAGGTGCGTACGATGTGGTAGATGCATTGGAATGGAGGGGTGCCTTTATATGAGGGCAATGAGGGCAAACTGCGTTGCATTCACATCGTGCAGTCTCTTTTCCCGGACCTCCTCCCATTACTTCCCTCATGCATTAATTGAAGGAGGATGCATTGGCCATTCAACATACCAGGAACCGCTACTCCCTCCCTCGTCTGCATTAAAGCCGTATCGGGAACTACGCCGCCCGCTGTCAAATCGAATACTCCCTCCGTCTAGGTGAGTATTAAGTCATCTTACGAAAACCAAATAGTAAACACATAGGCGTGGTGCATTAACTCTCATGTTGTTTCTTATTTTTTGACATAAATAGAGGAATCAACCAATAAGAGATGTGGGGCTTGTATGCTTTTAATGACTTGAGACTATCAAACATGACATGCAGTGGTCAGCTCATTGCACAAGAACAAATACAACCCACGTCAGCACACACGCATCTTCTAGCATCACATCCAATGGCTATAAAAGATGAATGAGACCAAATTATATCTCATCTAGACGAGTTCTAGCAAAATTGTATTAATAATACTTAGTACTCCTGCGCCATGTATCATATATTAGTATCATGTAGTACTTTATTTATTGTCATGTATGACACATAGTACTCAACTCTCTCTCCCTTTCTTCATTTAATTCTACGACACCTCATCAAAATTGCTAAGGCTAGTACCATTACAACCAGCCTTAGCAAATACTCCCTAAACATTAAGTTCTCTCATTTTCCTCTCCACCTTGGTCACCTAGACGGAGGGAGTATACTGAGCAGGCTTTTCCTGTGCGGTAGGAGGTGGGGTAGTTCCGCCTAGTCGGTTCGATAGAGACGCGAGAAGACGAGGGAGTAGGCTGCTGCAAACGTAGGGCTGTGTGATTTGACATCGAGTTACTGCTGGACAGGTGGGGCCCCGTGATTTGACTTGCCATTATCATTTTAACTGCGGCGCTACGACCGACATGAGTCTCCTGATTCCTGACCACCTCCATACAGGTGCCTCTCCCAATGCTCCACCATGTAGTAGAGGCTGGCTCTTGCATGAGAGCCCACTTCTCCACTTTTTCCTTGCCTCTCTTTCCTCCACATATGCAAAAATGCCATGTAAAGCACACTATTGTACTTAGGTTGGTTGTAATGGAGAGTATCATATATACTAGTATCATGCATATGATACTTTTGTATGATACTACATCCGTAATGCATAGTATCATGTGTTGGTATCATAGGATAGTTTATTTATTTTCATGCATGACACATAGTAGCACATCATTTAATATGATACTACAGTAAGTATCATATTATGATACTCAACTCTCTCTTTTCTTCATTTAATTCGACATCACCTCATCAAGATTGCATAGTTGGCATGCATGATACTACTCCCATTACAAGTAGCCTTACTTTCTCCTACAGGTGCTAAGCTTGCCACATAGGCATAAAGTCTGATGTGGCAAGTTAATCAAGAAGAGAGAGACTAGTTTGGTGACCCAAGGAAGAAATGGTGCTAAGCGCGTGTACCTAGGTGAAAAGACAATTTTGAGTCTATAGCTAATTAAATGAAGCAAACTTAGCAACACCATTTCATTGGAAGAGGTCACTCCTTGGCAAATGCAATAAATACTAGTACTCCCTTTGTCCTAGTGTCAAAAATGTTCTTATATTATGGGACGGAGGGAGTACGAAGAAAGAGATAGAGAGGAGTAAAAAAATAAATACACTTATAGCCAACCTTATAGCTAACCTTGTTGTAGTATGAGTGACCAAGTGATGACTATGTATGACATGACAACATCAGATAGCCTAACGCACCGTGTTAAATCTCCAAGGGTGCGACCGCGCGAGCAACGCGATGGTCGTGGTAGGAGCGACCATGATACGGGCTGCTGGCAGCCCTTGGATCTGAGATCAAACGGTCGCATGCTAAGTTGCTGAAAATTTGCAGAATAACCCTCCAGGATAGGATATTCACCCATAGGTCTAGAATCACGCCATGCAACCATTCGATCTCAGATCCAAGGGCTCTCGGAAGCCCGTATCATGGGAGAATGGAAAGCCACTACCCTGCCGTTCGCACGGTGGCAGTTCGCTCCTACTCGTCCATGCACATCCTTCAATACTACGGCGGTTCGCTCCTAGTCGTCCTGTCCGTTCACATTACGGCAGTTCCACTAATCCTAACCCTCCTCCCAAATCCATGGCGTCCCAAATCTCCATGATCGGTCGTGAGTACAAGGTTAGAACCATCACCGGCGATGAGTTCGACGTCATCTACACCCGTTCTTCCACGACGGTGAAAGGATGCCTTTCTCGCTTTAGACGCATGTTTGAAGACTCAGATGATGAGCGGGTCGCTGGGCTAGATGTTGAGTACACCACAGTCCTGGGACGAGAGAAGGATCTAAAGGACGAAGAGAGGAAGAAGCCCGCCGTGATCCAGGTTTGCGTGCATGACTTATGCTTGGTCTACCACATATGCCATGCCGACGTTGAATGCCTGGATTTTAAGGACTTCCTCGAGAGCAACCTAGTCAAATTCGTTACTGTAGACTTTGGTAACGACAAAGAAGTAATGGGTCGGATAGGCCTCGTTGTAGGCAACACCTTTGACCTCCAGAAGAATCGGCTGGTGTCCTCTCGTCAGCCTTCAATGTTGACCCTGGCAGGAGCCATGGTTCATCCTTCGTACGGTAAACTGGAGAAACCTCCATACATGTTTCATCGTTATGCATGGCAGCAGAATGTACTAGATATACACCACATCCACTACGCTGCAACGGATGGCTACCTTTGTTTCAATATCTACAAGGGTTGGATGAAGAGCAAGAGCCAAGTGTGCGGTTCAAGCAAAGAAGTATCGGCCAAGAGGAAGAGGGATAAGGGCGAAGTCGAGGACGTGGACGAGGACTCCGAGTAAGGTGGCAGTGTCGTTGCTCACTGTGGTTCTAATGCAGTGTCTCCGAAATAGTTGCAAAGTTTAATTTCAGGTGTGCTTAATTTAATTTGAGGGGTGTGTTGTGCTGAGCCCCCAGCAGAACTATGTTATGTTTCTTCTCGTTACTTTAACTCTTCAGTACGTACATACTAGTATTTCTTACATTTCATCTTTTAGTTGGTATAGTACTACCACTCGTTTCTTCACATTATATACGTACAATATATATGGCCAACATCATATAGCCAGCAGTTTAGTTGTCAAAGAATTTCAGGGAGCTTAGTTTTGTCAAAGAATTCCACAATGCTTAGTTTTATTTGAGGGGTGGGTTGTGCTGGACACAATTATTGTGACTAGCCTTTTTAATAGTACTATATGCATAATTTGGCGACGAGCGCTCTCTATATGTACCACCTTTTTTTAATTTCAAGTTTTGCTCCATGGCGCAATCCATCGATACTACTGATGTACAAAAGTATACATTTTTAAAAGGCTAGAGGGCGGGGCAGTCTAGCTCGGTTGGTTTCACGAGAGGCGAGGGCCTTTGTGATTTGACGGCTCATTACTACTATCAAATTGAATAGTACTGCACCGCCCGTTGCACGCCCGGCGCCTCCATTAAACCCCTCCGTTAAACCCGCATGCAAACCAAGAATCCTACTCCGGCCACACGTCCGTTCATGAGCGGGCTGGAATTAAACGCAACACCGGCCGAGCTCCTCCCGTCCGCCCTCGGTTTAAATGAGGCCAGACGCCGGCCAAGCTCCTACCGTCCGCCCTCTATTTACACGAGGCCAGACAGACAGCGGGCAAGAATCGCACCCCTCCGCCGCTCCCCCATCTCCTCCTTCACCATTTTCTCCACTCTTTTGATGGCTTCCGATGAGCCGTTCTCCAGCATATTACCCGGCTGGGTGGCCCGCCGAGCCCTCCGGATACGGGAGAGGCCGCTCGGTGCTTCACCAACCTCGCTTGGCCCGACGGAGCCAGTTGCCGCCCCAAGCAGGCGCGTGGTTCAGCAACTCGCCGCTCTAGTTCAGCTCGATGAGGAGTGGCGAGTTGCTCCACGCCGGCACGGCGGCGAGCACGCCGGTACGGGCGTCGTCGCTGCCGCGTCGTACCGCGCCACCAGTGTCTGTGGTGGCCGCGCCTCCCGTGTCTGTGGGCGTGCCTCCCGTGCCTGCGACAGCGCCATGCAGGAAGAGACAGAAGCCGGGTGCATGGAGAGCCACGAGTCGGTGGCCAGCTTCTCTGTGTTCGCCGCCATCATCGAGGAGAAGTAGAACACGGGAGGCCGCCGCCACTTGGGACCCATGAAGGCCACCGCTGAGGCGACGACCACGGATTCAGGTGGTTTCTTTGCTACTTCGTCTCTTCCGAGGACCTTTGTCGACCCCGCAAGTGTCTGACGGACATGAGGAAGACAAAGGGATCCACGGGCGGCCATTTAGAACTAAAATAAGTCTAGATACATCCATTTCTAGGACAAGTATTTCCGGACAGATGGAGTATTAATTATACAAGAGAGCCAGATTGGCACCTCTTAGTTCATGTAAATGTAATGAAATTCATCATGTTTATATGAAGATCTGGCTTTTTATACAAAATCCTTCATGCTTATATGAAATCAGACCGTGTTTGCATGAAATTCATCTGGTTGGTTAGAGTTGTAAAAATGTATGCCGTTGGCGTCTGATGTCGTCCTCCGCGGAAGGAAGCGGGAGGAAATTTGTCGACTGCCGTTGGAGATGCTCTTTATGCTGCAAATAATAGAGTGACATCCAATCCATTTGAGTTAATTGCCTGTATGATCGTACCTCTATAAAAAGTTAATTGCATGTACAGTGTACACGTGACTTGGAGGGTGGCTATAGCTTCGTACAGAAAGTTAAAAAGAAACAAGTCCATCCTTAATCTTGTATTCTAAGTACTCTGTGGGTTTCACTATTAGTACAGTAGCGAAATAAGTATATATTAAATAAGTAGAGTAATATATAATATAAAAATCTAAAGTTAAAAGACAGAATTCGAACTCATGTCATCGCGTTGCGACCATCCGGCGCTAACCAACCCAGCACATTTTTGTTGTAGACCATGCTGGAGATATATCTCCATGTCTACTCTTATATATACTCCATTCGTTCCTAAATATTTGTCTTTTTCAGATTTCAAATGGACTACCACATAAGGATGTGTATGTAGACATATTTTAGAGTGTAGATTCACTCATTTTGCTCCGTATGTCTTTTCAGGAAGGGGTCAGATTTGTCCTTGATTTATTTATGAGGTATCCAAATGGCACTGCACCGCCAAGAAAAGAGGGTAACATCAAAATTATGGACTACTTTTTTGAGTATGTTGGTAAGGTCCGGTCATAGTCACTTGTTGGAATCTCTAAAAAAGACAAATACTCCCTCCGTCCGGAAATACTTGTCATCAAAATGGATAAAAGGAAATGTATCTAGACGTAGTTTAGTTTTAGATACATCTATTTTTATCCATTTTGATGACAAGTATTTTCGGACGGAGGGAGTAGAAAACAGAGTTGGTGATGATGGTGTGCGTGACATCCTGCAATATAGGCCGTCGGATTTATATCTAACGGATAGGAAAGAAACTATGACAATTTTGCAAAAATATACCCACACGTCTCTCCACGTTCGCAAATAAGGCCTTCCCTCGTTCAGCCTTTTCTCTCACAAGATAAACTACTCATACAAATGCATCTTGATGTTCCGTGCAATGCACGGGCAGCTAGCTAATTTCTTTTAAAATAGTTGCTGCGGTAATTGGGTTGAAGTGATATATTTTATGCCTGCCCGAATGATTTCAGATTCACTAGTAGTAACAAAGAAAAGGTTGCATTGTTAATTAACAGAAAACAGGGTGAAAACTATCACATGAGGCCGGTAAAAACAAGGCACACTGGGTTCAGCGTTATCGTCACTACAGCTGTGCGCGCGCGAGAAGTCTACATATCGAGGGGGCTACCGAGCGAGGCACCGAGACACAATGTTTGAGAGAGAAACCAATTGACAGATTATGATCAGATCGAGTTGTCACCCTTCTGCTGTTATTGTTGGGGGGGTAGAAAGACGTATCGAGAGTGTGCGCGGTAGGCACAGCGGCACAACTAGCGAGTGTGTGTGTGTGTGTGTGTGTGTGTGTGTGTGTGTTTGAAAGAGGAGTAGATAGATTATTATCAAGATCGATGTGCCACCCTACTCCTTCGGTGCTGGGTATTGTGTGTGTGTGTGTGTGTGCGTGTATGTTTGAGAGAGAAGCCAATCGATAGATTAGTATCAAGATCGAGGTGTCACCCTACTCCTTCGGTGTTGGGAAGTGTGGGTGTGTGGGGGTGTGTGGGGGGCAGTGACACTCACATATCTCTACTCTTATAAAAAACAGAGTTGGTGATGATGGTGTTCCTGCCATCCTACAATATAGGCCATCCGATTTATATCCGACGGATAGGAAGGAAAGTATGGCAATTTTGCAAAAATATACCCACACCCCTCTCCGCATTTGCAAATAAGGCATTCCGTCGTTCATCCTTTTGTCCCACAAGATAAACTTCTCATACAAATGCATCTTGATGTTCCGTGCAACGCATGGGCATCTTGCTAGTAGGGAGAAGGAATTTGTGTGACACATATCTAGCTATATTAAGGGATAGGTAGATAGCATATGTGTGAGAGACATTATTATACTTTGAGACATTAGTGGTTGTGGGTGGGCGGAATCAAAGGGGTGGGTGTGTTAGACATAGAGAGCGTGTGTGTTTCTGTGTGAGAGACTTGTAGGACACGGTAGAAATACGAATTTAACCCTGACGGATGGAGAGAAATACACGAAGTGCGCGTGCATGATTCCGATGCCCACATGGAAATGAGATATGTATGCGTGTGAGAGAGATTGCACAATTCATTCACGTATCACTATCTAGCGATCGTGGACGTGCATCGCTTGAACATAAGTCAATATCTACTTCGTATCCTGGCCAAAGGTACAATATCGATTCAACGCTATAAAGATTGGACACTCACATATCAAAAAAATTTCTATTTAAATAAACCTTTTCAGTTGTGTATGCCAAAGTTAAAGTGATGTTTCTTCAAACAACCAATGTAGCTATCATGTACATGCACCATTGTTACTCTTGCATTCAAATTCAGTAGTCTTGGATGATTTAAATTTCTATTTTGAAGTAATTTCTGTAATATTCATATATGAATTCAACGGGTACGCAATTTGTGAAATGGAGGCTATGTAGTAATATGAGGTAACATGTTTAAGTAGCTCACTACAATATCCATTTCTTTTTGTGCGCCTCTACACTAACACGTCAATGCATTATGTTTAAAGTAAATAACCAATGGCACTAAATTATCTATTTACACGAGAAATACATAGGATGAGCGTTTGATCCCTTTTTTGTGAATGTGCCAGTACACCCGTACGATTGGCCGCGCCCGTGTGAATGTCCAAGTTGTCGGCGCATCATCCCGAGTTATTGTCTTTTTTTGGTGTGGACTTCACACCAGTTATTAACTGCTGACGTGTGCCCCGTGTACACAGTCTAGCATGACCTTCCTGCTAGCACGGTCCAAAATTAGTTGAAACCGGATACGAACGATCCCGCGGGCGGCAAAATCTCCCGCCTCCTTCTAAAATTTCCACCACCTTAGTCTTTAGCATGCGAAATCCCCCTTTTGTCCTTGGTGCACGGAGACCAATAGTTACAATACCGTCCTCATCTACATGATAGGTCGGGGCTGCTTTGGTAACTTCCGGTTCCCCCCACTACACGGCACCCCCATTTCCTCTCCCCCTCCCGCAAAAACGACTAACTCCATAGCACCAGAGCATCTTACATCACGCCGTTCGTACTTCATCGCCCTTTCTCCCCTCCCCTCTCGAAACCCTAGACTGCTCATCCACCGGCGTACCATAACCCATTCACTGCCAGCGGCGTCCACCTCGCCGGATATGCTTCTGCGGCCACATCTACCCCTCCCACCTCCCCTAGAAACAAGTAGACTACTCATCCAGCACTGTACCACAGCCCATTCAGTGTCGGCCTTGTCCACGGCACCGGATCTGCTTCGCCGGTACTCTCGTCAACCGCCACGCATCTGCAGCGGCTCATTCGTACTCCCCACCGGAGACGCTTCGTCCACACCCCCCGGAGCCGCCCCACCGACGCCCCCGTCGACGGCCTCTGATCCTCTTCGCCGACACCTTCCTCAACCCTACCGGAGCCGCTTCACCGACACCTTCCTCAACCCTACCGGAGCCGCTTCACCGACACCATCGTCAACCCTACCGGAGTAGCTTCGCCTACACCATTCTCAACCCTACCGGGGCCGCTTTGCCAACTCACAAGTCCACGGCCTCAGATTCGCTTCCTCGCACCCTCATCCAACCTACCAGAGCAGCTTCTGACGCCACATCCACGGCCGAAGATCCGCATCGTCGACACCACCCTTAACCCAACCATCGGAGCAGCTTTTGACGCCCTGTCCACGACCGCAGATCCACGTCGTCGACACCATCCTTAACCCAACCACTGGAGTAGCTTCTGACGCCCCGTCCACGGCCACAGATCCGCGTCGTCGACACCATCCTTAACCCAACCACCGGAGCAGCTTCACCTACGCCCTCGTCCACGGCCATAGATCCGCTTCGCCCACACCGTAGTCCACCCTACCGAAGCCGCTCCACAAACACCCTACTCGACGGTTCTAGATCTCCTTACCGGACCCCGTCAGCCAGCGAAGCGTCATCACCCTTGACGTTTCTAACCTAATTCCCACCGTCTGGAGAGATGCCAAGCACCCGCCACGGCCTAGGTACTTGTCACCTTTAAACCCGTCCAGCATCACCTGCCCGATGTACTTCAAATATACTAACCAGTCGTTGTTACTTGTTATGCAGCTGGCAAAAACTACAAGGATGATGTTTCTTCTAGATCTAACAGCTTGATCAACCAAGATCCTGGACTGAGGCATTGCTATGATCTTGTAAGCATGTCTCTCTCTCTTGTATTGTTCTGTGCCTGCCAGCGTGCTTTGATAGGATTTTTGACCAGTAATCCCTTTGTGCAGACAATGATTTCTACTACTGGCTGCTAAATTAGATATGTAGATGTCATACATGATACTACCTCGTACCTCCGTTCCTAAATATAAGTCTTTCTAGAGATTCCACTATAGGCTACATACGGAGCAAAATGAGTGAATCTACACTCGAAAATGCATCTATATACATCTGTATGTGGTCCATACTAGAATCTCTATGAAGACATATATTTAGGAACAGGGGCAGTACATTACACAAAAACGTAGGTGGCATGTAGGAATTCCAGTGCACTACATTAGGCTCCCTTAGAGTGCCTGCTAGTCCAGCATACATAGTCATGGCTAGTTTATGGTACGCACACAATCGTTAATTGGTGGTTTAAATATGCGCAAGGGATATGCAATGTAGTATCATGTAGAGATGTCTGAAATTAGCCGTGTCAACTTGCAGATAGGGTTACACAATGAAAAAGTACAACATGTATGTGGCAATTTCATGGAACATCGGAAAAAAAAGAGAGGCAGCGGTGAGCCTATACAGTGTGCTATGGTACGTCACTCCTCCATTGCAGTTATTTATATGCCAGTTCAATTAGCCAAGTTTCTTAGGGACAGTTATTATGAGTTATCCTAAGAAAATAAGCACCTGAGAATATAAGCTCCATGTAATAAGCCAACCAGTTCTTTTCATTGCGCTTTCAGCTTATCTTTGGTATGATCAGTGGAAAGTCTAGATTGCATTATATATTTTTCATTTTGCTGCCCATATGGAAATTAATTTGACTTGCAAACATCACAAATTGAACCCAGTGCAGTAATTAATATGATGGGAAAATAGACCATCACTATTTGCTCAAAATGCAAATAAAAAGATACCATCTACTTGGCACAATCTACTTTGGTCAATGTTTTCCATAGAGATCCCATTGCCTAATTTAAACGAAGAATGCATGACCCACATTTAAATGAAGAACAATTATTTATTGAAATTCGATGGTTCAAGTGGCTAGTTATTATCATATAGCAGCACCACCTGAAAGCATCATATAGCAGCAGCAGCAGCTCATAGCAACTCATCATACAGCAGCAGCAGTCTGCAATTCATCATATACCAGCAGCAGCTCATAGCAATTCATATATAACAACAGCAGGAGCAGCTCATAGCAATTCATCATATAGCAGGAGCAGGAGCAGCTCATAGCAATTCATCATATAGCAGCAACAAGAGCAGCTTATAGCAACTCATCATATAGTAGCAGCAGCAGCTCATAGCAATTCATCATATAGCAGCAGCATCAGCTCATAGCAACTCATCATACAGCACCAGCAGCTCATAGCAAATGATCATATAGCAGCAGCAGGAGCAGCTCATAGCAATGCATCATATAGCAGCAGCAAAAGCAGCTCATAGCAATTCATCGTATAGTGGATCAGAATGAAAATTTGGCAAAATATCAGAGGAGATCCTCACCTTGTTGGATGAGCTCATCCTTCAACAGCACCTCAAGGCCATGGCTTGGGAGGAGGGGAGGGGGAATAAGGTGCCTTCTGCTGCAGTGTGGCATCAGCCGTAGTTGTGCAGCGCCCGCCGGAGTAGTGCATTGGACGAACCACAGTGGAGCAGCTGCCGGAGACCATGAGAATGAGGGGCGGCGCTAGAGGGAGGAGCACCCAGGGAGATTTTCCCCTACCCGCCAGCCATGTAGCCTAGCTGGACATAGCATCGTCGAGGACCAGGCCAGATGGGACCAGTGGCGACGGCTTGCTGGAGGAACCCTAGTGCTGTAGGCAGGGGATCGAGGTAGATGGAAGGGGAGAGGAGATGCAAGCGGGCAAGCAATGAATGCTTGCGTGTTTGTTTTTACTTGAGGGTCAGGTGTGACACGGGCATCAGCAGTTGCATTTTGAGTGTAATATAGGCAGACAACAGAGTCATTTCACTATTCCCCTTCCCTTCAATTTTTAGTGACGTTCTACCCGAAACACCCCCCTCCAAAGCGAAATTAGTTAAGCCCAAGCCCATAACTCAAAAATGACTTCTTTACATCTTTTATGGCTTATTTTGACAATATGCCCTGAAAAGGCAGAATCGAACTGGCCCTTAACCTCCAATTCAATTGTGCGTGCAATGATGAATCACTCCTGCCTGCTATCTGTACATTTAGGCATCATCATACATGGCCTAACCTAATACATGTGCATTCCATTGTAGAATCTGGAATATGCAATGTTTATGTTAGTTCATACGTTGCACATGATGTTTAAATGCCCCTTAAATCTGGTCAGTCAAGTGATGGTCTTTAAGCCTCCTTCTTTGCTTCTTTTCTTGATATGTAAGATTTACTCACACCTCTGTTCAATTGCTTGTTTGCATCAGCCAGCCATACTAGGACTGTTTGCTTTGATTACTTGTCGTTCTTGACCTAACACTCTAACAGAGCTTGTCAACAATTTAAACACTAAGGGCTACTGTAGTGGGGCCTTGTCTAACTCATAGGTGACATAAAGGTTTGGCTGTACACTATAGTAGGCTCTCCAAGAGTACCTGGAGATCCAGTTCGAAGGTATGCCTAGTTTGTACATAGTGCAGACATAGTAAACGCTCATTCATTGTGTGCAAGTGCAAGAGATGCGGCATGTTCCATTATGTGTTGTTGTTTTGTTATAACCTCATCCTTTTGTGTTCACAGACTGGAAAGTATGCATATTTATCTTCCAAGGAGACGAGTAACTAGTTTGTGTCACCTTGCAGAGGGGGTGCAATGAAGATAAGATTGAGGATTTCCAAGTACAAGATGTTAGGAAGGAGCCTTGCAAGAGAAGTAGGAGCTGCGCTGAGCCTCTTCAACCTGCTAAGGTAAGTCACTATATGCAACTCAACAGTTCAATTCCTTGTTTGTTTCAGGCTTAGTTAATTTGCTCTTTTCAATTGCTTTATTTGTCCTCAGTTAATGAGATGCCCAAATAATCATGCCTAATGTTCGGTACTTGTATAACTATTAGTTGACATAATTAAAGGTTTTACCATTTAATTACTCTGTCGAAGTGTGCATGAAGCTTTGAAGTCAATTAACCAACTATTGTTGCATGAGGCTCACAATCTAGTTTATACTACGCTAATGATTGCATAGTTTTTCCTGTTGTAGTATGTTTGTATGAAACCCTCTGTTGTTCATTATGCTCCATAAGACTTTAATTGAGATACAGAATGGCCAACTGCTTGCTTATACACAATATGCTGTCTAAATTTGTAACTTGTTTGTGTTTTCGATTGGGCCCCAACATCATGCTCCTCTGGTGAACTAAGAGGGATTTCTGTATGCAGGCTGCACAGACTATCTTTCCTATAATTTTTAAAATATCACCTGCTTATGCTTCATGACGTGTAACATTATTGTTAGTCCTGTTTTGCCATGTAGTACAAAATAGTGTCTTGCTCGCTTCACTGTTGTAACTATATTTTTGCCCTAGTCATGTGTACTTACAGAAACATTTCAGGATGAAATGACATCAACACAAAGATCTGCGAGCAGTGCGGCATGGCCATTACCGAATGATTATGGATTGGAATTGGAATGTGCTGATGTTCTCGAGCATCAACTAGAGGTGGCAAGCCAACGTGTACATGATTGTCAACATTTAATCAACAAGTTGAGACTGGACATGCAGGTATTAGGTGTAGGAGTTAAAAAATGAAACAAGACACTGAGGTAACCATGAAGGAATTGGAGATTTTGCAGACTGAAATTGGTGCTACCTGAATCCGGCCAATCGATTATAGTTCAAATGGAGTTAAGTTGATGCGCGTCCATGATGTATGAGTTGTATTTGCCCAGTGTATGTAATTTGCTATTTGTGTATGCTTTATTAACACCTGTGCCGAACCATAATGCCCAGTGGGTATAATCGGCTGTAATTTCTTTATTGTATAGTGTAGGATTATTCTACCTTTCTATGCCTTGATCTCTTTGTTGTATAGTGTATGCTTTTTAGAGGTGATAGTATTGAGTAGGATAATTCTTTGAATATGCTATATCGTTCAAACGGGGGCCAACTCGCCCGACCATGGCCCTTCACGGGCTGTACGATCCCATGGGTCATGTACGGGCCGTCGGATCCATGGGCCTTCAATCGGCCGTCGGACCCATGTGCCTTCAATGGGCCGTCGGACCCATGGGCCTTCATTGGGCCGTCGGCTCCATGGGCCTTCAGTGGGCCGTCGGATCCATGTGCCTTCTACGTCTCGTAGGATCCATGGGCCTTCTATGTCTCGTAGGATCCATGGGCCTTTTAAGGGCCGACTCATTTATGGGTATTGTATGGGCCTTTAATGGGTCGTAGACGGACCTTTAATGGAAATCGTACGTTTTATGGGCTGACCATAACGGGCCATTAATAGACCGTATTTGGTGATGCTATGAAAATGGCCCAACAGATTGGCAGTCCAGAAATGGGCCGACTGTAACAACGGGCTGAATTTGGCCCACAAGCAGAAAATGACAGTAACGGGCTGTAAGTAACTAAATGCTGCAAATGAGCCTAAAATAAATGGGCCCTCAGAAGGCCAAAAGATAACTTGGGCTGGAAACAGCCCAATGGAATAACGGGTCGTTAATGGGTATAAAGTGATACACTGTTCATTATGGGCCAGTTTCACCGCGGGCCGTTTTTGGGTGTAAAGTGATACACTGTTCATTACGGGTCAGTTTCAACACGGGCTGTTAATGGGGCAATAGTTACAAAGGGCCTCATATGGGCCGAAAGACATCATCGGCCAAAGATGGGCCGGAAGTGAAAATGGGCTGGAATCATATTGGATGGCCCAGATGATGCTACTTGGCCTAATTCGGATAGGGCGTAACGGGCCTTGGGTTAGCGGGCTGTAAATGGGCTAGATGCGAACAGACCATTAACAAGCTTTCCATGGGCCGGCCCGCCACCTTTTGACCAAGTCAAACGGGCCAGCCTTTTCACAGGTATGGGCCACTGTTGGGCCGTTCCACTTGTCAACGTATCATAGGCGCCTTCTGTCCAATGAGTGGATGACATCTGTCCCAACGATGAGCCGACACGTGTTTCCTCCAGCCAATGATGATTTTACATGTGGAAAATCCCCATTGGTCGGGGCTGTTAACGGGTTATCAGATCCAAAACCTGACCCGATAGCTTAACGGTGTTCCGTTACGGTGGATGCCACGTGTCGGTCACCCTTGACGAAAGCACTTCTGTAACACGCGATTTATCGTCATGGAAGTGGACACTTCCGTGATGATAATTTTGGTAATGTAATGGAACACTTCTACGACAGCACAGGTATGACTATCTTGATTTTGTCATAAATTTGTCATGGATGTACATGCATGACAAAAAACGCGACCTACTGTGACAAACACGTATCATCACGGAAGTGTTTTTTTTTTGTAGTGTCATCATCGCTTCCTCATAGTTCATAGGTTCATGATGGTCTAGTAACATGACTTCCAGAATAGGATTACCTTACCACTCTGGTGCGGATCGTACTCTGGTTGACCTACGAGGTTCGGTAGTAACTTGATCTGAAGTTTCATGATCATCATCATTAGCTTCCTCACTAATTGGTGTAGGAATCACTGGAACTGATTTTTGTGATGGACTACTTTCCAATTCGGGAGAAGGTAAAATTACCTCACCAAGTTCTACTTTCCTCCCACTCACTTCTTTCGAGAGAAACTCCTTCTCTAGAAAGGATCCATTCTTAGCAACGAATATCTTGCCTTCGGATCTGTGATAGAAGGTATACCCAATAGTTTCTTTCGGTATCCTATGAAGACGCATTTCTCCGATTTGGGTTTGAGCTTATCCATTTGAAGCTTTTTCATATAAGCATCGCACCCCCAAACTTTAAGAAACGACAACTTAGGTTTGTAGCCAAACCATAGTTCATATGGTGTCGTCTCAACGGATATTGACGGTGCACTGTTTAAAGTGAATGCAGTTATCTCTAATGCATAACCCCAAAACGATAGTGGTAAATCGGTAAGAGACTAAGTGACATCATAGATCGCACCATATCCAATAAAGTGTGGTTACGACGTTCAGACACACCATTACGCTGTGGTGTTCCAGGTGGCGTCAGCTGTGAAACTATTCCACATTGTTTTAAATGAAGGCCAAACTCGTAACTCAAATATTCTCCTTCACGATCAAATAGTAAAAACTTCTATTTTCTTGTTACGATGATTCTCCATTTCACTCTGAAATTCTTTGAACTTTTCAAATGTTTCAGACTTGTGTTTCATTAAGTAGATATACCCATATCTTCTTAAATCATCTGTGAAGGTCAAAAAATAACGATACCCGCCACGAGCATCAACACTCATTGGACCACATACATCAGTATGTATTATTTCCAATAAGTCACTAGCTTGTTCCATTGTTCTGGAGAACGGATTTTTAGTCATCTTGCCCATAAGGCACAGTTCGCAAGTATCAAATAATTCATAATCAAGTGATTCCAAAATTCCATCTTTATGGAATTTCTTCATGCGCTTTACACCGATATGACCCAAATGGCAGTGCCACAAATAAGTTGCACTATCATTATCAACTTTACATCTTTTGGCATCAATATTATTAATATGTGTATTACAACGACCGAGATTCAATAAACCATCAACATTGGATGTACGACCATAGAAGGTTTTATTCATGTAAACAGAATAATAATTATTCTCTGTCTTAAATGAATAACCGTATTGCAATAAACATGATCTAATCATATTCATGCTCAACGCAAACACCAAATAACATGTATTTAGGTTCAACACTAATCCCGAAAGTATAGGGAGTGTGCGACGATGATCATATCAATCTTGGAACCACTTCCAACACACATCGTCACTTCATCCTCAACTAGTCTCTATTTATTCTGTAACTGCTGTTTCGAATTACTAACCTAGCAACCGAACAAGTATCAAATACCCAGGGGTTACTACGAGCATTGGTAAGGTACACATCAATAACATGTATATCAAATATACCTTTGTTCACTTTGCCATCCTTCTTATCCGCCAAATATTCGGGCCAGCTCCGCCTCCAGTGACCATATCCTTTATAGTAGAAGCACTCAGTTTCAGGCTTAGGTCCATCTTTAGGCTTCTTCACGGGAGTGACAACTTGCTTGCCATTCTTCTTGAAGTCCCGTTTCTTTCCCTTTGTCCTTTTCTTGAAACTAGTGATCTTGTTTAATCATCAACACTTGATGATTTTTCTTGATTTCTACCTTCGTCGATTTCAGCATCATGAAGAGCTCGGGAATCGCTTTTGTCATCCCTTGCATATTATAGTTCATCACAAAGTTCCAGTAACTTGGTGATGGTGACTAGAGAACTCTATCGATCACTATCTTATCTGGAAGATTAACTCCCACTTGATTCAAGCGATTGTAGTACCCAGACATTCTGAGCACATGCTCACTAGCTGAGCTATTCTCCTCCATCTTTTAGGTGAAGTACTTGTCAGAGGTCTCACACCTCTCAACACGGGCATGAGTCTAAAATACCAATTTCAGCTCTTGGAACATCTTATATGCTCCGTGGCATTCAAAAAAAATTTGAAGTCCTAGTTCTAAGACGTAAAGCATGATGCACTAAACTATCAAGTAGTCATCATATTGAGCTAGCCAAACATTCATAACGTCTGCATCGACTCTTGCAATAGGTCTATCACCTAGCGGTGCATCAAGGACATAATTCTTCTATGCAGCAATGAGGATAAACCTCAGATCACGGCCCCAGTCCACATCAGTGCTACTATCATCTTTCAACTTTAGTTTTCTCTAGGAACATATCAAAAAACATAGGGAAGCTAGAACACGAGCTATTGATCTACAACATAATTTGCAAATACTATCAGGACTAAGTTCATGATAAATTAAAGTTCAAATAATCAAATTACTTAAGAACTCCCACTTAGATAGACATCCCTCGATTCATCTAAATGATCATGTGATCCAAATCAACTAAACCATGTCCGATCATCACGTGAGATGGAGTAGTTTTCAATGGTGAACATCTCTATGTTGATCACATCTACTATATGATTCACGCTCGACCTTTCGGTCTCCAGTGTTCCAAGGCCATATCTGCATATGCTAGGCTCGTCAAGTTTAACTTGAGTATTCTGCATGTGCAAAAATGGCATGCACCCGTTATATGTGAACATAGCCTATCACACCCAATCATCACGTGGTGTCTTAGCATGAAGAACTGATAGTCAGATAGAACACTTATACCTTGAAATTTTGTGAGGGGTCGTCTTATAATGCCACCATCGTACTAAGCAAAATAAGATGCATAAAAGATAAACATCACATGCAATCAAAATATTTGACATGATATGGCCATCATCATCTTGTGCCTTTGATCGCCATCTCCAAAGTACCATCACGATCTCCATCGTCACCGGCATGACACCATGATCTCCATCATCTTGATCTCTATCAACGTGTCGTCACATGGTCGTCTCGCCAACTATTGCTATCGCATAGCGATAAAGTAAAGCAATTATATGGCGCTTGCATCTTATGCAATAAAGAGACAACCATAAGGCTCCTGCCAGTTGCCGATAACTTCAACAAAACATGATCATCTCATACAACAAATTATATCACATCATGTCTTGACCATATCACATCACAACATGCCCTGCAAAAACAAGTTAGACATCCTCTACTTTGTTGTTTGCAAGTTTTACGTGGCTGCTACGAGCTTCTAGCAAGAACCGTTCTTACCTATGCATCAAAACCACAAAGATTTTTCGTCAGGTGTGTTGTTTTAATCTTCAACAAGGACCGGACGTAGTCAAACTCGATTCAACTAAAATTGGAGAAACAAACATCCGCCAGCCACCTATGTGCAAAAGCACGTCGGTAGAACCACTCTCATGAACACGGTCATGTAATGTCGGTCCAAGCTGTTTCATCCAACAATACCGCTGAATCAAAGTAATACGTTGGTGGTAAGCAGTATGACTATTATCACCCACAACTCTTTGTGTTCTACTCATGCATAAAACATCTACGCATAGACCTGGCTCAGATGCCACTGTTGGGGAACGTAGTATTTCAAAATTTTCCTATGATCACGCAAGATCTATCTAGGAGATGCATAGCAAAGAGAGGGGAGAGTGTGTCCACGTACCCTCGTAGACCGAAAGCGGAAGCATTTAGTAACGCGGCTGATATAGTCGAACGTCTTCGCGATCCAATCGATCCAAGTACCGAACGTACGGCACCTCCGCGTTCAGCACACGTTCAGCTCGATGACGTCCCTCGTGCTCTTGATCCAGTTGAGGACGAGGGTGAGTTCCGTCAGAACGATGGTGTGGTGACGGTGTTGATGATTTTCCCGGTGCAGGGCTTCGCCTAAGCACTACGACAATATGACTGAGGTGTTAAACTGTGGAGGGGGCACGGCACATGGCTAAGAGAATGACTGTTGTGCTTTGGGGTTCCCCCTGCCCCCATATATAAAGGAGGGAGGAGGAGGAGGCCGGCCAAGGAGGGGTGCGCCTATAGGTGGAGTCCAACTAGGATTCCCAATCCTAGTTGGAGTCCCCTTCCTTTTCCTAGAGGGGAGAGGGGGAAAGAGGTGGAGAGGGAGAAGGAAAGAGGGGGGCGTCGCCCCCTCCTAGTTCTATTCAGACCAGCCTTGGGGGGCGGCCACCCTGCGACCCTCCTCTCCTTTTCCACTAAAGACCATTAAGGCCCATTAGTCCCCCAGGGGGTTCCGGTAACCTCCCAGTACTCCGAAAAATGCCCGAACCATTCTGAAACCTTTTCGGTGTCCAAACATATGTTGGAAAAATGCCCTAGAGGCAATAATAAAATGATTATTATTTTATTTCCTTCTTCACGATAATTGTCTATTATTCATGCTATAATTGTGTTATCCGGAAATCGTAATACATGTGTGAATACATAGACCACAACATGTCCCTAGTGAGCCTCTAGTTGACTAGCTCGTTGATCAACAGATAGTCATGGTTTCCTGACTATGGACATTGGATGTCATTGATAATGGGTTCACATCATTAGGAGAATGATGTGATGGACAAGACCCAATCCTAAGCATAGCACAAGATCGTGTAGTTCGTTTGCTAGAGCTTTTCCAATGTCAAGTATCATTTCCTTAGACCATGAGATCGTGTAACTCCCGGATACCGTAGGAGTGCTTTGGGTGTACCAAACATTACAACGTAACTTGGTGGCTATAAATGTATACTGCAGGTATCTCCGAAAGTGTCTGTTGGGTTGACACGGATCGAGACTGGGATTTGTCACTTCATATCACGGAGAGGTATCTCTGGGCCCACTCGGCAATGCATCATAATAATGAGCTCAATGTGATCAAGTGGTTGGTCACGGGATCATGCATTACGGTACGAGTAAAGTGACTTGCCGGTAACGAGATTGAACGAGGTATTGGGATACCGACGATTGAATCTCGGGCAAGTAATGTACCGATTGACAAAGGGAATTGTATACGGGATTACCTGAATCCTCGACATCGTGGCTCATTCGATGAGATCATCGTGGAACATGTGGGAGCCAACATGGGTATCCAGATCCCGCTGTTGGTTATTGACCGGAGAGCTGTCTCGGTCATGTCTACGTGATTCCCGAACCCGTAGGGTCTACACACTTAAGGTTCGGTGACGCTAGGGTTGTAGAGATATTAGTATGCGGTAACCCGAAAGTTGTTCGGAGTCATGGATGAGATCCCGGACGTCACGAGGAGTTACAGAATGGTCCAGAGGTGAAGAATTGTATATAGGAAGTCCAGTTTAGGCCACCGGGAAAGTTTCGGGGGTCACCGATATTGTACCAGGACCACCGGAAGGGTCCCAGGGGTCCACCGGGTGGGTCCACCTATCCTAGAGGGCCCCGTGGGCTGAAGAGGGAAGGGAACCAGCCCCTGGTTGGTTGGTGCGCCCCCCTTGGGCCTCCCCCTGCGCCTAGGGTTGGAAACCCTAGGGGTGGGGGCGCCCCACTTGACTTGGGGGGCAAATCCCCACCCCCTAGCCCCCCCCCCTTGAGATTAGATCTCTAGGGGGCCGGCGCCCCCCTAGGGCCCCTATATAAAGAGGGGGAGGGAGGGCAGCCGCACCCTAGTCCCTGGCGCCTCCATCTCCCCATGTACCACCTCTCCCTCTCGCTGAGCTTGGCGAAGCCCTGCCGAGATCGCCGCTACTTCCACCACCACGCCGTCGTGCTACTAGATCTCCATCAACCTATCCTTCCCCCTTGCTGGATCAAGAAGGAGGAGACGTCTTCCCCAACCGTATGTGTGTTGAATGCGGAGGTGCTGTCCGTTCAGCACTAGGATCTTCGGTGATTTGGATCACAACGAGTAGGACTCCCTCAACCCCGTTCTCTTGAACGCTTCCGCTCGCAATGAGGATAAACCTCAGATCACGGCCCCTTGCTCGAAAAAACATATGCAGCAATGAGGATAAACCTCAGATCACGGCCCCAGTCCACATCAGTGCTACTATCATCTTTCAACTTTAGTTTTCTCTAGGAACATATCAAAAAACATAGGGAAGCTAGAACACGAGCTATTGATCTACAACATAATTTGCAAATACTATCAGGACTAAGTTCATGATAAATTAAAGTTCAAATAATCAAATTACTTAAGAACTCCCACTTAGATAGACATCCCTCGATTCATCTAAATGATCATGTGATCCAAATCAACTAAACCATGTCCGATCATCACGTGAGATGGAGTAGTTTTCAATGGTGAACATCTCTATGTTGATCACATCTACTATATGATTCACGCTCGACCTTTCGGTCTCCAGTGTTCCAAGGCCATATCTGCATATGCTAGGCTCGTCAAGTTTAACTTGAGTATTCTGCATGTGCAAAAATGGCATGCACCCGTTATATGTGAACATAGCCTATCACACCCAATCATCACGTGGTGTCTTAGCATGAAGAACTGATAGTCAGATAGAACACTTATACCTTGAAATTTTGTGAGGGGTCGTCTTATAATGCCACCATCGTACTAAGCAAAATAAGATGCATAAAAGATAAACATCACATGCAATCAAAATATTTGACATGATATGGCCATCATCATCTTGTGCCTTTGATCGCCATCTCCAAAGTACCATCACGATCTCCATCGTCACCGGCATGACACCATGATCTCCATCATCTTGATCTCTATCAACGTGTCGTCACATGGTCGTCTCGCCAACTATTGCTATCGCATAGCGATAAAGTAAAGCAATTATATGGCGCTTGCATCTTATGCAATAAAGAGACAACCATAAGGCTCCTGCCAGTTGCCGATAACTTCAACAAAACATGATCATCTCATACAACAAATTATATCACATCATGTCTTGACCATATCACATCACAACATGCCCTGCAAAAACAAGTTAGACATCCTCTACTTTGTTGTTTGCAAGTTTTACGTGGCTGCTACGAGCTTCTAGCAAGAACCGTTCTTACCTATGCATCAAAACCACAAAGATTTTTCGTCAGGTGTGTTGTTTTAATCTTCAACAAGGACCGGACGTAGTCAAACTCGATTCAGCTAAAATTGGAGAAACAAACATCCGCCAGCCACCTATGTGCAAAAGCACGTCGGTAGAACCACTCTCATGAACACGGTCATGTAATGTCGGTCCAAGCTGTTTCATCCAACAATACCGCTGAATCAAAGTAATACGTTGGTGGTAAGCAGTATGACTATTATCACCCACAACTCTTTGTGTTCTACTCATGCATAAAACATCTACGCATAGACCTGGCTCAGATGCCACTGTTGGGGAACGTAGTATTTCAAAATTTTCCTATGATCACGCAAGATCTATCTAGGAGATGCATAGCAAAGAGAGGGGAGAGTGTGTCCACGTACCCTCGTAGACCAAAAGCGGAAGCATTTAGTAACGCGGCTGATATAGTCGAACGTCTTCGCGATCCAATCGATCCAAGTACCGAACGTACGGCACCTCCGCGTTCAGCACACGTTCAGCTCGATGACGTCCCTCGTGCTCTTGATCCAGTTGAGGACGAGGGTGAGTTCCGTCAGAACGATGGTGTGGTGACGGTGTTGATGATTTTCCCGGTGCAGGGCTTCGCCTAAGCACTACGACAATATGACTGAGGTGTTAAACTGTGGAGGGGGCACGGCACATGGCTAAGAGAACGACTGTTGTGCTTTGGGGTTCCCCCTGCCCCCGTATATAAAGGAGGGAGGAGGAGGAGGCCGGCCAAGGAGGGGTGCGCCTATAGGTGGAGTCCAACTAGGATTCCCAATCCTAGTTGGAGTCCCCTTCCTTTTCCTAGAGGGGAGAGGGGGAAAGAGGTGGAGAGGGAGAAGGAAAGAGGGGGGCGTCGCCCCCTCCTAGTTCTATTCAGACCAGCCTTGGGGGGCGGCCACCCTGCGACCCTCCTCTCCTTTTCCACTAAAGACCATTAAGGCCCATTAGTCCCCCAGGGGGTTCCGGTAACCTCTCAGTACTCCGAAAAATGCCCGAACCATTCTGAAACCTTTTCGGTGTCCAAACATATGTTGGAAAAATGCCCTAGAGGCAATAATAAAATGATTATTATTTTATTTCCTTCTTCATGATAATTGTCTATTATTCATGCTATAATTGTGTTATCCGGAAATCGTAATACATGTGTGAATACATAGACCACAACATGTCCCTAGTGAGCCTCTAGTTGACTAGCTCGTTGATCAACAGATAGTCATGGTTTCCTGACTATGGACATTGGATGTCATTGATAATGGGTTCACATCATTAGGAGAATGATGTGATGGACAAGACCCAATCCTAAGCATAGCACAAGATCGTGTAGTTCGTTTGCTAGAGCTTTTCCAATGTCAAGTATCATTTCCTTAGACCATGAGATCGTGTAACTCCCGGATACCGTAGGAGTGCTTTGGGAGTACCAAACGTTACAACGTAACTTGGTGGCTATAAATGTATACTGCAGGTATCTCCGAAAGTGTCTGTTGGGTTGACACGGATCGAGACTAGGATTTGTCACTTCATATGACGGAGAGGTATCTCTGGGCCCACTCGGCAATGCATCATAATAATGAGCTCAATGTGATCAAGTGGTTGGTCACGGGATCATGCATTACGGTACGAGTAAAGTGACTTGCCGGTAACGAGATTGAACGAGGTATTGGGATACTGACGATTGAATCTCGGGCAAGTAATGTACCGATTGACAAAGGGAATTGTATACGGGATTACCTGAATCCTCGACATCGTGGCTCATTCGATGAGATCATCGTGGAACATGTGGGAGCCAACATGGGTATCCAGATCCCGCTGTTGGTTATTGACCGGAGAGCTGTCTCGGTCATGTCTACGTGATTCCCGAACCCGTAGGGTCTACACACTTAAGGTTCGGTGACGCTAGGGTTGTAGAGATATTAGTATGCGGTAACCCGAAAGTTGTTCGGAGTCATGGATGAGATCCCGGACGTCATGAGGAGTTACAGAATGGTCCGGAGGTGAAGAATTGTATATAGGAAGTCCAGTTTAGGCCACCGGGAAAGTTTCGGGGGTCACCGATATTGTACCGGGACCACCGGAAGGGTCCCAGGGGTCCACCGGGTGGGTCCACCTATTCTAGAGGGCCCCGTGGGCTGAAGAGGGAAGGGAACCAGCCCCTGGTTGGTTGGTGCGCCCCCCTTGGGCCTCCCCCTGCGCCTAGGGTTGGAACCCTAGGGGTGGGGGCGCCCCACTTGACTTGGGGGGCAAATCCCCACCCCCTAGCCCCCCCCTTGAGATTAGATCTCTAGGGGGCCGGCGCCCCCCTAGGGCCCCTATATAAAGAGGGGGAGGGAGGGCAGCCGCACCCTAGTCCCTGGCGCCTCCATCTCCCCATGTACCACCTCTCCCTCTCGCTGAGCTTGGCGAAGCCCTGCCGAGATCGCCGCTACTTCCACCACCACGCCGTCGTGCTACTAGATCTCCATCAACCTATCCTTCCCCCTTGCTGGATCAAGAAGGAGGAGACGTCTTCCCCAACCGTATGTGTGTTGAATGCGGAGGTGCTGTCCGTTCAGCACTAGGATCTTCGGTGATTTGGATCACAACGAGTAGGACTCCCTCAACCCCGTTCTCTTGAACGCTTCCGCTCGCGATCTACAAGGGTATGTAGATGCACTCCTCTCTCTTGTTGCTAGATGACTCCATAGATTGATCTTGGTGAAGCATAGAAATTTTTTATTTTCTGCAACGATCCCCAAAAGTGGTATCAGAGCTAGGTCTATGGCGTAGTTTCTATGCACGAGTAGAACACAATCTTGTTGTGGGCGTAGATGTTGTCAATTTTCTTGCCACTACTAGTCTTATCTTGTTTCGGCGGCATCATGGGATGAAGCGGCCCGGACCGACCTTACACATATGCTTACGTGAGACAGGTTCCACCGACTGACATGCACTAGTTGCATAAGGTGGCTAGCGGGTGTCTGTCTCTCCCACTTTAGTCGGATCGGATTCGATGAAAAGGGTCCTTATGAAGGGTAAATATAAATTGGCATATCACGTTGTGATTTTACGTAGGTAAGAAACGTTCTTGCTAGAACCCTATTGCAGCCACGTAAAAACATGCAACAACAATTAGAGGACGTCTAACTTGTTTTTGCAGCATATGCCTTGTGATGTGATATGGCCAAAAGGTTGTGATGAATGATATATATGTGATGTATGAGATTGATCATGTTCTTGTAATAGGAATCACGACTTGCATGTCGATGAGTATGACAACCGGCAGGAGCCATAGGAGTTGTCTTAATTATTGTATGACCTGCGTGTCAATGAATAAACGCCATGTAATTACTTTACTTTATTGCTAAACCGTTAGCCATAGTAGTAGAAGTAATAGTTGGCGAACAACTTCATGGAGACACGATGATGGAGATCATGATGATGGAGATCATGGTGTCATGCCGGTGACGAAGATGATCATGGCGCCCCGAAGATGGAGATCAAAGGAGTGATATGATATTGGCCATATCATGTCATTATTTGATTGCATGTGATGTTTATCATGTTTTTGCATCTTATTTGCTTAGAACGACGGTAGTAAATAAGATGATCCCTCATAATAATTTCAAGAAAGTGTTCCCCCTAACTGTGCGCCGTTGCGAAAGTTCGTTGTTTCGAAGCACCACGTGATGATCGGGTGTGATAGATTCCAACGTCCACATACAACGGGTGTAAGACAGATTTACACATGCAAAACACTTAGGTTAACTTGACAAGCCTAGCATGTATAGACATGGCCTCAGAACACAAGAGACCAAAAGGTCGAACATGAGTCGTATGGAAGATACGATCAACATGGAGATGTTCACCGATGATGACTAGTCCGTCTCACGTGATGATCGGACACGGTCTAGTTGAGTCGGATCATGTATCACTTAGATGACTAGAGGGATGTCTAATCTGAGTGTGAGTTCATTAAATAATTTGATTAGATGAACTTAATTATCATGAACTTAGTCTAAAAACCTTTGCAAAATGTCTTGTAGATCAAATGGCCCACGCTCATATCAACCTCAACTTCAACGCGTTCCTAGAGAAAACCAAGCTGAAAGATGATGGCAGCAACTATACGGACTGGGTCCGGAACCTGAGGATCATCCTCATAGCTGCCAAGAAAGCATATGTCCTAGAAGCTTTGCTAGGTGAAGCACCCATCCCAGAGAACCAAGACGTTATGAATGCTTGGCAGTCGCGTGCTGATGATTACTCCCTTGTTCAGTGCGGCATGCTTTAAAGTTTAGAACCAGGGCTCCAAAAGCGTTTTGAGCAACACGGAGCATATGAGATGTTCGAAGAGCTGAAAATGGTTTTCCAAGCTCATGCCCGGGTCGAGAGATATGAAGTCTCCGACAAGTTCTACAGTTGTAAGATGGAGGAAAATAGTTCTGTCAGTGAGCACATACTCAAAATGTCTGGGTTGCACAACCGCTTGTCCCAGCTGGACATTAACCTTTCGGACGAGGTGGTCATTGACAGAATCCTTCAGTCGCTCCCACCTAGCTACAAGAGCTTTGTGATGAACTACAATATGTAGGGGATGGTGAAAACTATTCCTGAAGTATTTTCAATGCTGAAATCAGCGGAGGTGGAAATCAAAAAGGAACATCAAGTGTTGATGGTCAATAAAACCACTAGTTTCAAGAAAGGCAAGGGTAAAAAGAACTTCAAGAAGGACGGCAAAGGAGTTGCTGTGCCCGGTAAGCCAGTTGCCGGGAAGAAGCCAAAGAATGGACCCAAGCATGAGACTGGGTGCTTTTATTGCAAAGGGAAGGGTCACTGGAAGCGGAACTGCCCCAAGTACTTAGCGGACAAGAAGACTGGCAACACCAAAGGTATATGTGATATACATGTAATTGATGTATACCTTACCAGTACTCGTAGTAGCTCCTGGGTATTTGATACCGGTGCGGTTGCTCATATTTGTAACTCAAAACAGGAGCTACGGAATAAGCGGAGACTGGCGAAGGACGAGTTGACGATGCGCGTCGGAAATGGTTCCAAGGTCGATGTGATCGCCGTCGGGACGCTACCTCTACATTTACCTACGGGATTAGTTTTAAACCTCAATAATTGTTATTTAGTGCCAGCTTTGAGCATGAACATTGTATCTGGATCTCGTTTAATACGAGATGGCTACTCATTTAAATCCGAAAATAATGGTTGTTCTATTTATATGAGAGATATGTTTTATGGTCATGCCCCGCTGGTCAATGGTTTATTCTTAATGAATCTCGAACATGATGTTACACATATTCATAGTGTGAATACCAAAAGATGTAAGATTGATAATGATAGTCCCACATATCTGTGGCACTGCCGCCTTGGTCACATTGGTGTCAAACGCATGAAGAAGCTCCATACAGATGGACTTTTGGAGTCTCTTGATTTCGAATGATTTGACACGTGCGAACCATGCTTCATGGGTAAAATGACCAAGACTCCGTTCTCCGGAACAGTGGAGCAAGCAACCAACTTATTGGAAATTATACATACTGATGTGTGCGGTCCAATGAGCGTTGAGGCTCGCGGTGGCTATCGTTATGTTCTCACTCTCACTGATGACTTAAGTAGATATGGATATGTCTACTTGATGAAACACAAGTCTAAGACCTTTGAAAAGTTCAAGGAATTTCAGAATGAGGTAGAGAATCAACGTGACCGAAAAATAAAGTTCTTACGATCAGATCGTGGAGGAGAATATTTAAGTCACGAATTTGATACGCACTTAAGGAAATGTGGAATTGTTTCACAACTCACGCCGCCTGGAACACCTCAGCGTAACGGTGTGTCCGAACGTCGTAATCGCACTTTATTGGATATGGTGCGGTCTATGATGTCTGTTACCGATTTACCGCTATCATTTTGGGGATACACTTTAGAGACAGCTACATTCACTTTAAATAGGGCACCGTCTAAATCCGTTGAGACGACACCGTATGAATTATGGTTTGGGAAGAAACCTAAGCTGTCGTTTCTAAAAGTTTGGGGATGTGATGCTTATGTCAAGAAACTTCAACCCGAAAAGCTCGAACCCAAGTCGGAAAAATGCGTCTTCATAGGATACCCTAAGGAAACCATTGGGTATACCTTCTACCTCAGATCCGAAGGCAAGATCTTTGTTGCCAAGAACGGGTCCTTTCTGGAGAAAGAGTTTCTCTCGAAAGAAATAAGTGGGAGGAAAGTAGAACTCGATGAAGTACTGCCTCTTGAACCGGAAAGTAGCGTAACTCAGGAAGATGTTCCTGTGGTGCCTGCACCGACTGGAGAGGAAGTTAATGATGATGATCAAGGTACTTCGGATCAAGTTGCTACTGAACTTCGTAGGTCCACAAGGACACGTTCCACACCAGAGTGGTACGGCAATCCTGTCCTAGAAATCATGTTGTTAGACAACGGCGAACCTTCAAACTATGAAGAAGCGATGGCGGGCCCAGATTCCAACAAATGGCTTGAAGCCATGCAATCTGAGATAGGATCCATGTATGAAAACAAAGTATGGACTTTGACAGACTTGCCCGATGATCGGCGAGCGATAGAAAATAAATGGATCTTTAAGAAGAAGACGGACGCGGATGGCAATGTTACCATCTACAAAGCTCGACTTGTCACTAAGGGTTATAGGCAAGTTCAAGGGGTTGACTATGATGAGACTTTCTCTCCCGTAGCAAAGCTGAAGTCCGTCCGAATCATGTTAGCAATTGCCACATACTATGATTATGAGATATGGCAAATGGACGTCAAAACGGCATTCCTTAACGGCTATCTTAAGAAAGAACTGTATATGATGCAACCGGAAGGTTTTGTCGATCCTAAGAATGCTAACAAGGTATGCAAACTCCAGCGATCCATTTATGGGCTGGTGCAAGCATCTCGGAGTTGGAACATTCGCTTTGATGAGATGATCAAAGCGTTTGGGTTTATGCAGACTTATGGATAAGCCTGTGTTTACAAGAAAGTGAGTGGGAGCTCTGTAGCATTTCTCATATTATATGTAGATGACATAATTTTGATGGGAAATGATATAGAAGTTTTGGACAACATTAAGGCCTACTTGAATAAGTGTTTTTCAATGAAGGACCTTGGAGAAGCTGCTTACATATTAGGCATCAAGATCTATAGGGATAGATCGAGACGCCTCATAGGTCTTTCACAAAGCATATACCTTGATAAGATATTGAAGAAGTTCAATATGGATCAGTCTAAGAAGGGTTTCTTGCTTGTGTTGCAAGGTGTGAAATTGAGCTCGGCTCAATGCCCGACCACGGCAGAAGATAGAGAAAAGATGAGTGTCATCCCCTATGCTTCGGCTATAGGTTCTATTATGTATGCCATGTTGTGTACCAGACCTGATGTAAACCTTGCCGTAAGTTTGGTAGGAAGGTACCAAAGTAATCCCGGCATGGAACACTGGACAGCGGTCAAGAATATCCTGAAGTACCTGAAAAGGACTAAGGATATGTTTCTCGTTTATGGAGGTGACGAAGAGCTCGTCGTAAAGGGTTACGTCGACGCTAGCTTCGACACAGATCTGGATGACTCTAAGTCACAAACCGGATACGTGTATATTTTGAATGGTGGGGCAGTAAGCTGGTGTAGTTGCAAGCAAAGCGTCATGGCGGTATCTACATGTGAACCGGAGTAAATGGCAGCCTCGGAGGCAGCGCATGAAGCAATATGGATGAATGAGTTCATCACCGACCTAGGAGTCATACCCAATGCATCGGGGCCGATCACTCTCTTCTGTGACAACACTGGAACTATTGCCCTTGCCAAGGAGCCCAGGTTTCACAAGAAGACCAGGCACATCAAGCATCGCTTCAACTCCATTCGTAAAAATGTTCAAGATGGAGACATAGATATTTGCAAAGTACATACGGATCTGAATGTCGTAGATCCATTGACTAAACCTCTTCCGCGAGCAAAACATGATCAACACCAGAACTCTATGGGTGTTCGATTCATCACAACGTAACTAGATTATTGACTCTAGTGCAAGTGGGAGACTGTTGGAAATATGCCCTAGAGGCAATAATAAAATGATTATTATTATATTTCCTTGTTCATGATAATTGTCTATTATTCATGCTATAATTGTGTTATCCGGAAATCGTAATACATGTGTGAATACATAGACCACAACATGTTCCTAGTGAGCCTCTAGTTAACTAGCTCGTTGATCAACAGATAGTCATGGTTTCCTGACTATGGACATTGGATGTCATTAATAACGGGATCACATCATTAGGAGAATGATGTGATGGACAAGACCCAATCCTAAGCATAGCACAAGATCGTGTAGTTCGTTTGCTAGAGCTTTTCCAATGTCAAGTATCATTTCCTTAGACCATGAGATCGTGTAACTCCCGGATACCGTAGGAGTGCTTTGGGTGTACCAAACGTCACAACGTAACTGGGTGGCTATAAATGTATACTGCAGGTATCTCCGAAAGTGTCTGTTGGGTTGACACGGATCGAGACTGGGATTTGTCACTTCGTATAACGGAGAGGTATCTCTGGGCCCACTCGGTAATGCATCATCATAATGAGCTCAATATGATCAAGTGGTTGGTCACGGGATCATGCATTATGGTACGAGTAAAGTGACTTGCCGGTAACAAGATTGAACGAGGTATTGGGATACCGACGATCGAATCTCGGGCAAGTAACGTACCGATTGACAAAGGGAATTGTATACGGGATTACCTGAATCCTCGACATCGTGGTTTATTCGATGAGATCATCATGGAACATGTGGGAGCCAACATTGGTATCCAGATCCCGCTATTGGTTATTGACCGGAGAGCTGTCTCGGTCATGTCTACGTGATTCCCGAACCCGTAGGGTCTACACACTTAAGGTTCGGTGATGCTAGGGTTGTAGAGATATTAGTATGCGGTAACCCGGAAGTTGTTCGGAGTCTCGGATGAGATCTCGGACGTCACGAGGAGTTCCAGAATGGTCCGGAGGTGAAGAATTGTATATAGGAAGTCCAGTTTCGGCCACCGGGAAAGTTTCGGGGGTCACCGGTATTGTACTGGGACCACTGGAAGGGTCCCGGGGGTCCACTGGGTGGGGCCTCCTATCCCGGAGGGCCCCGTGGGCTGAAGAGGGAAGGGAACCAGCCCCTGGTGGGCTGGTGCGCCCCCCTTGGGCCTCCCCTTGCGCCTAGGGTTCGAAACCCTAGGGGTGGGGGGCGCCCCACTTGACTTGGGGGGCAAGTCCCCCCCTAGCCCCCCCTTGAGATTAGATCTCTAGGGGGCCGGCGCCCCCCTAGGCCCCCTATATAAAGAGGGGGGAGGGAGGGCAGCCACACCCTAGTCCCTGGCGCCTCCCTCTCCCCACTTACCACCTCTCCCTCTCGCTGAGCTTGGCGGAGCCCTGCCGAGATCGCCGCTACTTCCACCACCACGCCGTCGTGCTGCTGGATCTCCATCAACCTATCCTTCCCCCTTGCTGGATCAAGAAGGAGGAGACGTCTTCCCCAACCGTACGTGTGTTGAACGCGGAGGTGCTGTCCGTTCAGCACTAGGATCTTCGGTGATTTGGATCACGACGAGTACGACTCCCTCAACCTCGTTCTCTTGAACGCTTCCGCTCGCGATCTACAAGGGTATGTAGATGCACTCCTCTCTCTCGTTGCTAGATGACTTCATAGATTGATCTTGGTGAAGCGTAGAAAATTTTTATTTTCTGCAACGTTCCCCAACAACATAACCTTCCAATATATCAATCTTTATGTCTCGACCATTTCGAGACTCCTCGTCATGTCCGTGATCTCATCCAGGACTCTGAACAAAATTCCGTCATCAAAAACACATAACTCATAATACAAATCGTCATCGAACGTTAAGCGTGTGGACCCTACAGGTTCGAAAACTATGTAGACATGACCGAGACACATCTCCGGTCAATAACCAATAGGGGAGCCTAGATGCTCATATTAGCTCCTACATATTCTATGAAGATCTTTATCAATCAAACCGCACAACAACATACGTTGTTCCCTTTGTCGTCGGTATGTTACTTGCCCGAGATTCGATCGTCGGTATCATCATACCTAGTTCAATCTCGTTACTGGCAAGTCTCTTTACTCGTTCCGTAATGCTTCATTCTATAACTAACTCATTAGTCACATTGCTTACAAGGCTTATAGTGATGAGCATTACCGAGAGGGCCTAGAGATACCTCTCCGATACACGGAGTGACAAATCCTAATCTTGATCTATGCAAACCCAACAACCCAAAAAACTCTCATTTTCAATAATCATGAATATTTTTTGAAAATCATGAACAATTTTTAAAACGCTTGAACACATCTGAAATCATGAACATTTTTACAGATTATCAAACATTTTCTAAAATTATTAACATTTTTCGAATTCATGAACATTTTATACTATTTGTAAACATTTTCTTTAAATTATGAAAAAATAAACAGTTTTTGAATAGGTGAACATTTGTAGAATGGAAGAGCACTTTTTTGGTAATTGGTGGAACAATTTTTTAATTTCACGAACAATTTTTGAAATACATGATCATTTTTTAAATCAGCAATCGTTTTATGAATCAATAAACTAGTTTGTAAGTCATGAACAGTTTTTGAATTTCTAGGATATTTTTCAATTCATGAACATATTTTGAATTGGCGAATTTTTTTTCAATTTCATTAATATTTTTCATACACAAACTTTTATTAAAAAATCATCAATATTTTTTGATTTTCAGAACATTTGTTTCAAAATTGCGAACATTTTTTGAATATGCAAACATTTTTTTAAAAATCTCGATCATTTTCTGAATCCACAGAAATTTATGAATTATTAATTATTTTATTCCAAATTTCTCATTTTTTTTAAAATTTCAGAACTTTTGACCCAACTTATTTAAAGTAGAGAAAAATGAAGACGGAAAACAAAAATGAAAAAAAATCGAAACTCAAAAACAGGCCGCCTGGACATGGGCTGGCCCACATAGGCGTGATTTGTCTTGTCCCACCGCGCATAGCGCAGTATAGAAGGTTCATACTGCATGGGCCGGCCTAGGTGGAGATTCCTTATGTGAACCATTTTTTTATCACTTGTGGCATCCGTGAGTAATATTTTGCATCTAGGGGCTATTTCGGTGACATACCGCCAGAAACAATAGCTCCTTTATTATTAGGTGTAGATAGGAAAAAAACTCCAATTTGTACGCACCTTCACCAAAAGCGGTGGTGATTCCAATCGAGTCAGCGATGAAGCAATGAGGGCTCCCTTCATACGAACTACATACACATCTGGTAATGTTGTCCCATCTTCCATGTGGATTGTAGCACATAGGCCGGTGCCATCACGACAGGAGGAGGAGCAACAGTGAGAAGCGAGAGGAGGTCAAGGGGGGAGGAAAAGGGATGGGGCGACCATATCAATAGGCATCCTCTAAGTTATCACCAGCGGCGGGTGCAGAGGGAGGCGTCGACTGTTGTCATACCACCCTGACCCTGCGCAGGCGCGGTGCTGGTCCCGGCCCTGTCCTCCTCGCGGGAATGGCAAAAGGTTCATGGACGGGGCGGCAGACAATTGATGGTGAGGGGGATTGGACAGAGGGAGGCATTGGGCTGGTGATGGACAAGAGAGTGTCGGGTGGAGAGGGAGGCGCCGCACTGGTGTGGTTGCGGGGATGGGAGCGCTGGGTGGTTCGTTTTCATGAGAGAAAGAGACCTCAAGGTGGAGTGGAGAAGGTGGGAGGACGTGCCCTTTTTCTTTAATAAAAAATATTGCTCTGGTGTGACTTTTAATCGTGCGGGAGGGCCAAGGATGCCGGTTGAACCATCACGACGACGGCGCCGGCAGATTGCCCTTTAATAGTAGAGATGCACAAGTGCCACTTTAGGCAGTGCCGCCTGCTGGAACAGGCGCCTGTTACGCTCGCGCCATACTTCCCAAGACACCAGATGGAGTAAGAGCATCTACAACCCGACTTGGCAAATCTGACCCCTTAAACACCCGCGGACGTGACCGGGCAAATTCCAGCTGAGCATATTAAAGTTTTGCATAACCATTGAGAACAAGCAAGTCTCTGGTCCCTCTTTACCAGAAAGGTAGCAAAGGATAAAATCACCCTTGGTAGGCCACCTGAGCAGGAGATGCAACGGAATGTAGCAAGGCCATAATTGCTCCAAAGACAAATAAGTAATGTTGAAATGGCAATGGAAGAACTGGATACAAGCTTCAACTCTGAAGCGGACACTTAGCTAATAGGAGAGCAGCCCAGCAAACAGCAGCACTGGAGCTCTTTGAAACAGGACTACAAGGGTAGACAGGCGCCCAGAACATGCAAAATTGTAACTAACATGAGAAACTAACAGAGCCCTGGCAAACAGCAGCCTAAACAACATCGATCAAACAGCGGCGGCCGAGCCGCCAGCGGCCGCCGGCTGCACTTCCTCGTCTTCCGTGTGGTCCAAAGCGCCCGCGCCTCCATGAGACACCAATGCTTTCTCAACTGCCGTCGCGAGATCATAGTCCAGGCGAAAGAGCGGCCGGAGCGCATCGACGGCGATGGAAGGCAGCTTCCCATGAAACAGAGCAGCAAACTTCCCGATTGCTTTAAGGCATAAAGCCATACCTCATACAACAACACGCCCTTGCATTTATCACTTCGGAGTGTCTTTTTAATGTACAAAGCATTGTTGCATCATCTAGATAAATGTTACATTTTATATTATTTCTCGTATGGCTCCATCTAAGCAACAAATGCACCATTTTGAGAAAGTATAGGAACATC
>NC_041385.1:693985073-693990282 GCF_002162155.2 Triticum dicoccoides | reverse complement strand
AATATGAGGTCTGTTTTTATTTTTGGTGAGGTTCCGTCATCCATGGCTATAAGAAAGAATGAGTGGCACTACCAACTTAACATATTTCGATTTCCATATTTTCCTTTTCTTGATCGCTTGGTTCCGTCAACAGGAAGGTAACAACGGCAGCGGCCTGAATCCGATCGATCCGATGAGGCGAAGGCAACGAGACGATCCCCAAATCCCGTTTCCAGTAACGTCGCCGGCGCCACTATAGACTGCAGTTACGGTTTCGCAATTGAGACGACCTCGATTCCCGATCGACTGCTGTAGGCTGTAGCGTAGCAATCTCGTTTTTTTAAACTTGGTCTCTGTCCTTTTTACGGACGATTCTGTTTCCATCTTATGATCGAGTAGTATTTTTTAGCAACCTCGCAAAGCTTTATTACGTCGTCACAATGTTTACAGGGACGAATAAAATGCCTTCGCGCTGGTCTAATCAAACATGACGGCCAACGCTCATAGTTAAAGCATGCTTTGCTAAGTTATGAGCATCAAAATTTGAGCTCCTAGACAGAAAAACTATGTTACAAGAAATAAATGAGGATGCTTGTAACTCAGTCTCCCTAAAAACTGGACCGTATGCCGCAGTGCTCCTCCTGCCAATCTCATTAGCCACACCTTTGCAGTCTGTAGCGGCATGTACCTTTGATATGTTTAAATCTGCTGCAAGATCAAGGCTTCTCTTATCGCCGGTGCTTCTAGTGTAGCAGGATCTTTAATATGTTTGAAGATAAAGGTCGATGCTCCAAGAAAACTGCCATCTTGGTCCCTTCCGCGACCTATAGCCGCGTCCACGTGCAGCTTTGCATAGCCTTCAGGAGGAGCGATCCAGGTTGGGTGTTGCACGGTTCCACCCCCTGATGCTACTATCTTTGGGGCTATGACCTGAAAGTCAGCTATATAATAATTTATAAACCCATGTGTCGTCTTGGGTGACTTGAACATGCCTTCATACAGTGCTTTCCTTCTTGCTCCCCACATGGCCCAAAGTGATACTGAAAACCGGACAAAGTCATCAGGTTTTAGCGCTCCCATCATAGCAAATAACCACAAGTTGGGGCCCTCTTGTTGTTGAGAGCTTAGCTAATCCAAAATGACATCCGAAGAAAGCGCCCAAGTGCAGCGCGCCATCGGACAGTTCAGCAGCGCATGTCTCCAAGAGTCGGGTGACCCGCACAGCCCGCATGCCCCTGTCGTCGCCATGTTCCTCCTGTGTAAAACATCACCCGATGGTATCGAGTATCGGGAAAGTCGCCACAAGAAAACCTTGATTTTGCTTGGTACCTCCACCTTCCAGATGGCTTTCCATTCTTTGCTATACCCCTCACTGGAAGATGGTGTCTCTCGCTCCTCAAGCCAGCCCTCTCTATCATATTTAGTTCGAACTAACATGCGGTACGCAGACCAAACTGAAAAGTTTCCACGAGGTCCTTCACCCCAGGACCAGAAGTCGCCAATTCGTCGTGTGCATAGAGGGATTTTCAAGATTGCTTCCACATCGAACTCAGTGAACACTTATCGGATCCGTTCCTCTCTCCATGAAGCCGTGGTCGTCTTAATAAGATCAGAAACCTTGTGTGGTGGGGTTGTAACCAATGATGCAATCGGTCTCTTGTAGCTTGCTCGTGGGATCCAGTTATGGTCCCAGATCCTAGTAGATGCTCCATCACCAATTCTTCTAACCACACCTTGAGCCAAAACATCTCTTCCATCTAGGATCGCACGCCAGATCTGAGACGGATGCGACCCCAACTCCGCATGAAGTAGTGATATATCAGGATAATAAACAGCCTTCAGTAGCCTTGCACTCAGTGATTCGGTCTCATTCAACAATTTCCAGGCCTGTCTCGAGAGCAAAGCTAAGTTGAATAGCTCCAAGTCCCTAAACCCCATTCGTCCCACATGCTTTGGTTTGGTCATGATGTCCCACACTACCCAAGCTGGTTTGCGTTTCCCCCTACTGCTTCCCCACCAGAACTATCGAATAATAGATGTGATATTGTCACAAAGTCCCCTTTGGCAGCCTGAAACAAGCCATGGAGAAGACTGGTATAGCTTATGCTACTAATTTAATGAGGATTGCCTTCCCTGCTGCCGATACCAGCTTCTGCATCCACCCCTTCACTTTCTCCCAAACTCTATCCCGCAAGAATTTAAACGTGTCATTCTTTGGCTGACCCACATCTATCGCCAATCCAAGATATCACTCATTGAGGGACTCATTATGAACGTTCAGAAGGTTTTTCACTCTGTCTCTAAGTCCTTGTGGGCATCCTTTACTGAATTTTTTTGATGATTTCTCAAAATTTATTCTCTCACCCAAAGCATTGTAATATATGGTCAGTAGGTTTGAAACTCTTTCTGCAACCTCAACACTAGATTTGAAAAGCAATAGGTTGTCATCTGCAAATAGAAGGTGGTTCACGGCCGGGGCCGTTGGTAGCACTCTAATACCGGTGAGTTAAGATGACTGTGAACTGGATTTCAGGAGGCACGAAAGGCCCGTGTGTCAATCTGCCTTGTTTCATGGCCTATCAATGAAAGTCAGTATCAGGCTGGCTCGCTTGGCGGGTTGTCTCCTTATATACCTAAATCCTCGTTTCACTCATCTGTAAAGGTCTACCCTTCGAAAGGTAGGTTGAGTTCCCCCGTATGTAGCCAGCCACACTCTACTCGCAGGTCAAATATTGCGTAGACAACAGAGAATGTGCTAGGTAGGAAACCGAAGGAACTCTTACTATACGAGAATTTGCAATTCAATATGACAACCGATCAGAAGGGATTGGATGATCCCAATGCGTTGCCCTCCTTCGCAATACCAGAACTATCTGACCGAGCTCCATCAACACAGAAAGCGGAAGGGACAGCAGATACGGATAGACTGGATCCAGAAAGGGGTTTCAGCCAGTCCTTGCCTATTGCTGGGCTGGTTGTTTTGTCACGGTCTGATTAGTAGAAGGTGAGTGAGTAAGACGAGGCCCCCAAAGCGTAATGTAGAGCTATACTGCTCTTGTTTTTCCTTCTGCCCTGCTTAGGAGAACTTTGTCTAGAACCCACTTTAGCTAGCTTTCAAGGATACCATTACAGATGAGTGAAGCGAGTATATCGTTTCCGGAGCTCCCGAGGTAGCGCGGTAGCGGAAGCCCTTTCTAGTTCAAGCAGTTCCAATTCCTATTCTGCTTCACCGCTTACACCACACTCTATTGGTTCGCCTTGTGGTGCCTTTCGATCAAGGTCTACTTTGGTTGATCCACTTTATTCTACAACGCGTTATCCGCATCGAAGTTAGCTAGGTTCCTACCGCTTCTTGATATTATGGATTTTGCAATCCCTAAACCTCAATGCTTCTACAACCAACGGATATTATTTATGTTCGATCGAGTAGGTTCGTGCTGCAGAAGGGATTTAGTGGATTTGTACGATCGAGTAGTTTTGATCGAGCACCAGGCACGCACCGACTCAGGCCAGCTCCAACGCCCAGCATCCCAGTGCCGCCTCGATCTGGATATTTTTTAGAAATACTAGCACATATGCCCGTGCGTTGCAACGGGAGAAAAAATTATCGTGTCCTTCAGAACATTCACCAGCGCGACACACCAGCCTCTGGACAATGCCACCCAGGGATGGTAATGGGGTAAATGAGGTGGGCTTCTCCCCGATGGCGCCCAAGGCAGAAGTGCATCGGCGCGGGAGTCGGCTAGTTGACGCGGTAGTTGGTGTGGGAGTCATGTGCATGCGCGCACCTTGTACACGTCCACACCCGCTTATCTAATGCTACCACCTTGGACATGACTCCTGGACGATTTCATATGTCTAGGTTATCAATGAGAACTTTCATTAAAAAATGAAAATTGTCACAATAATTAGCGCATCTGTCTGTATTTGGACATCTAGCGGGAGGTACACGGTAGTATCAATATTGGCGGTAGGCTGAGAAGTTGCGATTGCCTCCACTGAAGCTTGAGCCAAAGGATTTTTATAGGCGTTCCTTAGAAGATGTCTTCGGACACAATACTAATTAGCAATCAATTCGATAAGTGTGGTGTCTGATCACATTGCACGCACATGAGATGTCCGCGGCGATGCGATTCATGGAGGCAAGGACAGAGATGGATGATTAAGGTTCGACATGTGCTCCATGAACCCTTGGGGGTAGAGTTGGTTTTCCCCATTTTTTCATTTTCCTTTTATCGACACTTGTCTACTTTTTTCACGCATAATGTACATTTCTCTTATACATAAGGGACATTTTTATTGCATATGTTTAACCTTTTTTAAATACATGGTTAACATTATTTTAATATAGGTTTTACTGTCTATGTTTTTTCTTACACATTATACATTTGTTTGTATATATTAGAAACATTTCTTTATACATGTTTAACATTTTTCAAATAAATAATTATTTTTTTGAAATAAATGTTTGATGTCTACTTTTCTTCAACACATGTCTACATTTTGTAATACACATTGTACATACTTTTATATATGTTTAACATTTTTATAATATATGATTAACATCTTTTCATATATACGTTTTGATGTCTAGTTTTTTCTACATATTGTACATCTTTTGCATACATATGAAATATTGATTACACGGGTTATTATTATTTTTAAATACATGGTTAAAATTTCGTGAAATATATATTTTGATGTCCTTTTTTCATACATATTGTACAATTTTCATATACATGTGAAACATATTTATGTATGTTTAACATTATTTTAATAAATGATTAACATTTTTCTTCAAATACATGTTTTGATCACTATTTTTTCATATACACTGTACATTATATATATAATCCATCCTACCACCCGGTGGTAGTTACCCCACATGTCTCATATACTAGCATGTGGTACTATATATACTATTTTATTATTTTAAATATATTTATATACTATATCTAAGATACTTCAAAACAAGTTAAATGAAAAAATTGCATATGAGCCCATAGTTTTTTTTATATTTGTGAAATACGTACATATTTGTACGTAAAAAAGAGCATACTCAAAAAATGTTACATACTACCTAAAAATTTGTATATATACTACCTAATCATTGTTATATACTACATACTACACGTACATACTCTCGGTTTCGACAGATACTACATACAACATACAAAACGCAAGTAGTGGTAACTACCACTGCTTGTAGGAAACATTTGTCATATATATA
>NC_041385.1:693942635-693984713 GCF_002162155.2 Triticum dicoccoides | reverse complement strand
GTATGTATATATATATATATATATAAAGTTTATACATGTTTAACATTTTTTAAATACATAATTTAAATTTTTTAAAATGTGATGAATACTTTAAAAACCTAAATAGGAAAAACGAAATTGAAAAAAAAACATAAGAGAAAAATAGAAACAGAAAGTACAAACAAAAAAAAGAATATGAGGCCGTAATACTTTCTAATGGGCCGGCCCACAAAACTGCTGTCTACAGCGAGGCGAGCTTCGGCGGTCCTCAATAATAGGGGAACTTCCGCTTCTCTATCAAAGGCAGTAGATTGGCCTGACAGCATTGCACGTTTGACTCTATCTAGGAGACCCTACTTCGAGTCCCAGCACACATTTTTTTTGATTTTTTTCTAAAACTGAGGACGTACGAAACACTTATATGATGAAAAAAAGTGAAAAAAAGCTCCTCCCTTTAATATTAGGTAAAGATAAAGATAAAGACTTGACCTATATAAAAAATTTGGGGGCCCCAAAATTATGGGCCCTTTGCGGGCTGCACATTCGGCACAAACATGGGCCCAGCCCTGGTTGATGCTGTTGAACTTACTACTATTATGGACGGTCTTTTTCTAGTGGCCAGCGTGGGGTGCAATTCAGTCGAGGTTGAATCAACTGCTTCTTTGCCGTGGACACCTTGAACTCCGTTGATTATTTGGGTCCTCATGTGGCAATAGTTTCCGATTGTAAACAGCTAGCGTTGGAGTTCGGGAGCATTTCTTTCAAGCATTGCTACCGTGAGGCAAATCAAGTGGCGGATGAGTTAGCAAAGAATTCCTTTATTAGTACATCTTCTAGTTCTTGAGAATCTGTGATTCCAGATTTTATTTCTCATTGTCTTGTAAATGGCATGTCTATTATTTGAGAAATAAAGTCTTTTACCTGTCAAAACAAATAAAAAATACAAGCATCCGACACATATTACCTTAAATGGCATCCCCTCTTGTCTCGAAGAAAAAATATATTAGTACAGTCCCAATCTTTTGTGGCTAGGTTAATTAATGCCAATTCTCAGGAAAAAAGGTTAACTTTTATGCCAGCGCCGGGAAAAAGTCCAAAACAAACCTTGAATTTGTAGACGAAAGCTAAACCAAACCCCGAACTCTCAATCCATGAAATCAACACACCAAACTCTCTAATCCCGGTCTATTTTAAACCTTAAGATGACTTCGCCAGTATTTGCTGAATTGGACCGACCCAGTAGCACAGTCGTTCACACGCGCACTATTTTGTTTTTCTTAGTTTTTTTTTCTTTTATGTTTTCTTTTCATTTTTCATTTTTACACATGTCTAATTTTTCTCAGTACCCAATGTACACTTTTAACGCACACATTAAAAACTTGATAAACTTTTGAATTGACATGTTTTAATTAAATGTTTTCAAAACTTTTTTGAATACATGGTATTTTTTTCCAAATAACTGTTTTACATTTTCTTAACGACAATAAACATTTTATAAAACTACACGGACACTCTTTTACATGGTTCAACATTTTGAAGTTTGCATACAATTTTTTCAAACACATGTCACGTATATTTTGTTTAGGTTATGACACATTTTTTACAACACGCAAACATTTTTTTAGATTGTCCAAAAAGTGTTGGCACTTTAAAATCTTGTTCACGTTTCAGAAACAAATATGTTTCAAAAAGTGTTCGCACTTTAAAATTTTGTTCAGGTTTAAAAAATGTTTTCAAAAGGTGTTTTCTTTTTGAAAGTTGTTGGTTTTTAAAAGTATTCGAAATTTTCAACAACACACTTTCTAAAATGTTCGAAGATTTCATAAATAAATATGTTTTCAATACTTGTTTGCCACTAAAAACGGTTTTCAAAGTTCGACGCTTCGGTTTTTGATTAAATAGTATCGGTCTCTTATTATGTAAGTCAAAGTCGTCTGGTGTAGTGGGTAGCGAAATCAGGTCAACCCTGCCTGGTCCAAAGTTCGACTCCACGACATGTTTTTCTCTTTTGGAATTGTTACGTCGAGCGTTAAGAAAAAGAAAGAAAGAATTTTTACGGCGCGTGATAAGGAAAAAAACTTGCTTTATGTCTGGTGGGCCGGCCCAGTCGAGTCCGCAGCCAACAATCCGAAACATTTTTAAAAAATATTACTTACGAAATAATTTATAAAATTCCAAAAACATTATTCAAAAAATTTGATACAATCCTGAAAATCTGAAAAAAAAACCATAGCATGTGAAAAACTGTTGTAATTCTGAACATTTTTTTGACAAATGTGTTTTTTTTAAATCGTGAACAGTTTTTTTAATGCAAATAGAATTTCAGAATTCCAAATATTATTGAAAAAACACAAAATTAATTTAATTAGTGCCAAAAATATAAAACACGAACATTTTCAAACTACTGAACAATTTTAGAAATGTGCGAACATTTTTTAAACTTCACGAATTCTTGCTGTGCTATATTGGGCCGGCCCAAATTCTTATCCGTGATAGTAGCCGGTTATCCTGGCCGGGATTGTAATATTTCCAGTGTGCCAAACAAGTTTAGGTCTAAAATAGACCGGGATTACTAGATAGAGTGTCAATTTCCGGGTTTCAAAGTTCAGGGTTGGATTTAACTTTCCTCTACAATTTTAACGTTTATTTTGGACTTTTTCCCCAACGCCTGGGCATCAATGGAATCTTCTTCTTTTTTCTTTCTTTTTTCTCATAAAACAAAAAAGATTCTGTTGATGATAAACTCGTACGCACTCGTTTGACGATCGGGCCGTGCTTTCCCGGCTCCCACCCGATCGACAGGGTCACAGGACTCGTATGTAATCACGCGCAAGACCAATACCGGTGTCGTATGGTTAGCCGAGCAGCTTGCAAAAGCTATGTGTATGAGCATTCCATCTTTTTTGAACTGATGAACATTCCATCTAATCTTGCCATGCAGATAGATAGACAGATTCACCAAGTTGGGCGGCTACTCGTGCAACTTGACTCGAGTCGTGCCGCTCATGCATGGCCGAGTTGCATGCTTCGCGCCTTTGCAGATAGGCAAAGGAGAGCAAGTGTGTAGCAGCTCAACGCGTCACATAGAACGAAGCTTCAATCTAATCTTGTATCTGTAACTGTTTATTTCTTCTATACGCAATGAAAAGCATATATTCATACAGTAGATACTAGGGCGTATCGTTGGTTATACGACTAGAGGACAGGCCAGTGTAGATGTTGCTCGGCCGTTCAACAGGACAGGTCAACCGTGCCATGCAGGACGCAGCGGCATCGATCGATCCATCATCAGCAGGCGGTGCGAAAAGTGGTGTTAAAACGTGGACTCCGAGGTGCGTTCTTCCCGGCCGGTATGCATTTACGACTCTATACCCTCATCGCAGCCAGCAGGCAGGAAGGATGGCAGGCATGCGCTCGCTGCGCCGCGCGTGTACACCTCCTGCACACACACAGACGCATTCTCGCGTAGTACGACTGCAATTCTTGAGCGAGGACCCGTCACTTCGAGTCAGCCTGTCTGTCTGCCCTACGACCGCAGCTACACTGCCGCCATTAATCCCCTCCCGCTCCCCGCACCCGTCCATCAACAGCGCACCGCTCTGAGCTCGGCAGACAGAACGAGAGAGTGTGTGTGTGTGTGTGTGAGAGAGAGAGAGAGAGAGATTGCAGCAGGGTTTTCTTTTCACCAACACGGAGTGAATGAACGATCGGGTCGGGGACGCAACAGTGGCCTCTCGTCCGATCGGGAGGGGTGCAGAACGGGCTGAGCTCTTCCGCCGGGGAATGCGAGAACTGAAAGCACGGGGGTGCAACAGGGAGGGAGGGAGAGGGGGAGAGAGAGGGGCGTGGGATGAAGCGGCATGGCCCAGGGAGGGAGACGAGCGCACATGGCTCCAAGGCGAGGCGAGGTGCCGATGGGGACGGGTCTGGCCTGCGCGCGACGCTGCACATAGTTGGGCCGGCGTCGCATTCATTCTGATCTCACATCCCGAGGCGGGACGGCCGAGTGAGTAGTGGGGAATGAGAGGACGACCGAGTAGGCGCGACGCAATTACTCCCTCATTCTCTTGGCTCGCCTTCCTCCCGTTTTGTCCCCCCATCCCTCCCTCCTGGCCCCTCGTACGTGCTACATGGACCCGCCTTCGTTGGTTTCGGCCCCTAGCTGCGCTTCCGTCCATACCGTTCTCACTCGAAGATGGCAAGCCCCGTTTTTGACGACTGCTATTTCATCTCCTTGGCATTGAAGCATACTGTATTATCTAGCATGAGCTTTGTACTAGAGAGAGCAGTCAGGTTGCGCATGAGGTAGCAAAGCTAGCTAGATACTCTCCTTCAAACTTTTTGTATGGATGATGGCCCGGGGCAGTAATCCCTCTACTAATTGTAAATGATGCCACGATTCTTACGAATGATTTCACAAGGAATTGATTTTTTTTTAAAGGAGTACTAGCAATTGGAGTACTGTAGCACGTACATGGGGTGGGATTAAGGCGGTGCGCACACCACGTACGCGGTACAGACAGTGTCACTCGCAGACACGGCCAGCAGGACGGTGCAGGCATCAAGAGCGGGCGGGCGCGGACCCCAAGAAGGACGAGGGAAAGGGATAGTCGTAGTCGGTCGATCGCATTTCCTCCGGATGAGACGAGAGCTCGAGCGAGCGAGGTGGCCCAAGCACAGCACAGCACAGCACGGAGCACTGAAGCAGGCAGACAGAGTGGGAGGATCAGTGTTACGCATAACTCCCCTGCGCCTGCTTGGAGCCTTGGACGTTGACAACTCGATCCACCGATCCATACCTCCGTCCATGGGGCCGGCCGGTAGGTATATGCTGCAGCGATCGAAAGGCGTTTCTTCATATCATCTCACACTCGATCGATTCGCCTTCCGACGAGTCAAACGACGAAATGGCTCGGTTCCCCTGTTGCACCGCCGGCTCCAGGAATTAAGCACATCAGCTGTCTCCGTTTGGATGTTGCGACTGATTGATTAGCCAGTACTGTAGTACACATGATCGATCTGTATAATCCTAAAAGGCTACCGTGAGAAGCGAGGCCATTCGCCAGTCCCAACCGGTGGTCACCGGCATGCAATCGATCCCATCCTACCCGTCGGAAGGGACATGCAACTCGGCGGCCACCGGCATCGCCGCTTTCCGCTTGCCCACGTTCTTTCTCCCCGCCCGCTACCCCCATGGTTTTCCGGGTCACCGACACACCCCGCGCGCGCCGCCCACCACCTCAACCCGACCGTCTACCCGCGCGCTGGCGCTTGTGATTTCTGCCCCTTTCCTCGTAGGATTACCATCGATCAGTCGTGCCATGGCTTATGTTAATGATGGGCATACGCGCCAGGTGTCACCACGCCCGTGGAAACTAAACGTGCAAGTAAGAAACTGACTGAAGGGCCTAACCGCGGCACCAGCTAGCCGGCCAGGCGTGCAGTGGATAAGTACTATACTGACCATGTTGCAGTGCTGCAAAGATTATCCCTCCCTCCAGTACTACTATGATGACACCGATCGATCTCGACTAAGAATTGGATCATGCGGGAGGAAACACGCACGCACCGCCCGGTCGAATTGATTGCCGAGCCAGAATTGGCAGCCGGCCACCCGCCAAGCGGTCCAGCCACAGCCATCCTCCCGGCGCCACTCCTACTTGCTATACTAGCTGATCAAGTGATGATTTGGCAAGCTCTAGCAGTGTACCCGCCCCGGCTGAATGCTCCTATCACGGACCAGTACAAATTAAGCAGTCGAAGTCGACCGAATTGCCCAACCGTACAGTGATGATTAGGCTTAAAGATATCCATGTTATGAAGTAAGGGCGTGCTTACTTAGGCAGCACCTGCGAGGTGTGGCTAACCTAGTCATGATGAGAGTTGTGGAAGCGTGAGTTGTGGCCATCACGGTATTGAATGGGAAGGGTCCTGTCCTGGGACGACCCCAAGTGCTCAATCATGCACCGTTACATTCCTGCATTCAATATTTGAATCGTCTGTCTTGTGGGCATGGCCGCCCTGGGCTGGTGTTATTGGCTTGGCAGCGCGCGAGGAGGAGGAGGAGGAGGGCGCTGGCCCGCGTTTCTGGCTCGTGCCACTGGTATTAAAAACGGCCCGGTCCCGCCCGGCCGGTGGACCAAGTGCTGTTGTTCGTTCCGGACATGCTCTTTGCCGTGTGAATGAAGGGCATTGCCATTGCCATGCATGGATCTTTACAATTCTTATTAAAAGAAAGAAAATAACAATTGCCACTGATTTAGTATAACCTTGTATTAAATCAGCAACAATTAATATGGATCGGATGGACTGCATTTGTTATGTTGCTTACTCATGTCCAATGCTCTCATAAAAAAGGTATAATGCTCCCCGCAACAAAGAAAAAAGAAAGAAAGAAGAATGCCCATCTACCTAAGGAGTAACTAAAAAATAGAGTTTAAAACTATTATTTTGTACAATTACACATGTAGTAACTGCTATCTTTTCAGAAAATGCTAATGGATCTCGGGCTCCTTGGAGCCCGATTTTTAATTACAAAAACCACATTTTGAAGTTTCTAAATAGTCTGAAAAAATTACACATGAACCTAGGATGTATAATACATCTGCATAAATTTACATGAAGGCCTGCTTTCTTTCATTGACCTTTGGCACCGGATTCAAGGGATTACTCTTTCGGATCAACCAGACGACATTGAATGGAAATGGAACAACAGCAAAACATACACTGCTGCAACTGCCTATGATGCCCAATTCATCGGAACCATTGCGAAGCCAGAGTTAAATGCCATTTGGAAAGCAAAGGTGGAGGGAAATATCAATTTTTTTGCTTGGCTGCTAGCTCAAAATAGACTGCCAACTGGTGATCGTCTCCGTGCGAGAGGATGTGAACACAATGACACATGCTCCCTCTGCGATCAAACAATTGAGACTGCCGCCCACGTGATCAGTTCCTGCCCTTTTGCCAAGGAAGTATGGCAGAAGATTATTGTCATGCTCCCTAACTATCAGCTACAAACAACCTTGCTGTTCACCTCTACCACATCCTGGTGGAGAAGCTTTGCCTACGAGCAGCAAAACAAGGCAGCAGTTGCGCTTTACTTCGCCTGGAACATCAGGAATGAGCGAAACCTAAGAATCTTTCAAAACCTATCTTCAACTGCTGACATGGTGGCTTGCTTAGTCGGTTCTGACTTAATATACCTGGACATGGCCTTTTCGAGGCCTCTAGCTATGTAATTATGTTCATTTTCTCTTTTTGTCTGCCCCAGGGCTTTAGACTTCTCTCATGTAAATTCCTAATCTATAATGAAAAGGCATAGCACCTGCCATTAACCCTCAAAGAAAATTTACATGACGAAATACATTGTGGTTCAAGCTACAAAAAAAACCCATGCCTTTCTAACACATGCATTATTCACTATAAAGTCTATGTTTTTTGTTTCTGTACAACTTACACCAAAGCGTATTTGACAGTGAAACTTTATGAAAATTTAGTAAACATCTTGATACGTCTCTGTCGTATCTATAATTTTTGATTGTTTCATGCAATATTATTCAACGTTTACATACTTTTGGCAACTTTTTATATGATTTATTTGGACTAACTTACTTATCCAGTGCCCAGTGCCAGTTCCTGTTTGTTGCATGTTTTTGTATCGCAGAAAATCCATATAAAATGAAGTCCAAACGTGATAAAACTCTACGGAGAATTGTTTTGGAATATTTGTGAATTTTAGGAGGTGGAATCAACGTAAACGGAGGCCTGAGGCCACCACAACCCACCAGGGTGCGCCACCAGGCCCAGGCGCGCCCTGGTGTATCGTGCCCTCCTCGAACATCGGTTCAAGCTATACTTCGGGCGCAAGGAAGCTTATATCCGGAAAAAAATCATGTAAAAACATCAGCGCAATCGGAGCTACGGATCTCCGAGAATTTAAAAAACCGTGAAGGGCCAGATCTGGGGAACGCGAAATAGAAGAGAACAGAGAGGGAGATCCAATCACGGAGGGGCCCCACCCCTCCGCCGCCATGAAGGCCATGGACCAGAGGGGGAACCCTCCTCCCATCTAGGAGGAAGGCCAAGGAAGAAGAAAAAGAAGAAGGAGGGGGGCTCTCTCCCCCTATCTCCCGGTGGCGCTGTAGTGCCACCAGGGCTAGGATCGTGATAGCGATCTACATCAACAATCTTGCTACCATCAACACGAACTCTCTCCCCCTCTATGCAATAGTGTAACACCTCTTCTCTCCCTTGTAATCTCTACTTAAACATGGTGCTCAACTCCATATATTATTTCCCAATGATCTATGGTTATCCTATGATGTTTGAGTAGATCCGTTTTGTCCTATGGGTTAATCGTGATCTTGGTTGGTATGATTGTATATTTTTTTATGGTGCTGTCCTACGGTACCCTCCATCTCGCGCAAACGTGAGGGGACCCTGCTATAGGGTGTTGCAATATTTTCATGGTTTGCTTATTGTCAGTGTTGCGGGGGATGACACCAGCCTAAACGCGGATAAGTGGGTCATGGCGTATGGGAGTAAAGAGGACTTGGTACTTAATGCTATTGTTGGGTTTCACGACCTTAATGATCTTTAGTAGTTGCGGATGCTTGCTAGAGTTCCATAAGTGCATATGATCCAAGTAGAGAAAGTATGTTAGCTCATGCCTCTCTCTCACATAGAATTGCAAGAATGATTACCGGTACTTGTTATCGCTTGCCTAGGGACAAATGACTTTCTTGTTGACAAAGCTAGCTACTTTTATTAACTCACAATTTATTCATAATTTTATTCTCGCAATGTACTCGTAGTTTTATTCTTGCAAAATAGTTTTATACTTGTTTTTTGGTAAAGCAAACGTCAAGTGTGCGTAGAGTTGTATCGGTGGTCGATAGAACTTGAGGGAATATTTGTTCTGCCTTTAGCTCCTCATTGGGTTCGACGCTCTTATTTATCGAAGAAGGCTACAAACGATCCCCTATACTTGTAGGTTATCAAGAGCTTTTTCTGGCGCCGTTGCCGGGGAGCAATAGCGTGGGGTGAATATTCTCGTGTGTGCTTGTTTGCTTTATCACTAAGTAGTTTTCATTTCTTGTTCTAAGTTGTTCTCTATCTTTAGTTATGGATATGGAACACGAAACACCAAAAAAATTGGTGGTACTTGCTACTCATGGAGATGGGGAACCTCCGAAAACCCTCGATGCTCATTATGTGAAAGATATTATGCACTACTTTGATAATCCAGAGAAAACCCCATTCAACTTGATAATGGGAGTAATGTCGGATCAACATGAATACTTTAGGATTATCACTTGACTCATAAAGGGAACTTGTTATGGGATCAAATTTATATGTTGCACTGGTACGCTCGGGATTTATGCTTGAGATATGATTTTACTTGTTGCTCTAGGATGAACGCTCCACACCTTCTCTTTTCATGCAAATTTAATGATAATGAAACATTGGCTTCTTATGCCAATGGTATATATGATTATTATGATGTGGAACAAACAGAAGAATTTGTTGCTTTTAAGGGTGCTTATGAAATTGAATCATTGTTTTTAAAGTATGAAGCTTTTGATGATGATGTTTATAAACCTGAATATTTTGCCATCCTTAAATATTGCTATGATAATTACAAATACAATTCCAATATTGATGCGTTTATTGAGAGAGTCTCCGCTGTCCATGAAGAGACTAATGTTTTGCAGGAGTCTATGGAAGAAGGAATTGATCAAATTGTGAGCTCATTGGATGAAAAAGATGATGAGGAGAGCGAAGAACAAAAGGAGGAAGAGCAGATTAGCTACCCGTGCCCACCTTCTAATGAGAGTAACTATTCAACTCATACATTGTTTAATGTCCCTTCGTTCTTACCAAAGGATGAATGCTATGATAATTGCTATGATCCCGTTGATTCATTTGAAATTGATGCTTGCTATGCTTGTGGCCATAATGCCAATATGAATTATGCTATTGGAGATGAACTTGCTATTGTTCCTTATGTTAAACATGAAATTGTTGCTATTGCACCCACACATGATAGTCCTATTATCTTTTTGAATTCTCCAAACTACACTACATCGGAGAAGTTTTCTCTTATTAAGGATTATATTGATGGGTTGCCTTTTACCGTTGCACATGGTAAATATGATGAATATAATATGCATGTGCTTGCTGCTCCTACTTGCAATTATCATGAGAGAGGAACTACATCTCCACCTCTCTATGTTTCCAACACGATAGAATTGCAAGAAACTACTTATGCTATGTATTGGCCTTTACTTGATGTGCATGAATTGTTCTTGTATGACATGCCGATGCATAGGAAGAGAGTTAGACTTCGCCATTGCTTGATATATGTTGCCTTGTGCTCACTACTAAATGCCAAATCATTGCTAATTCAAATTGGCTTTGATATACCTTGAGATCTTGGTGGATTCATTACTTGAGCACTTTATGCCTAGCTTAATGGCTTTAAAGAAAGCGCTGCCAGGGAGACAACCCGGAAGTTTTAGAGAGTCATTTATTTCTGTTGAGTGATTTTATAAAGTTTAAAAACAAAAAAATATAGAGGGGAACTTAAAACTTTTCACAAAAGAGAAGCGATTGAAAGGTGATGCATTGCGGAAGTGAGGGTCGACCTTGAACACTTGTGTTCATGCTCATGGAAACAATGTAGAATTTTTTTTCATGAAGATTCTCACAAAAATAATTATCCCCTTGTACAATTCCATTGTATTATAAAAATAATGTGCCAAGATTTGTTTTTAGGATGAGTAGATTGCTTGTTAGTTTGTGCAGTGCAAAACCAGAAACTTTGGGTGTAGCGCGTGATTTTACATTTTTTTACTGAAACGTCAAACTTTTCTGAAACTTTTTGCACAGTCTTGCTATACAAATTTTTTATTTTTTCATAATTTTTTTCACAATTTTTGGAGTACCAGAAGTATGGTAGATGTTCATATTACTACAGACTGTCCTGTTTAAGACAAATTCTGTTTTTGATGCATTGTTTTGCTTGTTTTGATGAAACTATTGATTCTATCGGTGCTATAAGCCACGGAAAAGTTATATTACAGTAGCTACAATGCAAAAACAATACATGAATTGGTTTGCAACAATACTTAGAGTAGTTATTTGCTTTATTATACTAACGGATCTTACCGAGCTTTCTGTTGAGTTTTGTGTGGATGAAGTGATCAAAGATCGAGGATGTCTCAATATGAGGAGAGGGAGGAGAGGCAAGAGCTCAAGCTTGGGGATTCCCAAGTCACCCCAAGTAAAAAGTAAAGGAGACTCAAGCATCTAATCTTGGGGATGCCCCGGAAGGCATCCCATCTTTCTTCAACAAGTATCGGTATGTTTTCGTCTTCGTCTCGTTCATGTGATATGTGCAAATCTTGGAGCGTCTTTTGTATTTAGTTTTCACTTTTCTTTTATGCACCATGTTGTTATAAGATAGTCCATGGTTGATTTATAGAATGCTCATTGCACTTCACTTATATCTTTTGAGTATGGCTTTATAGAATGCTTCATGTGCTTCTCTTATATAATTTGAAGTTTGGATTGCCTGTTTCTCTTCACATAGAAAACCAATGTTCGTACAATGCTCTTTTGCTTCACTTATATTTTTTAGAGCATGATATTTTGTAGAAAGAGTTACACTCTCATGCTTCACTTATATCCATTTAGAGATACAAATGTAATTGGTCATTTGCATGGTTAGTCATAAAAATCCTACATAAAACTTATGGATCACTGACTATGATATGTTTGATTCCTTGCAATAGTTTTGCGATATAGAGATGGAATATGTGGGAAGTACTAGTAAATGGTTGTGGTCAGTAAGAATATTGGTGTTAAGGTTTGTGATTCCCGAAGCATGCATGTATAGTCTCTTGTTATGCAGGGAAGTTGGAGCACAATCTATCCTTGATTCTATATCTTTGTGTGAAGGTTAGGAGCGCGCGATGGTTAACTCCTACCAACCTCCCCCCTAGGGACATGTGTAATATTACTTTGCTTCGAGGGCTAATAAACTTTAGTAATAAGTATATGAGTTCGTTAAGACTAATGTGAGTCCATGGATTATACACACTCTTACCTTTCCGCAATTTTGTAGCCTCTATGGTACCGTGCATTGCCCTTTCTCACCTCGAGACTTGGTGCAAACTTTGCAGGTGCATCCAAACCCCGTGATATGATACGCTCTATCACACATAAGCCTTATTATATCTTCCTCAAAACAACCACCATACCTACCTATTATGGCCTTTCCATAGCCATTCCGAGATATATTGCCATGCAACTTCCACCGCTTTCATTTGATCACTTATGCATTCATTGTCATATTGCTTTGCATGATCATATAGATGACATAGTAGTTGTGGCTTAGCCACCGTTCATCATTTTTCATACATGTTACGCTAGATCATTGTGTTGGGAAATGTAGTAATTTCAAAATTTTCCTATGATCACGCAAAATCTATCTAGGAGATGGATAGCAATGAGAGGGGAGAGTGTGTCCACGTACCCTCGTAGACCGAAAGCGGAAGTGTTTAGTAACGCGGTTGATGTAGTCGAACGTCTTTGTGATCCAATCAATCCAAGTACCGAACGTACGACACCTCCGCGTACAGCACACGTTCAACTTGATGATGTCCCTCGTGCTCTTGATCCAGTTGAGGACGAGGGTGAGTTCCGTCAGCACGATGGAGTGGCGACGGTGATGATGATGTTACCTGCGTAGGGCTTCGCCTAAGCACTACGACAATATGATCGAGGTGTGTAACTGTGGAGGGGGGCACCGCACACGGCTAAGGCAAAACTTGGTGTGTCTTTGGGGTGCCCCTGCCCACGTATATAAAGGAGGGAGGGAGAGAGGCTGGCCCCCTAGGGGTGCGCCAAGAGTATGGAGTCCTGCTAGGACTTCCAAGTCCTAGTAGGAATCCCTTTCCTTTTCGGAGTACGGGAGAAGGGAAGAGGGAAAGAGAGAGGGTGTAGGAAAGGGCAAGGGGGGCGCCGCCCCTTCCCCTAGTCCAATTCAGACCCATGGGGGGGGGCGCCACCTCCCCTTGGCCTGCCTCCTCCTTTCCCGTATGGTCCAATAAGGCCCATTACTTCTCTCAGTGAATTCCCGTAACTCCCCGGTAGTCCGAAAAATACCCAAATCACTCGGAACCTTTCCAATGTCCGAATATAGCCTTCCAATATATCAATCTTTATGTCTCGACCATTTCAGGACTCCTCGTCATGTCCGTGATCTCATCTGGGACTCCGAACAAACTTCGGTCATCAAAAACATAACTCATAATACAAATCATCATTGAACGTTAAGCGTGCGGACCCTACGGGTTTGAGAACTATGCAAACATGATCGAGACACATCTCCGATCAATAACCAATAGCGGAACCTGGATGCTCATATTGGCTCCTACATATTCTATGAAGATCTTTATCGGTCAAACCGCATAGCAACATACATTGTTCCCTTTGTCATCGGTATGTTACTTGCCCGAGATTCGATCGTCGGTATCATCATACCTAGTTCAATCTCGTTACCGGAAAGTCTCTTTACTCATTCCATAATGCTTCATCCCGCAACTAACTCATTAGTCACATTGCTTGCAAGGCTTATAGTGATGAGCATTACCGAGAGGGCCCAGAGATACCTCTCCGTTACACGGAGTGACAAATCCTAATCTCGATCTATGCCAACCCCACAAACACCTTCGGAGAGACCTGTAGAGCATCTTTATAATCACCCATTTACGTTGTGATGTTTGATAGCACACAAGGCGTTCCTCTGGTATTCGGGAGTTTCATAATCTCATAGTTTGAGGAACATGTATAAGTCATGAAGAAAGCAGTAGCAATGAAACTGTAATGATCATAATGCTAAGCTAACTGCTGGGTCTTGTCCATCACATCATTCTCCTAAAGATGTGATCCCGTTCATCAAATGACAACACATGTCTATGGTCAGGAAACATAACCATCTTTGATTAACGAGCTAGTCTAGTAGAGGCATACTAGGGACATTATGTTTTGTCTATGTATTTACACATGTACTAAGTTTCTCGTTAATACAATTCTAGCATGGATAATAAACATTTATCATGATATAAGGAAATAAATAATAACTTGCCTCTAGAGCATATTTCCTTCACATTGCACATCCTGGTATACTGCCAGAGGCATTCATATAGTCATATTTTGTTATAAAGGTATCGAGTTGTAATTTTTATTCCTTTTGAGTTATAGGTAAATAGAAGTGTGATGATCATCATTTTTAGAGCAGTGCCCTAGTGAGCAAAGGATGATGGAGACTATGATTCCCCACAAGTTGGGATGAGACTCCGGACAATGAAAGAAAAAAAAGGAAAAGAAAAAGAAAAAAAGGAAAAAATAAAAAATAAACAAAGAGAGAAGGGGCATTGTTAGTATCCTTTACCACACTTGTGCTTCAAAGTAGCACCATGTTTTTCATATGGAGAGTCTCCTATGTTGTCACTTCCATATACTAGTGGGAATTTTTCATTATAGGATTAGATGCACACCCACTTTCTCGTGGAATAGTCATGGCAGATGTCCTAGTGAAAGGACTTAGTCATGGAGACATCGCTACTAGGTTAGCTTAAAGGGGTTAAACGGGACAAAGGACATAGGAGTTTATACTGGTTAGGCCCCTTGCGGTGAAAGTAAAGGCCTAATCCAGTTTGAGGTGGTATTGCTTATGTCTCAATTACCAGGGAGCGAATACGCTTGACCTAGATTTCGACCTCTTGTTTCTTGCCCTAAACCACCGCCGGGTCATCCCTTTATATACACAGGTTGACGCCTAGCGGCTCACAGAGTCCCGGCCGGCTCATAGACAACGTGTCCGGCTCGGTGACTACGTACACATGCCTTACAATACAAGTCTTACATGTATGGCGGTTTACTACTATGGGCCTTAAGTCGCCCTTGGGCCTTGGACCCTTGCCTGTGAACCGCCATCTTCAATATCCTCGTGGGCTTCATATCATGAATCGCCATAGGTATAACCCGGTGTCGTGGGTGGGTCATACCTAATAGTTATATCCCCAACATTAGGCCCCAGGTTGATTTGAACTGGTTCATGTCAATCTTCAACACTTAGAAAAAAATCCTTCCTTCTTCATTTATATGAGAATTACTAACCCACCATGACGTCATCTCCTGAACTTGTGATAACCCGCCATGATGTCACCTGTTATTAATTCACACAATATCCAATATATCTCAACGGATCTTTATCTTTAATGGTTGTCCTGAAAATCGAGGCGCCCGAGCAGCTAGATAACCATGTTTTGGCCTCCTTGTTTTTTGCACCCACTTATTAGCCTTCGCCTTATAAATAGGGTCAAAATTGCCTCTTCTCATTCTCCCCTCTTTCCTTCGTCTTCCACCTCTCGCGACTCTCCTGCCACTTGAGTTCCACCGCCACCATGAAGTTCATCGTCCGGCTCGTCCTCGGCCGCTGCATCAACCTGATTCAGACCAGAGAAACACCGACGCTCCACCGCAGTCTGATCTGCATCTGTAAGTGCTCACCCTCATACGCTCCAGATCTGCATTAGGGTTTCTGAGTTCTTCATGTTCTTCATAGTTCTTCTAGGCAGCCCTTGTTTTAGATCCGAGTATGTTTGTTAGGACGTGCGGAACCTGTTTCCCTTCCTTTTGCTGTTTCAAAGCCTGCTTCGCAGATGCATAGGTTTCACCCTTGTACCAATTCCTCTGCTGCTGTAATGCTTTAGGTTTGATTTATTTTCTTTTTCTGAACTACCACTCATCCGAATATATAATTGTAATATGTGAAACATGTTTGTCCGGGACTTAGTAAAATTTTCCTTCCTGATAAATCAATCTGGCCATGGCGGCTTTCATCATCGGTTGTAGGTAAATTCAATGCTCAATAGATTTCACTTTTGACAGACATCAAAACTGGTCATGGCGGCTTACGTAACCCGCTGTAACTAGTCATATACCATTAGGCCCCTTTTTAAGCCGTCATTCTGAATATATGTCGTGGTGCTTTTCCTCCGGCTTAAATTGAATCGGCGAACTTGTTCTTTTTCTTTTTAGGCTTCTTTCTTCACAATGGCCCCAAAGACAGCCACCTTCTGTAACTGGGTTCCCTCCATTGTCACTGAAAAAACACTCCAAGACTTTGTGACACCAGCTATTTGCCAAAGAAGTCTGTCATGCATTACCGCGCCCCTAAGCCGGAAGAGGAGAAACCTCTGCAAAAGGAGTACAAAGTCATTGTCTTTACTGATCACATGAACCGGGGCTTCTCACCGCCTGACTCTAAATTCTTCCGGGACGTTCTGCACTTTTTTAATCTTCATCCTCAAGACATCGGAGCCAATTCCGTGTCAAACATATGCAATTTCCAAGTTTCCTGTGAGGTGTACCTTCAAGAGGAGCCCAGTGTGGAGCTGTTTAGAGAATATTTTTATTTGAACCGCCAGTACGAGTATTCCAATGGACCCATCTTGGAACTTGGTGGAATCTCAATTCAACGCAGGAGAGATGCTATCTTCCCTTATGCCTGCCTGTCGAGTCATCCCAAGGATTGTAAGCAAACATGGTTCTATTGCAAGGATACTTCTCCGGCTGACGAGAACCGGTTGCCCGGCTTTCGCACCCTGCGTCTGGACTCAAAACATCATCTCCCTGACAAGTTGACAGCCGCTGAACGGAAGAAACTCGCCCCTACAATTGCCAAGGTCAAGGCTGTGTTGGGAAATGGCTTAACTGGCATTGACTTGGTTTGATGCTGGGTTTCATGGCGGGACATTCAATTGAGTAGGCGCACTGGCTTAATGTGCACTTAAGCTGGTAGCAAAAAGGATCCACTGTACCACAACTCTGAGGATTTAACTGACGACGCCATCAACAAAATGACAAAGTCCCTTCTGCATGAAAGCCTGGTGGAATGCAGCAAAGTGGGCCTAAGCCCTTTCTGCACATCTAACCCGGCACCAGAAGTAAGTCTTTAAATTATTTACTATACCTTCATCCTTAAATACTTTGTTTAACCCAATCTTTGATGACTTTCACAGGCTGATGATGACTTTTGGAAGAAAGAATATGACCATGAAGCTGCCAAAAGGGCCAGGAAAGCCAAGAAAGCCGCCAAGAGAACCGCCAAGAAGAAGGGAAAGAAATCCAGTACTTCCGAGTTGTTTGAACTAGATGACAACTCTGAGTCGGAGGTAGCCCTTGATTCCCTTGGATCCTTTTTAACCATCTTGTTGACATTGATTATCATTAGGATGACACAGGGACCAGTGAAGCAATTGAGGAAGAGGTAACTATCATTTCTTTTGACTCGGAGCCCTTGCTAAGATAGAAAATTCGAAGAGTAACCCAGAAAGTAAGCTTTTCACACCGCTTAGCTCATCTGGACCCTCACTTTCTTTTGAAGCAATAGTAGCACGAGCGCCGGCGACAGACTAGGACTAGCAGAGGTGAAGATTTATCTTCGGGCTTACCGAACACTCCAAAGAAGCGTCGAAACAAGGTCATCCCCGATTTAAACTCTTTTTATCCTCTGGTGGGTCTTGTCAGCCAACCACTTAATTCTTTCGACTCAAATTATCAGGAAACGTCTCGTTCCTCCTTCGGCGATTCATCTCAGTCTCATCTACCGGCTTTCAAGACTACTCTCGGGTATTAACAATTACTTATTTTCTCATTATGCTTCTTGATACTTATACTGACCTTTCATGACTCATGAAGTGGAAAAGCCAAGCCCATCAAGAAGGCAAAGGTGAATAAGCCGGTCCAAGACCCAAAAGTAAGTGAACCGGAGCAACAAACTGCAGCGCCTGAGGCCTCTGTTCCTCAACCATCAGAGCCGGTTCTTGACGTTCCACCAGAAATCCCCGACTCTTCTATTGATCAAGCCAGCAATAACCCTTTGAACCCTGAAACATCTAGTCTAGTTAGGACAACTGATACATATGATGATGACGTGGTGATCACCAACACCGGCTTTAGAGAGCCGGGAAGGCCTATTGTCTTGGCCAAACACTCTGCCAAAGAGGAGCACATTGAACAGCGTAAAGTAAGATTTGATGTTGCTGACTACTCCCAATTAAGCATTGGCGAAGTATATTCTGGCTATCTCAGTCAAGTACACAATAGTCGTGAACTTGAAGTTGACATGGTGAAGCAAATGCACCAATAATTTGAGGTATGAACTCTTCCTTTATTGAGTTATGCACATCTTGTCAGCCCCCAAGTCTACTGTTTATGATGAATATGTTGTAACTTAGATTAACCATGAGCATAATAATAATACCCTTTGTCAGACTCTTTAAAAGTCCGGCTTAAAGCCTCTGGTCTAAAGTAGCCCCCAAGGGCCGGTTTAATCAACATGAATGAGCCGGTCCTTTATATTCTTGTGTAGAAAGCAGTACTTACTTGTGCAGTTCTCATGAGCCGGCTGTGGCCGCTTGCAGCACAACCGGGTCACCGTAAAGTAGTAATAAAACAAGCAATATGCATTAGCCCCCAAGTGCCAAGTACTCTTGCTCGCAAAGTGCTTGGGACTTATTCACATAAGTCGTTGCATGAGTAACTGTTTCGACAGACATTAGCCCCCAAGTGCCAAGTGTTGTTGCTTGCAAAAGGCTTGGGACTTCATGTTTTTAGCTAAATCTAACTTATGATTTTGATCCAGTCTACGTATAGACCACCATTGCTCTACTTCAATCACAACTGTCTGACCTGAAAACTCGCCTGGAGCTGCAAGAATCTGAGACCCGAAAGGCGAACTCAAAGTTCCAATTTAGCATGACTGAAACGAAAAAGTTGAAAAGAAGCTTTGAAGTGGAAAGAAGTGCCTGGGCTGAAGAGAAGACAGCCTTGACACAGCGGGCTGAGAAAGCGGAGGCGGCTGTCCAGGAGGCGACCACTGAACTTATCGGCTTAAAACGCCATGTGTCTCAAATGGTTTCTGCTATCTTTGGTAAGTCGCCTCACTATTATCCATTTAATTGTCTTCCTTGATTGAAATAAGCCACCTCTAATCTATCCATGATTATCATGCAGGCCCCAAGAGCACCAATCTCAACCAGGATATGCTTGTGAAGCTTAAGGCGGTTTACACACTTGTTGAGCAGCTCTATACTGGGGCACAACACGCATTGGCCACAATTTCTTCATCCAACCAAGCACCTACTCTCTTAGTTGAAGTCCCGAGGAAGCTTTCTGTCTTGCCTGAGAGGTTTAGTGAGATGAAGCAATCAACTGCAAGAGTCAGAGCTGTGAGGCCTTAAGCCGGGCCAAAGCATGGTTACTGGAGCTATACCCGGCCGATATATCTACCGAGTACCCAAGCTTGAAAGAAGATGGCACCCCGTTTGATAAGAAAGACTTTGCTGCCTGCATGAAGGACATATGTCCCCTAGCCAGTCTGATTGCTAATGAAACAGACCTGTCCAAATATCAGTCGACTTATGACTTGAAAAATCAGAAGATGCCGACACCGTCTTACAAAGTGAAGGATCCAATACCCCAAATCCGTAAGCACACTTTTGCTCCTGAAGTTGACCCGTCCGAGCTTATTGATGATGAAGCCGAATTCCAAGCCTTAAATGGAATTGACTAGTCATCACCAACCTTCCAGAAAGTAGAACATGACGAAGAAGCGGAGAGGGGTGATCTAGAAGCTTCAGGCAATCAGAGTCAAGAAGATTGATCCGCTGGGCGGTTCATATTTATGACCTTCTGAAAAACAGTTAATCATATTGACTCATTGAGTCATGTAATAGGGTAGCAATAACTTTGCTCTGTCGTGCCATCGTGCACGTTTATGTTTGTGCTCAACACTTTTAAGCCGCCACTTGATAATTATCCTTTTAGACTTATCATGATGTTGATTGGTGCGGATGAAAATTGTGAATTATCCTGCACACAAGAACCCTTGGCGGTTTACCGCAAGGCGGATCATAATACCTCACATATAACCATTGTTGTTTAAAACAGCTATAGATAGGGCTGGTTCAGTTATAACTAGATATAATCATAACAAAAATATCATACCTGTGATATTGAATTGTACTACTGACTTATGATAAATGAGCAGTAAGGGTGATAACCCAAAACTTAGAAGCCAATACTTCCAAGTATTAATAACATCATATGCTGGCGACTTATCGTCAAAAGCCAGGCCGGGTTAATAGAAACCATAGGTATGCTTCAGATATGAGCAAGAGTATCAAGAAAAACCCAAAAAACTGTTCAAAAACTCAAACCAAAAAGAGAGAAAAGACAAGGCTATGCTTCGAATACGAGTAGGAAAACGGATCAAAAATGGCTATGATTCGAATACGATCAGGAAGGCGGACCAAAATGGTTAACAGCTATGATTCGAATACAATCAGGAAGTCCCCAAGTGGTTTGTGGCATTGCGCCGATCAAAGCGGTACCGACAGCTGTGATTCGAATATGATCAGGAAGCCCCCTAGTGACCAAAATATTTAACGGCTATGATTCGAATACGATCAGTAAGCCGGACAAAAAGGGTTAATGGTTGTGATTCGAATACGATCAGTAAGCCCCCAAAGTGATCAAAGTGTTTAACGACTATGATTCGAATACGATCAGGAAGCCAGACCAAAAGGGTTAATGGTTGTGATTCGAATACGATCAAGCCCCCAAGTGATATATGATGTTTAATGGCTATTATTCGAATATGATCAGGAAGCCGGACCAAAAGGGTTAATAGCTATGATTCGAATACGATCAAGCCCCCAAGTGATCATGAAATTATGATGAAGAAGACTCATTACCCTTGAAGATGAAACGACAGAGGCCCTGCTTTACTATAGTCATCATAATATATACATCGTCAAACTATATACATCATACGAGCCGGTGGCTCAAGTGTAGTAAGGCCGAAGATGAGCAATATTCCACGGCCGGCGGGTCTCCTCCTCCGACTTACGTGAGTCCTTGTGCTCTCGAATATCAATAAGGTAGTATGACCCATTGTTCAAGTTCTTGCTGACCACAAAGGGCCCCTCCCAAGGTGGGGATAACTTGTGCACACCAATCTGATCCTGGATGAGCCGGAGCACCAAATCACCATCTTGAAAGGTTCTGGACTTAACCCGGCGGCTGTGGTAACAGCGCAGATCTTGCTGGTAAATCTCCCATCGGGTTGCCCCAACATCACGGTTCTCATCTAACAGGTCAAGTGCATCCAGACGTGCTTGTTCATTATCAACTTCAATGTAAGCCGCCACACGGGGCGAGTCGTGACAGATGTCACTAGGGAGAACCACCTCTACTCCGTGAATCATGAAGAAAGGCGTGTAACCCGTAGATCTGTTGGGGGTAGTATTGATACTCCATAGCACGGAAGGTAACTCCTCCACCCAGGCCCGGTCCTGAAAATTCAGGGGCCCGGGGCGAAACAAGAACATGGGGCCCTTTAATCTAAATACAGAAATGTGACTCAATACACATATTATATACTCCCTCCTTCCCAAAATATAAGGTGTCGGTTAATTTTTCTGGTCCTCATTGCAGAACTTTGACTATGATTTTCACGTATTATATATCTATAAAATTAGTACACAGACATCTGAAATAAAATTATTTTGCAGGACAAATACGGCGTTGCCATTTATACATGCTCAATCCATTTATTTTGTTATATATTAGTGGTCAAAGTCGTGCATCAAAGACCGTGCAAAGACAACCGCATCTTATATTTTGGGAAGGAGGCAGTATGAAATATCGATTTTTTGTTATTAAGATTACCCTAATTTTTTGGTTGATAAATATCCATAGTAAAAACAAGTATCTCATCTATACTAACAGATAATGTAGGAGATGAATTAAATATGAGATCATGGTCACTCACATTGTTATCAATTGTGTTCATGTCAACATTGTCTTCTGCAGGATTCTCCTCTTCTAAATTGATTAGTTTGTTCCTCCATAGCGACTATCACCGATTCATCATGGATTAGGTGCTTGTTCTCTTAGAAAACTAATCAATGGATCCTTTCTATGATTCTACCAACTCATGTTTATGTTTTCTGTTATCACCATCAACCGCAGTTTTCTAGATGACATGGTGGTGCTGAAAAAAACAGGTAATTGGATATTAGCATAAAGTTACTAGATCAATCCAATAAAATTTGTATCAATTATCCCTAAAAAATCACTTGCTCAGATAATACCATGGCATTTATTATGGATCAGAAGGAGTATCGATTATCACGGTAAAATCAGTACCTTAATTCAAATCGGCATCTGGCTCGACGTTGGCGCGCAATAATCAATGATTGGGCATGCCCGCCTCTCCGGCTGGAGTTGTAGGCAGCAAGCCGGCATGTGGCGGCGATCAGGCCTCAGGCGAATCCATCAGCAACCTGGGTGATGTAGCCGCCTTAGATCCAATCGTGAGATTACGAAAGGTTGTTCCAAAGTCCTGGTCAAACCACCATAATCTTCGGCCACAATGCCTCCAGCCTCCGTTAAGTTATTTTTTCTAGGGCCGGTGCCTACGTACGCGAGGCCGAGACCGCCATTATGTTCACGTGAACCTGAGCGAGGCCCAGCAGGTTTCGTTTTTTACCTGCAAACGCGCTGAAGATTAAGCAAGCACTACGTACCCGGTGGGGGCCCCAGTCGAGTTGGGGGCCCGGGGCGGCCGCCCCCTCTGCCCCCCCCCTCAGGGCCGGCCCTGCCTCCACCCAACAACCCGACGTCCTCTGCAAAGGAACCATAAGCCGGGGCTTGATGCCTCTCAAAATTTCTTGATTGGCTCTTTCAGCTTGACCATTGGATTGAGGATGAGCTACTGATGATACATCAAGTCGAATATGCTCACATTGACAAAACTCTTTCATAGCACCTTTAGATAGATTAGTGCCATTATCAGTTATGATGCTGTGGGGAAAGCCAAAGCAAAAAAATCACCTTTTTGATGAATTAAACCGCCGTTGCCGCGTCACACTTACTGACCGGCTCTACTTCGACCCACTTTGTGAATTTGTCAACCACCACCAAAAGGTGGGTCTTTTTATCCTTGGACCTTTTAAAAGGCCCAACCATATCAAGCCCCCAGACTGCAAACGGCCAAGTAATTGGAATCACCCTCAATTCTTGAGCCGGCACGGGAGCTCGCCATGAAAATTTCTGACAACCATCACATTTACTGACCAAATCCTCTGCGTCAGCATGAGCCGTGAACCAATAAAATCCATGACGACAAGCTTTTGCCACAAGGGAATTTGAACCGGCATGATGACCACAATCTCCTTCATGAATCTCACGTCCCTCCTCGGGAGAAACGCAACGCTAAAACGCCCTAGTGACACTGCGATGGTGTAACTTGCCATTGGCGATTGTCATTGACTTAGACCGTCGGGTTATCTGTCTGGCCAAAGTTTCATCCTCAGGTAACTCGGCCCGGGTCATATAAGCCAAATATGGTACTGTCTAGTCTGGGATAGCGTGAAGAGCCACCACCAACTAAGCCTCTGGGTCAGGAATATCCAAATCTTCCTCTGTAGGCAATTGAACAGAAGGGTTATGCAGAATATCCAAAAAGTGTTAGGTGGCACCGGCTTACGTTGAGACCCCAACCGGCTTAAGGCATCAGCCGCCTCATTTTTTCTGCGATCAATGTGGTCCACTTGGTAACCCTTGAAGTGCCCATCAATAGCGTCAACTTCACGGCGATAAGCCTGTTGGGGAACATAGTAATTTCAAAATTTTCCTACGTACACGCAAGATCATGGTGATGGCATAGCAACGAGAGGGGAGAGTGTTGTCCATGTACCCTCATAGACCGTAAGTGGAAGCGTTATGACAACGCAGTTGATGTAGTCGTACGTCTTCATGATCCGACCGATCCAAGTACCGAACATACGTGACCTCCGAGTTCAGCACACATTCAGCTCGATGACGATCCCCGGACTCCGATCCAGCAAAGTGTCGGGGATGAGTTCCGTCAGCACGACGGCATGGTGACGATGATGATGCTCTACCAGCGCAGGGCTTCGCCTAAACTCCGCGACGATATGACCAAGGTGGAATATGGTGGAGGGGGCACCGCACACGGCTAAGGAACGATCCGTAGATCAACTTGTGTATCTCTGGGGTGCCCCCCCGCCCCCGTATATAAAGGAGCAAGGGGGGAGGCCGGCCGGCCCTTGGGGCGCGCCAAGGAGGGGGAAGTCCTCCTCCTAGTGGGAGTAGGACTCCCCTTTCCTAGTCCAACTAGGAAGGAGGAAGGGGGAAGGAAAGAGAGGGAGAGGGAGAGGGAAAGAGGGGCCGCGCCCCCCTCCCCTAGTCCAATTCGGACTCCCCATGGGAGGGGGCGCGCCACCTCCTGGGCTGCTGCCCTCTCTCTCCCCTCAGGCCCACTAAGGCCCAATACTTCCCCGGGGGGTTCCGGTAACCCCTCCGGCACTCCAGTTTTCTCCGAAATCACCCGGAACACTTACGGTGTCCGAATATAGTCGTCCAATATATCAATCTTTATGTCTCGACCATTTCGAGACTCCTCGTCATGTCCGTGATCACATCCGGGACTCCGAACAAACTTCGGTACATCAAAACTTATAAACTCATAATAAAACTGTCATCGAAATGTTAAGCGTGCGGACCCTACGGGTTCGAGAACTATGTAGACATGACCTAGAACTTTTCTTGGTCAATAACCAATAGCGGAACCTGGATGCTCATATTGGCTCCTACATGTTCTACGAAGATCTTTATCGGTTAAACCGCATAACAACATACGTTGTTCCCTTTGTCATCGGTATGTTACTTGCCCGAAATTCGATCATCGGTATCCAATACCTAGTTCAATCTCATTACCGGCAAGTCTCTTTACTCGTTACATAATGCATCATCCCGCAACTAACTCATTAGTCACATTTCTTGCAAGGCTTATAGTGATGTGCATTACCGAGAGGGCCCAGAGATACCTCTCCGACAATCGGAGTGACAAAACCTAATCTCGAAATACGCCAACCCAACATGTACCTTTGGAGACACATGTAGTACTCCTTTATAATCACCCAGTTACGTTGTGACGTTTGGTAGCACCCAAAGTGTTCCTCCGGTAAACGGGAGTTGCATAATCTCATAGTTACAGGAACATGTATAAGTCATGAAGAAAGCAATAGCAACATACTAAACGATCAAGTGCTAGGCTAACGGAATGGGTCATGTCAATCACATCATTCTCCTGATGTGATTCTGTTAATCAAATGACAACTCTTTTGTCCATGGCTAGGAAACTTAACCATCTTTGATTCAACGAGCTAGTCAAGTAGAGGCATACTAGTGACACTATGTTTGTCTATGTATTCACACATGTATTATGTTTCCGGTTAATACAATTCTAGCATGAATAATAAACATTTATCATGATATAAGGAAATAAATAATAACTTTATTATTGCCTCTAGGGCATATTTCCTTCAGTCTCCCACTTGCACTAGAGTCAATAATCTAGTTCACATCGCCATGTGATTTAACACTAATATTCACATCTGTATGTGATTAATACCCATAGTTCACATCGTCATGTGATCAACACCCAAAGGGTTAACTAGAGTCAATAATCTAGTTCACATCGCTACGTGATTAACACCCAAAAGCGTACTAAGGTATGATCATGTTTTGCTCGTGAGAGAAGCTTAGTCAACGGGTCTGTCATATTCAGAGTCGTATGTATTTCACAAATATTCTATGTCCACAATGCTCTGCACGGAGCTACTCTAGCTAATTGCTCCCACTTTCAATATGTATCCAGATTGAGACTTAGAGTCATCTGGATTGGTGTAAAAGCTTGCATCGTTGTAACTTTTACGACGGGCTTTTTTATCACCTCCATAATCGAGAAACATCTCCTTAGTCCTCACTAAGGATATTCTTGACCCATGTCCAGTGATGTACTTATTAGATCAAAATTGTATTCCTTTGCCAAACACAGAGCAAGGTATACAATAGGTCTGGTTCACAGCATAGCATACTTTATAGAACCTATGACTGAGGCATAGGGAATGACTTTTCATTCTCTTTCTATTTTCTGCAATGGTCGGGTCTTGAGTCTTACTCAACTTCACACCTTGTAACACAGGCAAGAACTCCTTCTTTGACTGTTCCATTTTGAACTATTTCAAAAATTTATCAAGGTATGTACTCATTGAAAAATCTTATCAAGCGTCTTGATCTATCTATATAGATCTTGATGCTCAATGTGTAAGCAGCTTCACCGAGGTCTTGCTTTGAAAAACTCTTATTCAAGTATCCTTTCATGCTATCCAGAATTTCCATATCATTTCCAATTAACAATATGTCATCCACATATAATATTAGAAATGCTACAGAGCTCCCACTCACTTTGTTGTAAATACAGGCTTCTTCAAAAGTCTGTATAAAACCATATGCTTTGATCAACTCATCAAAGCATATATTCCAACTCCGAGATGCTTGCACCAGTCCATTGATGGATTGCTGGAGCTTGCACACTTTGTTAGCATTTTTAGGATTGACAAAAACTTTCTGGTTGCATCATATACAACTCTTCTTTAATAAATCCATTAAGGAATGCAGTTTTGAAATCCATTTTCCAGATTTCATAAAATGTGTCAATTGCTAACATGATTCAGACAGACTTAAGCTTCGATACGAGTGAGAAAATCTCATCGTATTCAACACCTTGAACTTGTTGAAAACATTTCGCAACAAGTCGAGCTTAGTAGATAGTAACACTACTATCAATGTCCGTCTTCCTCTTGAAGATCCATTTATTTAACATGGCTTGTTGATCATCGAGCAAGTCAATCAAAGTCCATACTTTGTTCTCATACATGGATCATATCTCAGATTTTATGGCCTCAAGCCATTTCGTGGAATCTGGGCTCATCATCGCTTCCTCATAGTTCGTAGGTTCATCATGGTCTAGTAACATGACTTCCAGAACAGGATTACCATACCACTCTGGTGCGGATCTTACTCTGGAAGACCTACGAGGTTCTGTAGTAACTTAATATGAAGTTTCATGATCATCATCATTAACTTCCTCACTAATTGGTGTAGTAGTCACAGGAACAGATTTCTGTGATGAACTACTTTCCAATAAGGGAGCAGGTACAGTTACGTCATCAAGTTCTACTTTCCTCCCACTCACTTCTTTCGAGAGAAACTCCTTCTCTAGAAAGGATCCATTCTTAGCAATGAATAACTTGCCTTCCGATCTGTGATAGAAGGTGTACCCAATAGTTAACTTTGGGTATTCTATGAAGACGCACTTCTTCGATTTGGGTTTGAGCTTATCAGGTTGAAACTTTTTTTCATATAAGCATCGCAACTCCAAACTTTAAGAAACGATAGCTTAGGTTTACTGCTAAACCATAGTTCATACGGTGTCGTCTCAACGGATTTAGATGGTGCCCTATTAAACGTGAATGCAGCTGTCTCTAATGCATAACCCCAAAACGATAATGGTAAATCAGTAAGAGACATCATAGATCGCACCATATCCAATAAAGCACGGTTACAACGTTCGGACACACCATAACATTGTGGTGTTCCAGGTGGCGTGAGCTGTGAAACTATTCCACATTGTTTTAATTGAAGACCAAACTCGTAACTCAAATATTCGTCTCCGCGATCAGATCGCAGAAACTTTATTTTCTTGACGATGATTTTTCCACTTCACTCTGTAATTATTTGAACCTTTCAACTATTTCAGACTTATGTTTCATCAAGTAGATATACCCATATCTGCTCAAATCATCTTGTGAAGGTCAGAAAATAACGATACTTGCCACGAGCATCAACACTCATTGGATCACATACATCGGTATGTATTATTTCCAATAAGTCAGTAGCTTGTTCCATTGTTCCGGAGAACGGAGTTTTTAGTCATCTTGCCCAAAAGGCACGGTTCGCAAGCATCAAATGATTCATAACCAAGTGATTCCAAAAATCCATCTTTATGGAGTTTCTTCATGCGCTTTACACCGATATGACCCAAACGGCAGTGCCACAAATAAGTTGCACTATCATTATTAACTTTGCATCTTTTGGCATCAATATTATGAATATGTGTATCACTATGATCGAGATCCAACAAACTATTTTCATTGGGTGTATAACCATCGAAGGTCTTATTCATGTAAACAGAATAACAATTATTCTCTAACTTTAAATGAATATCCGTATCGCAATAAACACGATCAAATCATGTTCATGCTCAACGCAAATGCCAAATAACATTTATTTAGGTTTAACACTAATCCCGAAAGTATAGGGAGTGTGCGATGATGATCATATCAATCTTGGAACTACTTCCAACACTCATCGTCACTTCCCCTTCAACTAGTCTCTGTTTATTCTGTAACCCCTGTTTCGAGTTACTAATCTTAGTAACCGAACAAGTATCAAATACTCAGGGGCTACTATAAACACTAGTAAGGCACACATCAATAACCTGTATATCAAATATACCCTTGTTCACTTTGCCATCCTTCTTATCCACCAAATATTTGGAGTAGTTCCATTTCCAGTGACCATTTCCTTTGCAGTAGAAGCACTCAGTTTTAGGCTTAGGTCCAACTTTGGGCTTCTTCATGTGAGTGACAACTTGTTTGCCATTCTACTTGAAATTTCCCTTTCTTTCCCTTTGCCCTTTTCTTGAAACTAGTGGTCTTGTCAATCATCAACACTTGATGCTCTTTCTTGATTTCTACCTTCGTCGATTTCAACATCACGAAGAGCTCGGGAATTGTTTTCGTCATCCCTTGCATACTATAGTTCATCACGAAGTTCTAGTAACTTAGTGATGGTGACTAGAGAATTCTGTCAATCACTATCTTATCTAGAAGATTAACTCCCACTTGATTCAAGTGATTGAAGTACCCAGACAATCTGAGCACATGCTTATTAGTTGAGCGATTCTCCTCCATCTTTTAGCTATAGAACTTGTTGGAGACTTCATATCTCTCAACTCGGGTATTTGCTTGAAATATTAACTTCAATTCCTGGAACATCTCATATGGTCCACGACGTTCAAAACATCTTTGAAGTCCCGACTCTAAGCCGTTAAGCATGGTGCACTAAACTATCAAGTAGTCATCATATTGAGCTAGCCAAACGTTCATAACGTCTGCATCTGCTCCTGCAATAGGTCTGTCACCTAGCGGTGCATTAAGGACATAATTCTTCTGTGCAGCAATGAGGATAAACCTCAGATCACGGATCCAATCCGCATCATTGCTACTAACATCTTTCAACACAATTTTCTCTAGGAACAAAATGAAAATAAACATATGAAAGCAACAACGCAAGCTATTGATCTATAACATAATTTGCAAAATACTACCAGGACTAAGTTCATGATAAATTTAAGTTCAATTAATCATATTACTTAAGAACTCCCACTTAGATAGACATCCCTCTAATCCTCTAAGTGATTACGTGATCCATATCAACTACACCATGTCCGATCGTCACGTGAGATGGAGTAGTTTCAACGGTGAACATCAATATGTTGATCATATCTACTATATGATTCACGCTCGACCTTTCGGTCTCCGTGTTCCGAGGCCATATCTGTATATGCTAGGCTCGTCAAGTTTAACCTGAGTATTCCGCTTGTGCAACTGTTTTGCACCCGTTGTATTTGAACGTAGAGCCTATCACACCCGATCATCACGTGGTGTCTCAGCACGAAGAACTTTCGCAACGGTGCATACTCAGAGAGAACACTTCTTGATAATTAGTGAGAGATCATCTTAAAATGCTACCGTCAATCAAAGCAAGATAAGATGCATAAAGGATAAACATCACATGCAATCAATATAAGTGATATGATATGGCCATCATCATCTTGTGCTTGTGATCTCCATCTTCGAAGCACCATCGTGATCACCATCGTCACCGGTGCGACACCTTGATCTCCATCGTAGCATCGTTGTCGTTACGCCATCTATTGCTTCTACGACTATCGCTACCGCTTAGTGATAAAGTAAAGCAATTACAGGGCGTTTGCATTTCATACAATAAAGCGACAACCATATGGCTCCTGCCAGTTGCCGATAACTTCGGTTACAAAACATGATCATCTCATACAATAAAATATAGCATCACATCTTGACCATATCATATCACAACATGCCCTGCAAAAACAAGTTAGACGTCCTCTACTTTGTTGTTGCAAATTTTACGTGGCTGCTACGGGCTTAGCAAGAACCGTTTTTACCTACACATCAAAACCACAATGATAGTTCGTCAAGTTAGTGTTGTTTTAACCTTCGCAAGGACCGGGCGTAGCCACAGTCGATTCAGCTAAAGTGAGAGAGACAGACACCCGCCAGCCACCTTTAAGCACAAGTGCTCGTAACGGTGAAACCAGTCTCACGTAAGCGTACGCGTAATGTCGGTCCGGGCCGCTTCATCTCACAATACCGCCAAACCAAAGTATGACATGCTGGTAAGCAGTATGACTTGTATCGCCCACAACTCACTTGTGTTCTACTCGTGCATATGACATCTACGCATAAAACCAGGCTCTGATACCACTGTTGGGGAACGTAGTAATTTCAAAATTTTCCTACGTACACGCAAGATCATGGTGATGGCTAGCAACAAGAGGGGAGAGTGTTGTCCATGTACCCTCGTAGACCGTAAGCGTAAGCGTTATGACAACTGGATTGATGTAGTCGTACGTCTTCACAATCCGACCGATCCAAGTACCGAACGTACGGCACCTCCGAGTTCAGCACACGTTCAGCTCGATGACGATCCCCGGACTCCGATCCAGCAAAGTGTAGGGGCTGAGTTCCGTCAGCACGACGGCGTGGTGACGATGATGATGCTCTACCGGCGCAGGGCTTCGCCTAAACTCGCGACGATATGACCGAGGTGGAATATGGTGGAGGGGGGCACCGCACACGGCTAAGGAACGATCCGTAGATCAACTTGTGTATCTCTGGGGTGCCCCCCGCCCCCGTATATAAAGGAGCAAGGGGGGAGGCCGGCCGGCCCTTGGGGCGCGCCAAGGAGGGGGAAGTCCTCCTCCTAGTGGGAGTAGGACTCCCCTTTCCTAGTCCAACTAGGAAGGAGGAAGGGGGAAGGAAAGAGAGGTAGAGGGAGAGGGAAAGAGGGGCCGCGCCCCCCTCCCCTAGTCCAATTCGGACTCCCCATGGGAGGGGGCGCGCCACCTCCTGGGCTGCTGCCCTCTCTCTCCCCTCAGGCCCACTAAGGCCCAATACTTCCCCGGGGGGTTCTGGTAACCCCTCCGGCACTCCGGTTTTCTCCGAAATCACCCGGAACACTTCTGGTGTCCGAATATAGTCGTCCAATATATCAATCTTTATTTCTCGACCATTTCGAGACTCCTCGTCATGTCCGTGATCACATCCGGGACTCCGAACAAACTTCGGTACATCAAAACTTATAAACTCATAATAAAATTGTCATCGAAACGTTAAGCGTGCGGACCCTACGGGTTCGAGAACTATGTAGACATGACCTAGAACTATTCTTGGTCAATAACCAATAGCGGAACCTGGATGCTCATATTGGCTCCTACATGTTCTACGAAGATCTTTGTCGGTCAAACCGCATAACAACATACGTTGTTCGCTTTGTCATCGGTATGTTACTTGCCCGAGATTCGATCGTCGGTATCCAATACCTAGTTCAATCTCGTTACCGGCAAGTCTCTTTACTCGCTACATAATGCATCATCCTGCAACTAACTCATTAGTCACATTGCTTGCAAGGCTTATAGTGATGTGCATTACCGAGAGGGCCCAGAGATACCTCTCCGACAATCGGAGTGACAAAACCTAATCTCGAAATACGCCAACCCAACATGTACCTTTGGAGACACCTGTAGTACTCCTTTATAATCACCCAGTTACGTAGTGACGTTTGGTAGCACCCAAAGTGTTCCTCCGGTAAACGGGAGTTGCATAATCTCATAGTTACAGGAACATGTATAAGTCATGAAGAAAGCAATAGGAACATACTAAACGATCAAGTGCTAGGCTAACGGAATGGGTCATGTCAATCACATCATTCTCCTAATGATGTGATCCCGTTAATCAAATGACAACTCTTTTGTCCATGGCTAGGAAACTTAACCATCTTTGATTCAACGAGCTAGTCAAGTAGAGGCATACTAGTGACACTATGTTTGTCTATGTATTCACACATGTATTATGTTTCCGGTTAATACAATTCTAGCATGAATAATAAACATTTATCATGATATAAGGAAATAAATAATAACTTTATTATTGCCTCTAGGGCATATTTCCTTCAAAGCCGTCATGAGTGGATCCTTAGAATCCCATGTGCCTGAGACTTGCTGAGCCACCAAGTCCGAGTCGCCAAAACATCTCACCCGGCTTAAGTTCATCTCCTTAGCCATCCGAGGACCATGGAGAAAGGCTCCATACTTAGCTGCATTGTTAGTATAGGGAAACATCAACCTTAGAACATAACAAAACTTGTCACCTCGAAGGGAAGCTAGGACAACTCCAGTCCCCGAGCTTTCCAATTGCCTGGACTCGTCAAAATGAATAGTCCAATACGTGTTATCTGGCTTCTATTCAGGCATCTGCAGTTCTGTCCAATCGTTGATGAAATCCTCAAGTGCTTGAGACTTGATAGCAGTGCAAGGCACACATTTCAAACCATGAGGTCCAAGCTCAATGGCCCACTTGTCTACCCGCCCTATGGCTTCTCTGTTTTAAATGATATCCCCTAAGGGAGCAGAACTGACCACACTAATGGGATGCCCAGAAAATATTGCTTAAGCTTCCAGCTAGCCATGAACACCCATATACGAGCTTCTGCCGATGTGGATATCTCTGCTTGGACTCAATAAGCACTTCACTGATATAGTAAACCGGCCGTTGAACCGGATACTCCTTGCCTGTGTCCTTCCGTTCTACCACAATAGCTACACTGACAGCTCGGGCGTTAGCATCCACTTATAGTAATAACGGTTCCTTGTCAATGGGAGGAGCAAGGACTGGCGGCTCAGCAAGCTGATTTTTCAAAGCTTCAAACGCGTCGCTAGCCGCATCACTCCAAACAAAGTCATCTGTTTTCTTCATCATCTGATACAGTTGTATGGCCTTCTCACCCAACCGGCTTATGAACCGGCTTAAGGCAGCAATACGACCCGCTAGACGCTGAACATCATTGATACACGCTGGGTTTGCTAGGGAGGTAATGACCTTGATCTTCTCTAGGTTAGCCTTAATGCCTCTGTTAGAAACTAGAAACCCCAAAAGCTTGTCCACTGGCCCACCAAAAACGCACTTGGCCGGATTAAGCATCATGTTGTAGACTCGGAGATTGTCAGAGGTCTCCCTCAAATCTTCTATCAAAGTTTCCTTCTCTCTGGATTTTACCACAATATCATCCACATAAGCATGAACATTGTGCCCAATCTGACTGTGAAGAAAATCTGCACACATTGCTGGTAATTCGCCTGGGCACTCTTGAGCCCAAAAGGCATAGCCACATAGCAGAAGGCTCCAAAGGGAGTAATAAAAGATGTCTTCTCCTGGTCCTTAACTCTCATCTTGATCTGATGATAACTAGAGTAAGCATCCAAAAAACTCAAATGCTCACAACCTGCCGTAGCATCAATGATTTGATCAATATGAGGGAGAGCAAAAGGATCAGCTGGACAAGCTTTGTTTAAGTCCATGTAATCCACACACATACGCTAAGTTTCATTCTTCTTAATCACCAGCACCAGATTAGCCAACCACTCAGGTGAAAGACTTCAACAATGAACCCAGCTGCTAAGAGCCGGGCCACCTCTTCACCAATGGCCTTACGCCTCTCCTCATTGAAGCGGCGAAGGAATTGCTTGACTGGCTTAAATTTCGGATCAATATTGAGAGTGTGCTCAGCGAGTTCCCTCGGTACACCCGACATGTCAGAAGGTTTCCATGCAAAGATGTCCCGGTTCTCACGGATGAACTTGATGAGTGCGCTTTCCTATTTAGGATCTAGATTACCACTACTACTGAACTGCTTGGATGAATTGCCAGGAACAAAGTCAACTAGCTTAGTATCATCAGCCAACTTAAACTTCAAGACGGATCATGCTCTGTAGTTGGCTTTTTCAAAGATGTCATATCCGCCGGGTCAACATTATCCTTGTAAAATTTCAATTCCTCTGTTGCACAAATAGACTTAGCATAAGTAGCATCACCTTCTTCACACTCCAGAGCTATCTTCCGACTTCCCTGCACTGTGATGGTCCCTTTGTAACCCGGCATCTTGAGTTGTAAATAAACATAACACAGTCGTGCCATGAACTTGGCATAAGACGGCCGTCCAAACAGAGCGTGGTACGGGCTCCTGACCTTGACCACTTCAAAGGTTAACTTCCCAGCTCTGGAATCATGCTCATCTCCAAAGGCCACTTCCAGCTCAATCTTGCCTATAGGGTATGCCGACTTACCAGGCACCACTCCATGGAAAACAGTATTGGATGTCTTAAGATTTTTATGGGTTAACCCCATGCGGCAGAAAGTATCATAATAAAGGATATTAATGCTACTACCTCCATCCATGAGTACCTTAGTGAATTTGTATCCACCAACTTGAGGTGCCACCACCAAAGCCAGGTGACCCGGGTTATCGACCCGGGGCGGGTGATCCGCTCGACTCCACATAATGGGCTGCTCAGACCATCGCAAGTAATGGGGAACTATCGGCTCAACGGTGTTCACAGCCCTCTTATGAAGCTTCTAGTCCCGCTTGCATAAACTTGTGGTGAAAACGTGATACTGCCCACTATTCAACTGCTTTGGATGACTTTGATATCCAGATTGATGCTACTGCTGACCCCCTGGCCAGATTGCTGGTTGTAACCGCCTTGATTGCCTTGATGATTTTGATGACCCCGGAAGCCGGAGTTAGAACTGCCACCCCCATAAGTCGGGTCATGAGAACTGCCACCGCCAGAAGCTGAGCCGCCACCCGGCCCATGGTGGTTTTGAAATGAATTAGAATTTTTGAAAGCCCTCATGATTGTACAGTCTTTCCAAAGGTGAGTAGATGGTCTCTCCTGCGTACCATGCTTTGGGCAGGGCTCATTCAGCAACTGCTCAAGAGTGGGGTTTGATCCACCCGACCGAGGAGGAGGCCTCCCCTTACGACGCTGACCATTGTTCTACGTATTGGTATTAGCTACAAAATCTGAGTTACCATCAGCCTTGCACTTGCCGTTGCCCCCCTGATTCGCTGGGTTTTGCTGCGGACCCTTAGCGTTGCCACTCTTCTTTCCCTTTCCTATCTTTTCATCATCAGACTCAGGGTCCTTGGTACCATCAGAATCGACATATTTAATTAGAGCCGCCATCAGCTGCCCCATATCATTACAATCGCGCTTGAGCCACCCCAGCTTCTACTTAAGAGGCAAAAAATGGCAATGTTTCTCCAACATCAACACTGCAGAGCCGACATTGATATTATCAGATGAGTGTATAACAGCCTTGACCTGGCGCACCCAATGGGTCATTGATTCACCATCTTCTTGAGTGCAAGCAAATAAATCCACAATCGACATGGGTTGTTTGCAAGTATCCTTAAAGTTCTGGATAAACCGGGCCTTCAGCTCACCCCAGGACCCGATGGAGTTGGCAGGCAACCCCTTTAACCAAGTACGGGCCGTCCCATCCAGCATCATGGTGAAGTATTTAACACATGCAACATCATTGACCTCCAGAAGTTCCATGGCCATCTCATAACTCTCAATCCACGCCTCAGGGGGTAAGTCAGCTGTGTAGTTAGGCACCTTACGAGGTCCTTTGAAATCCTTGGGCAAACATTCATTACGCAAAGCCGACACCAAATAACATACACCTGTAGTTCTAGAGGTCACATATGCCTCCAGTGAAGCTGTTGGATAAACCGGAAGGGGCTGCTGAGCTGCCTGTTGAGCCGCCTGCTCAGCTTCCTGACACACTCTATCCTGATCGACCAAGTTATGAGCTTCATCACGCGCAAGATCATGCCCACGTGGCTGGTTACGGCATTGTTCATTGCTTGAATCGGCCGGCGAGTCCATGTGTCTGCTATAACTTCGGCTTGGGTGAGGGGTTGAATGAATCCTATCTCGACTATAAGAATATGCATCCTGCTGCACCAATGTAGTTTGAAGAAGCTCCCTAGCCCTTCGTGTTTCAACCGCCGCTGGAGAGTCGCCATCTACTGGGAGAGCCGTCAGTCGGCGGCGCCGCAGCGATCATGTTATCCAAAGGGTTAGAATAATGACCTGGTGGTGTTGGCACATACTGAGGCGGAATATTATTCAAACGAGGTGGCTCCGTCACGTGTGGCTGAACCGGTGTTCCGACCCCAGGTGCTGCTGCAACCCGGTTTGTCTGCAGCGGGTTACTGGTCCCTGCTCCAGGTGTGCAAAAGAGGTTTCTCGCCTCGTAAACCGGAGGTAGACGAGACTTGTGCCTCCTTCTCATGAATTCATTTGAAGTATTTTGATCCATCGTAAGCCAGAAAGCCTCTGACTAAATCCGCTGAGCCTGAGCATGTAGGGCATCCCACTCTGCGGCTATCCTGACGTCCTCTGCCGCCAGGTCTTCCTTGGCTAGTGCTACCTCATCACGTAACTTTGCAATCTCTTCATTATGCTGAGCTTGATTCACCGGGTTGACCTCTCCTATCAACAGATCTGTCAGTCTATCCACTAAAGCCGTCAAAACCTGAGCCGGCGGGTGCACAAGGCCTCCTTCACCAGTTACCATCATCGCTACTGACTCGGAGATCATTGCCGCTACAGTTGAAGAATTCTGACCAGGATGTGTACCGGCCATAAAGATCCCAACCCTATTTGGCGCCTCATAGGGGTCCGGAATACTGTTGCCATCGGAATAGCCCCCGAGCCTGCCATCTTGCAGTTGATACAATGAAGTAGTCTCGCCTGTGGATGACTCACCATCAGAATAGATGGCCATCTCACCGCCAGACATAGATCCTTCATCAAATTCTGCTCCATGGATGACTCCCACGAAGGCACGTTTCACAGCGGGCTGAGCTCGGGCGGGTCTCGCACACTAAGCCGTTTCGATGATGTCGGTGCAGATGTCCGGCTCAGGGCTCGGCTCGCCGATCTTGCCGATGAAGACGTGGATTCCGCCAAAGGGGACCCGGTACCCGTACTCAATTGAGCCGGCCTCGGGGGCCCATCCTGCATCGTTGATGTAGAGCTTGCCACGATGAATCTTGGTCATCCGACCCATAGAGTATCCCTTGATCCCTTAGAAGCTGCCCTTTAAGAACTCGAAACCACCATGCGCTGGCCCCATGGTGGGCGCCAACTGTCGTGGAATAGCCACAGTAGATGTCCTAGTGAAAGGACTTAGTCGTGGAGCCATCGCTACTAGGTTAGCTTAAAGGGGTTAAACGAGACAAAGGTCATAGGACTTTATACTGGTTCGGCCCCTTGCGGTGAAGGTAAAGGCCTAATCCAGTTTGAGGTGGTATTGCTTATGTCTCAATTACCAGGGAGCGAATACGCTTGACTTAGCTTTCGATCTCTCGTTTCTTGCCCTGAACCGCCGGGTCGTCCCTTTATATACACAGGTTGACGCCCAGCGGCTCACGGAGTCCCGGCCGGCTCATAGACAACATGTCCGGCTCGGTGACTACATACACATGCCTTACAATACAAATCTTACATATATGGCGGTTTACTAGTATGGGCCTTAAGTCGCCCTTGGGCCTTGGACCCTTGCCTGTGAACCGCCATCTTCAATATCCTCGTGGGCTTCTATCATGAATCGCCATAGGTATAACCCGGTCTCCTGGGCGGGTCATACCTAATAGTTATATCCCCAACACACTTAGTTTTCATATGGAGCTTTCATACACTTATAGCTGTTAGTGCATTCGTTGCATGGCAATCCCTACTCCTCACATTGATATCAATTGATGGGCATCTCCATAGCCCGTTAGTTAGCCGCGTCGATTTGAGACTTTCTTACTTTTTTGTCATCTTTATATTCACCCTATCATCATGCTCTATTTCACCTGTAGTGCTATATCCATGGCTTGCGCTCATGTATTGCATGAGGGTTGAAAAGCTTAAGCGTGTTAAAAAGTATGAACCAATTGCTTGGCAGACGCCGGGATAGTACATGATTTATACTTTGTGTTAGGAAGACAAAGCATGACAAGGCTATATGATTTTCTAGGGATAGCATGCTTTAGCATTGATATTTTGAAAGACATTATTGTCTATTGCGATGCCACAATATTGATGTCTTTATGTCAAATTATAGTTTGAGTCACTTATATCTTGATATTCATGCCATGACTAGATATATGACAAAGTTTATGCTAGGTAGCATTCCACATAAAAAATTATCTTTTTTATCATTTACCTACTCGAGGACGAGTAGGAATTAAGCTTGGGGTGTTGATACGTCTCTGTCGTATCTTTAATTTTTGATTGTTTCATGCCAATATTATTCAACTTTTACATACTTTTGGCAACTTTTTATATGATTTATTTGGACTAACTTACTTATCCAGTGCCCAGTGCCAGTTCCTGTTTGTTACATGTTTTTGTATCGCAGAAAATCCATATCAAACAAGGTACAAACATGATGAAACTCTACGAGAATTATTTTGGAATATTTGTGAATTTTAGGAGGTGGAATCAACGTAAACGGAGGCCCGAGGCCACCACAACCCACCAGGGCGTGCCACCAGGCCCAGGCGTGCCCTTGTGTATCGCGCCCTCCTCGAAAGTCGGTTGGAGCTATACTTCGGGCACAAGGAAGCTTATATCCAAAAAAACCGTGTAAAAAGATCAGCGCAATCGGAGTTACGGATCTCCGAGAATTTAAGAAACCGTGAAGGGCCAGATCTAGGGCACGCGAAATAGAAGAGAACAGAGAGGGAGATCCAATCTCGGAGGAGCTCTCGCCCCTCCTCCGCCATGGAGTCCATGGACCAGAGGAGGAACCCTCCTCCCATCTAGTGGGAAGGCCAAGGAAGAAGAAGAAGAAGGAGGGGGGCTCTCTCTCCCCCTCTCTCCCGGTGGTGCCGGAGTGCCGCCGGGGCTAGGATCGTGATGGCGATCTACATCAACAATCTTGCTACCGTCAACACCCACTCTCTCCCCCTCTATGTAGCGGTGTAGCACCTCTTCTCTTCGTTGTAATCTCTACTTAAACATGGTACTCAACTCCATATTATTTCCCAATGATCTATGGTTATCCTATGATGTTTGAGTAGATCCGTTTTGTCCTATGGGTTAATCATGATCCTAGTTGGTATGATTGTATATTTTTTTATGGTGATGCCCTACGGTGCCCTCCGTCTCGTGCAAACATGAGGGTCCCCTGCTGTAGGGTGTTGCAATATGTTCATGGTTTGCTTATTGTCAGTGTTGCGCGGGATGACGACAGCCTAAACGCGGGTAAGTGGGTGATGGCGTATGGGAGTAAAGAGGACTTGATACTTAATGCTATGGTTGGGTTTCACGACCTTAATGATCTTTAGTAGTTGCGGATGCTTGCTAGAGTTCCAATCATAAGTGCATATGATCCAAGTATAGAAAGTATGTTAGCTCATGCCTCTCCCTCATATAGAATTGCAAGAATGATTACTGGTACTTGTTATCGATTGCCTAGGGACAAATGACTTCACTAGTGCAGAACCGGCCTTTAGTGCCGGTTCATGACGGCCTTTAGTGCTGGTTCGCCAACCGGCACTTAAGAGTGGGGACTAAAGGCCCCCACCCCCTTTAGTATCGGTTCATTATGAACCGGTGCTAAAGTGCCTCCACGTGGCACGAGCCAGGCCCAGGTGCGTGTAGGACATTAGTACCGGTTGGTAACACCAACCGGTACTAAATGTTTGGGTGTTTTTTTAATTTTTCTTTTAATTTTGTGTTTTCAATTTAATTTAGTGATTGTTTTACATTATAATGAGTTGTTAAATCATTAGGTGAAAGTACCGCGGATTAGTTTCGACTGGTTGCATCGATCTAGCTAGCTAGCTACTAGCTAAGTGATCAAGTATATGCCATATCCATATTATACTTGATCACCTAATTAGGTGATCAAGTATAATATATATGGATATGGCATATATATACTTGATCACTTAGGTAGGATCCATCCAGCTGAAACTAATCTGCGGTTTCTTTCATTAAATGATATAATAACTCATCATCATCATCATAGTCATTACCGCTATCTAATCACCATCAATAGTAGCTTAAAGAATAAACATTCACTTGTACCAGAAGCAAAAATATCATCGAGTTCAACATGATTGTCATGATATTATAAGCATTCATATATAACACCACAAAAGCAAATCACTCTTTGAGATTAAGTTCAGAACGAAGAACACGAACATGAAGGACAAGAACTAAGAGCATGAACTAGCTAAATCACTCCTGCTACTCTCTCTCTCTCTCTCAGGTAAAATAGCATAGAACATGTATAACTCTCCTGATTCATCATACTGGAGCATGCAGATGAACCTGTCTCCTAATCGTGGGTTGTGATTCTCATTGCTGCCCCTAGTACTTCTCTGCGATCGTTAACAATTTTCCTTCAATATTTTACTATTAAACATTCATCGCTTCTAGAAATCCTGAATGCACTCATGTGCAATGCAGGATATCTTGGCCATAAGCTAACAATTGACATGCTACCTTTAGTCTCGATCCCCTGAGGCACAACTGTCATCGGGAGTCCCTGTTGAAGAACATCGTATAGTACTTAATTAATATACTTAGCAATGAAAGTTTAGCAAAAAAATTATGTATGCAAAAGATGCACTGAGGACAAATAGTAAAAATCTTACCATCATTCCTAAATAGATGTGACCGTAGTTCAATACGATCACTATTGGTCGCACGTTTTGAATACTAACATTTCTAAGTGCAGGAAGAAAATTTGTCTTGACAGTATGAAGATCCTCAAGCCATGAAACATAATGACTTATCTCCTCGCAGTTTAGTTTAGCTCCGGGACAGTAGTATGTCATGTCTACCAAGCGCCGGACATGTATGCTTGAATGGAAATAAGCTGTCAATAGAAATTAGTTGTAAATTATTTTTGAATAAGCAATATCAAAGACAAAAATATAGTTGAGAAGAACTCACATAATGGTAGAACTAGAGGCGTCTGCACATCGACCCATATGTCTCTATTACCTTCAATATCATCTTCCGGACGAATATCAAAGGTGATAACCATATCAGGCTCAAATGCATAAGCTTTGCATAGTGCTTGCCAAGTTTTGCATTCAAAATAGGTGTACGTGTTTGCATTGTATACTTTGACGTTGAAAGTATAACAATGCTCAGTTTTCAGGTAAACTCTCTTTACCTCCATAGTTTCTATAGCATTAAAACCTATCTTATCCAAGACAAAAATTCTTGCATGGCAGGGGATGCGCTAGTAGAATAGTGAAAATTAAAAATTATAAGTCAAGCAAATGAAGCATATATAAGTCATGCTTAATTACGAAAACAGACTTGTCGTTGTGACTTACTGTATCGAATTCGAAGGTCTCATCCAGCTTGATGCTGAATCGCCTATCATCAACAAGGAAATTTTTGTCGCACAGGCCATGCTGGTCTTCACAGTATTCGCACATAATAAAAAAAAATCCGTCGTCAGACGACATTTCCTATGTTCATATAAGCGAAACATTAAACACTTACTAATTCAATTAATTCAACTAATTCAACTAAGCATTTACTAAAAATAAACTAGTTATATTAATTCAACTAGTTCAAATAATCTCATACACCTAAATTTTCTTACTAAAAATAAAGTAGTTATATTAATTCAACTAGTTCAAATAATCTCATATGCCTAAATTTTCTTACTAAAAATAAACTAGTTCTATTAATTCAACTAGTTCAACTAAGCATTTACTAAAAATAAACTAGTTATATTAATTCAACTAGTTCAAATAATCTCATATACCTAAATTTTCTTACTAAAAATAAACTAGTTCTATTAATTCAACTAGTTCAACTAAACATTACTA
>NC_041385.1:693906867-693942261 GCF_002162155.2 Triticum dicoccoides | reverse complement strand
ACGGGCGGCGGGGGCGGGCGTACGGGTGGCGGGGGCAGCAATGACGGGCGGCGGGGACGGTGACGACGGGCGGCGACAACGTTGGGCGATGGGGCGCGCGGCGACGACAGGGACGGCGACGACGGGCGGCGGGGGTGGCGAGGGCGGCGGAGACGGCAACGACGTGCGGTGGGGGCGATGGCGCGGCGGCGTCGGTGCCGGCGATAGATCGATGTCGCGCGAGAAGTGGAGAAGTGGTCGACGATGGAACTGTTTTTTCGTAAGTGTAGTATATATAGGAGGGGCCTTTAGTTCCGGTTGAAGCCTCCAACCGGTACTAAAGGCTAATTTTGGCCAGCCCAGCGGCGGAAAACGAGGGCCTTTAGTACCGGTTGGTGGCTCCAACCGGTACTAAAGGGCAACACATTAGTACCGGTTGGAGCCACCAACCGGTACCTAATGGTCGTGCGCTGCCACCCGCAGCGCGCTATTTTTAGTCCCACCTCGCCGAGCGAAGGGCAGCCGCACTGGTTTATAAACCCAGCCGCGGTTGCCCTTTCGAACTCCACTATATAGCAGTCTTCTGGGCATAACTAGGGTGCCGCACTGGTTTATAAACCCTGCTGACCCTTCTAGGCCTGAATTTGCATACTCTAGGTCTGGCAGGCCCACCGGACAACACCCCAACAATTTTTTATATAATTTTTTTTCTTTTCTGCATTATTTATTTTCTCCTATTTATTTTTGAGTAATTTTTTATATAGTTTTTTATTTTCTGCTTTATTTTTTTTCTTCTATTTATTTTTGAGTAGTTTTTTTTGCTATATTTAGTTTCTTTGTCGTCAGAACGTGTTGGAAATTGATGACGTCGCTCGGAATGCTGCATAATGCCGGCTCAAAAAAAGTCCGGAGTTCAAATAAGTTAAAAAATGAAGTGCCCGTGTAACTGATGAGTTCTCGTCCAAAACCCTGATACTCCGAAAGAGATTGTCCAGTTTGTACACGTAGTTTGTCCAGTTTTTGCTGCGACCCTCTCTACTCTTTCGCACATGCTATGCGGGTGAAATGATGATACCTTCAACATTTTCAAAGTTTGTTTTGTAGTGATTTTCATTTTCACGGCCATTTAGCTCCGATCTAAACAAATCGGTGACTGAAAAACAACAAATGATGTCAGAACGTGTTGGAAATTGATGACGTCGCTTCGAATGCTGCATAATGCCGGCTCAAAAAAAGTCTGGAGTTCAAATAAGTTAAAAAATGAAGTGCCTGTGTAACTGATGAGTTCTCGTCCGAAACCGGTGAAGACTCATATTCAGTCCACAAATTATACACATAGAGTTAGATGAAGACCAAATGCTTGTGATAGTTTGAGAAGTAACATATTTAAATTGTGCATCTGAACGCAGAAAAAATACATTGATCAGTACCGCCTTTCAGCCAAAACGCGCTACTGCTACAGAGAAGTGTTGGTGAATGTTGCAGAAAACAAAAAATTTCCTACGATTTCACCAAGATAAATCTATGAGTTCATCTAGCAACGAGAGAGAGGGGTGCATCTACATACCCTTGTAGATCGAGCGGAAGCGTTCAAGAGAACGGGGTTGAGGGAGTCGTACTCGTCGTGATCCAAATCACCGGAGATCCTAGCGCCGAACGGACGGCACCTCCACGTTCAACACACGTACGGTCAGCGAGACGTCTCCTCCTTCTTGATCCAGCAAGGGGGAAGGAGAGGTTGATGAAGATCCAGCAGCACGACGGCGTGGTGGTGGATGCAGCAGGGATCCCGGCAGGGCTTCGCCAAGCGTCTGTGGGAGGGAGAGGTGTAGCAAGGGGGAAGGGAGGCGCCAAGTGCAAGGGTGCGGCTGCCCTCCCTCCCCCCTCTTTATATAGGGCCCCTATGGGGGGGCGCCGACCCTAGGAGATGGGATCTCCTAGGGGGGGGCGGCGGCCAGGGGGGTGGCTTGCCCCCCAAGCCAGGTGGAGGCGCCCCCACCCCTAGGGTTTCCCAACCCTAGGCGCAAGGGGGGCCAAGGGGGGGCGCACCAGCCCACCAGGGGCTGGTTCCCCTCCCACTTCAGCCCATGGGGCCCTCCGGGATAGGTGGCCCCACCCGGTGGACCCCCGGGACCCTTCCGGTGGTCCCGGTACAATATCGGTGACCCCCAAAACTTTCCCGATGGCCGAAACCAGACTTCCTATATATAATTCTTTACCTCCGGACCATTCCGGAACTCCTCGTGACGTCCGGGATCTCATCCGGGACTCCGAACAACTTTCGGTTTACTGCATACTCATATCTCTACAACCCTAGCATCACCGAACCTTAAGTGTGTAGATCCTACGGGTTCGGGAGACATGCAGACATGACCGAGACGCCTCTCCGGTCAATAACCAACAGCAGGATCTGGATACCCATGTTGTCTCCCACATGCTCCTCGATGATCTCATCGGATGAACCACGATGTCGAGGATTTAAGCAACCTCATATACAATTCCCTTTGTCAATCGGTACGTTACTTGCCCGAGACTCGATCGTCGGTATCCCAATACCTCGTTTAATCTCGTTACCGGCAAGTCACTTTACTCGTACCGTAATGCATGATCCCGTGACCAAACACTTGGTCACATTGAGCTCATTATGATGATGCATTACTGAGTGGGCCCAGAGATACCTCTCCGTCATACGGAGTGACAAATCCCAGTCTCGATTCGTGCCAACCCAACAGACACTTTCGGAGATACCCGTAGTGCACCTTTATAGTCACCCAGTTACGTTGTGATGTTTGGCACACCCAAAGCACTCCTACGGTATTCGAGAGTTGCACAATCTCATGGTCTAAGGAAATGATACTTGACATTTGGAAAAGCTCTAGCTAAACGAACTACACGATCTTTGAGCTATGCTTAGGATTGGGTCTTGTCCATCACATCATTCTCCTAATGATGTGATCCCGTTATTAATGACATCCAATGCCCATAGTCAGGAAACCATGACTATCTGTTGATCAACGAGCTAGTCAACTAGAGGCTCACTAGGGACACATTGTGGTCTATGTATTCACACGTGTATTACGATTTCTAGATCACACAATTGTAGCATGAATAATAGACTATTACCATGAACAAAGAAATATAATAATAACCATGTTATTATTGCCTCTAGGGCATATTTCCAACAGTCTCCCACTTGCACTAGAGTCAATCATCTAGTTACATTGTGATGAATCGAACACCCATGGAATTTTGGTGTTGATCATGTTTTGCCCTAGGAAGAGGTTTAGTCAACGGATCTGCTACATTCAGGTCCGTGTGTACTTTACAAATATCTATGTCTCCATCTTGAACATTTTCACATATGGAGTTGAGGCGACGCTTGATGTGCCTGGTCTTCTTGTGAAACCTGGGCTCCTTGGCAAGTGCAATAGCTCTAGTGTTGTCACAGAAGAGTTTGATTGGCCCCGACGCATTGGCTATGACTCCTAGGTCGGTGATGAACTCCTTCACCCAGATTGCTTCATGCGCTGCCTCCGAGGCTTCCATGTACTCCGCTTCACATGTAGATCATATCCTGCCACGATGCTTTGCTTGCAACTGCACCAGCTTACTGCCCCACCATTCAAAATATACACGTATCCGGTTTGTAACTTCGAGTCATCCAGATCTGTGTCGAAGCTAGTGTCGACGTAACCCTTTACGACGAGCTCTTCGTCACCTCCATAAACGAGAAACATATCCTTAGTCCTTTTCAGGTACTTTAGGATGTTCTTGACCGTTGTTCAGTGTTCCTTGTCGGGATTACTTTGGTACCTTCCTACCAAACTTATGGCAAGGTTTACATCAGGTCTGGTACACAGCATGGCATACATAATAGACCCTATGGCTGAGGCATAGAGGATGACACTCATCTCTTCTTTATCTTCAGCCGTGGTCGGGCATTGAGCCGAGCTCAATCTCACACCTTGCAATACAGGCAAGAACCCTTTCTTGGACTGATCCATATTGAACTTCTTCAATATCTTATCAAGGTATTTGCTTTGTGAAAGACATATGAGGCGTCTCTATCTATCCCTATAGATCTTGATGCCTAATGTGTAAGCAGCTTCTCCAAGGTCCTTCACTGAAAAACACTTATTCAAGTAGGCCTTAATGCTGTCCAAGAGTTCTATATCATTTCCCATCAAAAGTATGTCATCTACATATAATATGAGAAAGGCTATAGCGCTCCCACTCACTTTCTTGTAAACGCACGCTTCTCCATAAGTCTGCATAAATCCAAACGCTTTGATCATCTCATCAAAGCGAATGTTCCAACTCTGAGATGCTTGCACCAGCCCATAAATGGATCGCTGGAGCTTGCATACCTTGTTAGCATTCTCAAGGTCGACAAAACCTTCCGACTGCATCATATACAGTTCTACCTTAAGATGACCGTCAAGGAATGCCGTTTTGACGTCCATCTGCCATATCTCATAATCATAGTATGCGACAATTGCTAACATGATTTGGACGGACTTTAGCTTTGCTACGGGAGAGAATGTCTCATCTTAGTCAACCCCTTGAACTTGCCGATAACCCTTAGCGACAAGTCGAGCTTTATAGATGGTAACATACCATCCGCGTCTGTCTTCTTCTTAAAGATCCATTTGTTTTCTATCGCTCGCCGATCATCGGGCAAGTCTATCAAAGTTCATGCTTCATTTTCATACATGGATCCTATCTCGGACTGCATGGCTTCAAGCCATTTGTTGGAATCTGGACCCGCCATCGCTTCTTCATAGTTCGAAGGTTCACCATTGTCCAACAACATGATTTCCAGGACGGGTTGCCATACCACTCTGGTGTGGAACGTGTCCTCGTGGACCTACGAAGTTCAGTAGTAACTTGATCCGAAGTACCTTGATCATCATCATTAACTTCCTCTTTAGTTGGTGCTGGCACCACAGGAACATCTTCCTGAGCTGCGCTACTCACCGGTTCAAGAGGTAGTACTTCATTAAGTTCCACTTTCCTCCCACTTACTTCTCTCGAGAGAAACTCTTTCTCCAGAAAGGACCCGTTCTTGGCAACAAAGATCTTGCCTTCGGATCTGAGGTAGAAGGTATACCCAATGGTTTCCTTGGGGTATCCTATGAAGACACATTTTCCGACTTGGGTTCGAGCTTTCCAGGTTGAAGTTTCTTGACATAAGCATCGCATCCCCAAACTTTTAGAAACGACAGCTTAGGTTTCTTCCCAAACCATAATTCATACGGTGTCGTCTCAACGGATTTAGACGGTGCCCTATTTAAAGTGAATGTAGCTGTCTCTAGAGCGTATCCCCAAAATGATAGCGGTAAGTCGGTAAGAGACATCATAGATCACACCATGTCCAATAGAGTGCGATTACGACGTTCAGACACACCGTTACGTTGAGGTGTTCCGGGCGGCGTGAGTTGTGAAACGATTCCACATTTCCTTAAGTGCGTACCAAATTCATGACTTAAATATTCTCCTCCATGATCTGATCGTAGGAACTTTATCTTTCGATCACGTTGATTCTCTACCTCATTCTGAAATTCCTTGAACTTTTCAAAGGTCTCAGATTTGTGTTTCATCAAGTAGACATACCCATATCTACTCAAGTCGTCAGTGAGAGTGAGAACATAACGATATCCTCCACGAGCCTCAACGCTCATTGGACCGCACACATCAGTATGTATCGATTTCCAATAAGTTGGTTGCTTGCTCCATTGTTCCGGAGAACGGAGTCTTGGTCATTTTGCCCATGAGGCATGGTTCGCATGTGTCAAATGATTCATAATCGAGAGACTCTAAAAGTCCATCAACATGAAGCTTCTTCATGCGCTTGACACCAATGTGACCAAGGTGGCAGTGCTACAAGTATGTGGGACTATCGTTATCAATTTTACATCTTTTGGTATTCACACTATGAATATGTGTGACATCACGTTCGAGATTCATTAAGAATAAACCATTGACCATCGGGGCATGACCATAAAACATATCTCTCATATAAATAGAACAACCATTATTCTCGGATTTAAATGAGTAGCCATCTCGTATTAAACGAGATCCAGATACAGTGTTCATGCTCAAACTTGGCACTAAATAACAATTATTGAGGTTTAAAACTAATCCCGTAGGTAAATGTAGAGGTAGCTTGCCGACGGCGATCACATCGACCTTGGAACCATTCCCGACGCGCATTGTCACCTCGTCCTTCGCCAGTCTCCATTTATTCCGCAGCTCCTGCTTTGAGATACAAATATGAGCAACGGCATCGGTATCAAATACCCAGGAGCTACTACGAGCACTGGTAAGGTACACATCAATTACATGTATATCACATATACCTTTAGTGTTGTCGGCCTTCTTGTCCGCTAAGTACTTGGGGCAGTTCCATTTCCAGTGATCACTTCCCTTGCAATAAAAGCACTCAGTTTCAGGCTTGGGTCCATTCTTTAACTTCTTCCCGGCAACTAGCTTACCGGGCACGGCAACTCCCTTGCCGTACTTCTTGAAGTTCTTCTTACCCTTGCCTTTCTTGAACTTAGTGGTTTTATTCACCATCAACACTTGATGTTCTTTCTTGATCTCTACCTCCGCTGATTTCAACATTGAATATACCTCAGGAATGGTCTTTTCCATCCCCTGCATATTGAAGTTCATCACAAAGCTCTTGTAGCTCGGTGGAAGCGACTGGAGGATTATGTCAATAACCGCGTCATCCGGGAGATTAACTCCCAGCCGAGTCAGGCGGTTGTGCAACCCAGACATCTTGAGTATGTGCTCACTGAGAGAACTATTTTCCTCCATCTTACAGCTGAAGAACTTGTCGGAGACTTCATATCTCTCGACCCGGGCATGATCTTGGAAAACCATTTTCAGCTCTTTGAACATCTCATATGCTCCGTGCTGCTCAAAACGCTTTTGGAGCCCCGGTTCTAAGCTGTAAAGCATGCCGCACTAAACGAGGGAGTAATCATCAGCACGAGACTGCCAAGCATTCATAACGTCTTGGTTCTCTGGGATGGGTGCTTCACCTAGCGGTGCTTCTAGGACATAATCTTTCTTGGCAGCTATGAGGATGATCCTCGGGTTCTGGACCCACTCCGTATAGTTTCTGCCATCATCTTTCAGCTTGGTTTTCTCTAGGAACGCGTTGAAGTTGAGGGTAATGTGGGCCATTTGATCTACAAGACATATTGTAAAGACTTTAGACTAAGTTCATGATAATTAAGTTCATCTAATCAAATTATTTAATGAACTCCCACTCAGATTAGACATCCCTCTAGTCATCTAAGTGATACATGATCCGAGTCGACTAGGCCGTGTCCGATCATCACGTGAGACGGACTAGTCATCATCGGTGAACATCTCCATGTTGATCGTATCTTCCATACGACTCATGTTCGACATTTCGGTCTCTTGTGTTCCGAGGCCATGTCTGTGCATGCTAGGCTCGTCAAGTTAACCTAAGTGTTTTTGCATGTGTAAATCTGTCTTACACCCGTTGTATGTGAACGTTAGAATCTATCACACACGATCATCACGTGGTGCTTCGAAACGACGAACTTTCGCAACGATGCACAATTAGGGTGAACACTTTCTTGAAATTATTATGAGGGATCGTCTTATTTACTACCGTCGTTCTAAGTAAACAAGATGCATAAACATAATAAACATCACATGCAATTAAACAGTGACATGATATGGCCAATATCATATAGCTCCTTTGATCTCCATCTTCGAGGCTCCATGATCATCTTCGTCACCGACATGACACCATGATCTCCATCATCATGATCTCCATCATCGTGTCTCTATGAAGTTGCTCGCCAACTATTACTTCTACTACTATGGCTAATAGTTTAGCAATAAAGTAAAGTAATTACATGGCGTTAAATCATTGACACGCAGGTCATACAATAATTAAGACAACTCCTATGGCTCCTGCCAGTTGTCATACTCATCGACATGCAAGTCGTGATTCCTATTACAAGAACATGATCTCATACATCACAATATATCATTCATCATTCATCACAACTTTTGGCCATATCATATCACAAATCATATGTTGCAAAAACAAGTTTGACGTCCTCTAATTGTTGTTGCATGTTTTACGTGGCTGCAATAGGGTTCTAGCAAGAACGTTTTCTTACCTACGTAAAAGCCACAACGTGATTTGTCGACTTCTATTTACCCTTCATAAGGACCCTTTTCATCGAATCTGCTCCAACTAAAGTGGGAGAGACAGACACCCACTAGCCACCTTATGCAACTAGTGCATGTCAGTCGGTGGAACCTGTCTCACGTAAGCGTACGTGTAACGTCGTCCGGGCCGCTTCATCCCACAATACCACTGAAGCAAAATAAGACTAGTAGTGGCAAGAAAGTTGACAACATCTACGCCCACAACAGATTTGTGTTCTACTCGTGCAAAGAGAACTACGCATAGACCTAGCTCATGATGCCACTGTTGGGGAACGTTGCAGAAAACAAAAATTTTCCTACGGTTTCACCAAGATCAATCTATGAGTTCATCTAGCAACAAGAGAGAGGAGTGCATCTACATACCCTTGTAGATCGAGCGGAAGCGTTCAAGAGAACATGGTTGAGGGAGTCGTACTCGTCGTGATCCAAATCACCGAAGATCCTAGCGCCGAACGGACGGCACCTCCGTGTTCAACACACGTACGGTCAGTGAGACGTCTCCTCCTTCTTGATCCAGCAAGGGGGAAGGAGAAGTTGATGAAGATCCAGCAGCACGACGGCGTGGTGGTGGATGCAGCAGGGATCCCGGCAGGGCTTCGCCAAGCGTCTGCGGGAGGGAGAGGTGTAGCAAGGGGGAAGGGAGGCTCCAAGTGCAAGGGTGCGGCTGCCGGCCCCTAGGGGGGGCGCCGGCCCTAGGAGATGGGATCTCCTAGGGGGGGCGGCGGCCAGGGGGGTAGCTTGCCCCCCAAGCCAGGTGGAGGCACCCCCACCCCTAGGGTTTCCCAACCCTAGGTGCAGGGGGGCCCAAGGGGGGCGCACCAGCCCACCAGGGGCTGGTTCCCCTCCCACTTCAGCCCATGGGGCCCTCTGGGATAGGTGGCCCCACCCGGTGGACCCCCGGGACCCTTCCGGTGGTCCCGGTACAATATCGGTGACCCCTGAAACTTTCACGATGGCCGAAACCAGACTTCCTATATATAATTATTTACCTTCGGACCATTCTAGAACTCCTCGTGACGTCCGGGATCTCATCTGGGACTCCGAACAACTTTCGGTTTACTGCATACTCATATCTCTACAACCCTAGCATCACCGAACCTTAAGTGTGTAGACCCTACGGGTTCGGGAGACATGCAGACATGACCGAGACGCCTGTCCGGTCAATAACCAACAGCAGGATCTGGATACCCATGTTGGCTCCCACATGCTCCTCGATGATCTCATCGGATGAACCACGATGTCGAGGATTTAAGCAACCCCGTATACAATTCTCTTTGTCAATCGGTACGTTACTTGCCCGAGACTCGATTGTCGGTATCCCAATACCTCGTTTAATCTCGTTACCGGTAAGTCACTTTACTCGTACCGTAATGCATTATCCCGTGACCAGACACTTGGTCACATTGAGCTCATTATGATGATGCATTACCGAGTGGGCCCAGAGATACCTCTTCGTCATACGGAGTGACAAATCCCAGTCTCGATTCGTGCCAACCCAACAGACACTTTCGGAGATACCCGTAGTGCACCTTTATAGTCACCCAATTACATTGTGAAATTCGGCTCACCCAAAGCACTCCTACGGTATCCGGGAGTTGCACAATCTCATGGTCTAAGGAAATGATACTTGACATTTGGAAAAGCTCTAGCTAAATGAACTACATGATCTTTGAGCTATGCTTAGGATTGGGTCTTGTTCATCACATCATTCCCCTAATGATGTGATCCCGTTATCAATGACATCCAATGCCCATAGTCAGGAAACCATGACTATCTGTTGATCAACGAGCTAGTCAACTAGAGGCTCACTAGGGACACGTTGTGGTCTATGTATTCACACGTGTATTGCGATTTCCGGATAACACAATTGTAGCATGAATAATAGACTATTACCATGAACAAAGAAATATAATAATAGCCATTTTATTATTGCCTCTAGGGCATATTTCCAACAAGAAGTACATAAAAAATACATTGATCATCAATGATCTTTTTGTATAGAATCTAAATTGTCAATAGGAATCTACCACCGATTTAAGAACCGGCGAAGACTCCTATTGCAGCTACAGATCCTACACATAGAGTTCAATGAAGACCAAATGCTTGTGATAGTTTGAGAAGTAACATATTTAAGGTTGTCAAAATCTTGTTAGGGGAGCGAGGTGGGACTAAAAATAGCCCTACCACAACCTCTTTAGTACCGGTTCGTGCCACGAACCGGTGCTAAATATGCTGGTGCCCGGCCAACACCTTTAGTACCGGTTCGTGGCATGAACCGGTACTAAAGATTCGCATTGAACCGGTACTAAATATCTCCTCCCGCCTAGTCATTTGAACCGGCACTAATGGACATATTAGTGCTGGCTCATAGGCAAACCGGTACTAATGTTTCTCAGATTTGCCCCTTTTTCTACTAGTGCTTTCTTGTTGACAAAGCTATCTACTTTTATTACCTGGCAATTTATTCATAGTTTTATTCTCGCAAAGTACTCATAGTTTTATTCTTGCAAAATAGTTTCATACTTGTTTTTTGGTAAAGCAAACGTCAAGTGTGCGTAGAGTTGTATCGGTGGTGATAGAACTTGAGGGAATATTTATTCTGCCTTTAGCTCCTCGTTGAGTTCGGCACTCTTATTTATCGAAGAAGGCTACAAACGATCCCCTATACTTGTGGGTTACCACATCTCAATGTTCATGTTTAGTTTGTTCACAAAAAATTGACACTTTAAAATATAGTTTTTGATATTTTTTCAAAAATAGGGCTCCATGGAGCTTAGGAGCAAGAAATACACTGTATTTGTAGTATATCTATGCATACAATACTTCATCCTTATGTACATGTAATGTTCCAATCGTCCCAAACCACTTCTGCACCCGCCTCTGAATTCCATGACCCCTTGAACTGCTATTGGTGCACCCAATCTGTCGGGGATATACCCCGCGGTGTAACCCGGCTGGAAGTATAACACGGCCGGACTTGGCGACTCACTAATGACCCGCCCTGACTGGACGACACACTAAGTGACCCGCCCGATCCTGGCGACTTATGGGTGACCTGGCAAGCGAATCAGAGGAGCGACAAGACCCGGGGGCCCAGGAGGCTCAAGGCCCAGAAGGCCGGCTTACGTTATGATAGGCCGGCTTAAGAGGAAAGGCGTGAGGAGTATCTCCCTTACAAGGAATCAAGACCCAGACTTGTATCCGGCTTGTAGTACAAGATAGGCTAGTCCTACTAGGACTCCACATGTAACCCGCCCCTCTAACTTATATAAGGAGGGGCAGGGCTCCCCAAAGAGGGAAAAGGAACAAGAAACAATATTTAGGGCTAGACACAAAGGGGGAGTCGGCTTACGGCGACTCCCTCATGAGCATAATGAGACCTAGCCACAAACATCATATAGGGTTATTACCGGATAATGTTTCCCGGGGCCCGAAGCTGTCTAAATCCTTGTCTTGCGTGTTGCGACTCTCGTCCCAATCAACCCCTCTCAAGCTACCACATAGATGCGTTGGCCTCACGACTAAGTCCTGACACTAAGGACATGTGACGTGTTAATTCCACGACAGTTGGCGCCCACCATGGGTCCTGCGCACGGTGGTGTTGAGTTCTTGAAGGTCGCTATCCCAGGGATCGAGAAGTTCCGCCCAGCTTATTGAAGAAGTTCCGACCGCCTTGACGAAAGGTTCCATCTAAGTTGGCGAAAAGGTTCCGACCACCTCGACGAAAGGTTCCATCTGAATCGACGAAAAGTTCCGACCGACTCGATGAAAGGTTCCATCTGAATCGGCGAAAGGTTCCGACCGCCTCGATGAAAGGTTCCGACTGAATCGGCGAAAAGTTCCGACCGACTCGATGAAAGGTTCCACCTGAATCGGCGAAAAGTTCCGACCGACTCGACGAAAGGTTCCGTCCGAGTCACCAAAGAGTTCCGATTGCATCGATGAAAAGTTTGGTTTGAATCGCCGAAGGGTTCCAACCGAATCGCCGAGAGTTCCGGATTATCAAAAGTTTCGGCCAGATTATCAAGAGGTTCCGGTTCAAAAGTTCCGGATTATCAAAAGTTTCGGCCAGATTATCAAGAGGTTACGGTTTAAAAAGTTCTGGGTTATCAAAGGTTCCGTCCAGGATTATTAAGAAGTTCTGGTTCCAAAAATTCCGGCTCAAAAAGTGCCGGCCGGGTTATGTGGAGAGCTCAGGCACTAAATGTCACAGAACCAATTAAATCTTTTGTCAAAAAACAAAAGCAGCACTATGCATTATCCGGCGCCAGCATCCGGCAAAAAATACCTGGTGATATCCATCCGGTTTAATTTTATCAATATTTATTGATTTTTTTGAAAACAACCACTCTACCTAGTGTTGTTATATATAACCATCGCCTCTGCAGTCCGGTTTACGTCAAACGCGCCGACCGGCACGCCCGTCAGCGCCACCTTACAACACCACGGACGACTCGCCCGTCTGCCCTCATGGCCGGTTCACGTGTCCTCACCGGCTTACAACGTGGATGACAACTTGCTCGTCCGCACCGTCTTACAAATGCCATGGCCGGTTTATTGGTTTGTCCCCGTGGCCGATTCACCCGTGAGGGATTTCGGTGTTACCTAGGGATCATCAGTTTCATGGCGAATTATTTTCGGCCTAAACAAATTAGGTGATATCCATCCAAGTTTGTTTTATTATCACATGTTGTTTTTGTCAAAGAACAAGTTTATCTTTGCCTAGGTCTGCAATATTGTTTATGCAGGGCAATTATTTATGAAAAAAGTGATATTATACCGTGGAGGTGGAGACATGCCAACATCTTTTGGCACAGGTGGTCGTCATTACTCAACGGACTCCCGCACCGGCTTACTACGCCGTGGCCGTCTCTCATGACCGCGCCGGCTTACAACGCCGTGGCCGTCTCTTATGACCACGCCGGCTTACAACAAGGAGGGAAACTTACCAATATATTTTATATTACATATTGTTTTCTTCAAAAGAGCAATTACTTTGGTTTGCAAGTTGTGACATGCAGGATTCAAACCGGTCTATATCACGGTTAATTATGAAGAATCTCAAGCCCACTCCTCAAGTCGAATTGAGACTCGGGGGCTACAATGATATGACTCGGCAAAATTAGCCGGTTTAAATAAATTCAAGATCGTTGAAGGGAAAATAACCCGGCCCTGAAGATTACTGCTGGATCAATGAAAATTTAAAAGCCATCAGAAGATTTCCAGCTCAAAATAAGGACGTTGGTTTAAAATCCGGCTCAAGAGACATCTTTCTCCCAAAAAGCACTGATGCTCTCAAATCCAGTTCAAAATCCGGCTCAAGGTAAATTTGTCCCTCACAAATTTTTGAAGCTTTCAAATCCGGCTTAAAGATCCGGTTCAAAAAGAATTAATCTCTCGCAAAGTTCGAGTTCTCAGACAAAGGAAAGGTTGCCAAAGAGAACTTGCTGCCATGATGCACGGTTCAAAACATGGGTATCCTGCCTTACGACTTATCTTATTATGGTCACTTGGGGGCTTCCTGCTCATCGGGCATAGCTATCAATACCCTCTTGATCGGCACAATGCCAAAACTTATATGGTCACTTGGGGGCTTCCTGTTCAAACATAGGTCGTATTCGAACCAAAGAGAACATAGATGTCGATACCCTTTTGATTAGCAAACTGCTGAACCTACTTGGGGGCTTCTTGATCGTATCCGAATCATAGCTCAACCCCTTTGGGAATCAACATGGATCGTATCCGAATCAGCATCGTTAAACAACTCTTATGGTCACTTGGGGGCTTCCTGTTCAAACATAGGTCGTATTCGAACCAAAGAGAACATAGTTGTCGATACCCATTTGATCGGCATCGCCAAACCACTGGGGGCTATATGATCGTATCCGAATCTTAGCTTAACCCCTTTGGAACGGTTTACTGATCATATCCGAATCAGAAGCCTCAAAAAGTTTTATTTCATCCCGGGTAAAGTTTATTGCAGCCACAATTACTTAACTTGAGACCTTTTTTGGGGATTATATCTCGAATGTATATAAATGTTTTATGATTAACCTGGCTTGACTTTTGACTATAAGTCGCCAGTTTATGACAACCATCATTTATATGGAAGCATTGGCTTCTAAGGATTGGGTTATCACCCTTATCACACAGGTCATGTAAACTGGCAGTACAAATTCAATATCACAGTGGTCATTTGGGGGTTTCCCGTTCAAACATAGGTCGTATTCGAACCAAAGAGTACATAGCTGTCGATACCCATTTTGATCGGCAGCGCCAACGCCACTGGGGGCTATATGATCGTATTTGAATCTTAGCTTAACCCCTTTGGAACGGTTTACTGATCGTACTCGAATCCGAAGCCTCAAAAATTTTATCTGTTTTTATACAATCGTAAGTATTTGAGTTGTTACAAATATCATATGTGCCGGCTCTTACAGAGTTGAGTTATCAACTTCACTGTCCGGGTCACATAAGCCGGCTGTGTCATTCAAAGGATCATAGGGATCTTGTGATCTACTTGTGTGCAGGATAAAACTACATTTGGGTGGTTACCTGCTCTGGCTTTTGACGTTAAGTTGCCAGGGCATATGTTGTTTAAACTTTTTGCAGGATTTGCAAGAATATGACATATAAATGATTAAGTTCAAGCTCATTACCAAACTTGATGCTTCAAAATAATTATCCGCTCTGGATTTTTCTCAAAGGCTATAAGCCGTCGGGTTATAAAAATTCCGGGTTACAATGAAGGTGAATTAAATCGTCGTCGGCCAAGAGCCGCCGGGTATTTAAACTCCGAGTTTACTTATCAACCGATGAGGTATTCATATTTTTAATAGCCAAAACTGGCTGGATTTTCATGATGATATTAAATGATTGAGGTTTTCATACCGGGTTATATTATTCAAATCTTGAATAGCCAACATGGCTGGATTTCTATTGTGATTATCAATAACTAGTGCTATGATTGAGGTTTTCAAAGTCGCTTTACCGCAACGGCTATTATTTTTATCAATGGATATGATTTATTCTACAATGGAAGGAATAGTCCCGAGTCGCTGCAGGCTTACGACCCGGCACTTGGGGGCTACATTATTCAAATTGAGATTATATCAAATATGCAAGTCTCATGTCACTGCAAGCATGCACCATGACACTTGGGGGCTAATGCAGAGTCATTGTTTGCTCACCTTATTGAAGACCCGACTCATCACATCGTAATAAGCCGGCCCTTGGGGGCTACCAATTGCTCTTGTCAACAGTTCAAGGTACATAAGTTTTAAATCCATTATATTAAAGGATCCATTGCTTAGTTGGTAAAGCACAAAGCTCTTAACCTTGTGGACATGGGTTCAAGCCCCGTGGTGGAGATTACATCATATGATGTTATTATCAATGAAGTATATATAAAGTCCCAGCTCAGTACTATCTTACTAAGCCAACCCTTGGGGGCTACACATTGCTGTTCAAATTTACATGGTTATATCTACAAAGTCCCTGCTCATTATTTCATAATGACCCGACCCTTGGGGGCTACAGGTAATATGGATATAAGGGAGAAGTATCTTCCAATTTTCAGTTTTGAGTAAACCAGATTGACCCGGTATCACCAATCATTATGACCCGGTGTCTATAACAATCATGAACCGGCATTAGCAGCAATCATGAACCGGCGTTGGAAACAATCATGAACCGGTGTTGGAAACAATCATGACCAGGAACTATCAGTTTTTATAACCCGGTGATCTAGGAAGTCAGAGATCGGTAAGCTCTATATTTTCAAACCGGCTGAATATCATATGATTATTTCAAGCCCAATATTTCTTAAGCCGGTGCTTTGGAAGCCGACTCAAGTGGATTATTCTTCACAATATTTCTCTATGAGACACCAACATCAGCAATTTGAGTATGAAGATGGTTTATTGACCCGGATTTTCTAGAAGAAGGAAATGACAAGGACTTAAGGATGTTCAGGTGCCGGCTTACAAGAATTCTTAACCCGAAGCACAACCTATCAAATTTGTTCTTGTGTTTATTTTGCAGCATAAGTTTACCATGGATAAATCCAAGCTAAACTTGGGGGCTAATGTCGGGGATATACCCCGCGGTGTAACCCGGCTGGAAGTATAACCCGGCCGGACTTGGCGACTCACTAATGACCCGCCCTGACTGGACGACACACTAAGTGACCCACCCGATCCTGGCGACTTATGGGTAACCTGGCAAGCGGATCAGAGGAGCGACAAGACCCGGGGGCCCAGGAGGCTCAAGGCCCAAAAGGCCGGCTTACTGTTGTGTTATGTAGCAGAAATTCAAAATTTTCCTACGTGTCACCAAGATCTATCTATGGAGAAACCAGCAACGAGGGGAAGGAGAGTGCATCTACATACCCTTGTAGATCGCTAAGCGGAAGCGTTCAAGAGAACGGGGTTGAAGGAGTCGTACTCGCCGTGAATCACCGGAGATCCTAGTGCCGAACGAACGGCACCTCCACGTTCAACACACGTACAGCCCGGTGATGTCTCCCACGCCTTGATCCAGCAAGGAGAGAGGGAGAGGTTGAGGGAAGACTTCATCCAGCAGCAGCACAACGGCGTGGTTGTGGTGGAGGAGCGTGGCAATCCTGCAGGGCTTCGCCAAGCACCGCGGGAGAGGAGAAGGGAGAGAGGTAGGGCTGCACCAAGGAGAGGTCAAACTCATGTGTTGGCAGCCCTCAAGACCTCAACTATATATAGGGGAGAGGGAGGGGGTGCGCCCCCTCTAGGGTTTCCACCCCAAGGGGTGCGGCAGCCCCAATCCCATCTAAGGGTGGCGGCCAAGGGGGGGGGAGGGGAAACTTGCCCCCCAAGTTAGGTGGAAGCACCCCCTCCGCAAACCCTAGGCGCCTTGGGCCCTTGTGGGAGGGCGCACCAGCCCTCCTGGGGCTGGCCCCCTCCCACACTTGGCCCATGCAACCCTCCGGGGCCGGTGGCCCCACTTGGTGGACCCCCGGGACCCTCCCGGTGGTCCCGGTACGTTACCGATAAAACCCAGAACTTTTCCGGTGACCAAAACAGGACTTCCCATATATAAATCTTTACCTCCGGACCATTCCGGAACTCCTCGTGATGTCCGGGATCTCATCCGGGACTCCGAACAACATTCGGTAACCACATACAAACTTCCTTTATAACCCTAGCGTCATCGAACCTTAAGTGTGTAGACCCTACGGGTTCGGGAACCATGCAGACATGACCGAGACGTTCTCCGGTCAATAACCAACAGCGGGATCTGGATACCCATGTTGTCTTCCACATGTTCCACGATGATCTCATCGGATGAACCACGATGTCAAGGACTCAATCAATCCCGTATACAATTCCCTTTGTCTAGCGGTATTGTACTTGCCCGAGATTCGATCGTCGGTATGCCGATACCTTGTTCAATCTCGTTACCGGCAAGTCTCTTTACTCGTTTCATAACACATCATCCCGTGATCAACCCCTTGGTCACATTGTGCACATTATGATGATGTCCTACCGAGTGGGCCCAGAGATACCTCTCCGTTTACACGAAGTGACAAATCCCAGTCTCGATTCGTGCCAACCCAACAGACACTTTCGGAGATACCTGTAGTGCACCTTTATAGCCACCCATTTACGTTGTGACGTTTGGTACACCCAAAGCATTCCTACGGTATCCGGGAGTTGCACAATCTCATGGTCTAAGGAAAAGATACTTGACATTAGAAAAGCTTTAGCATACGAACTACATCTTTGTGCTTAGGCTTAGGATTGGGTCTTGTCCATCACATCATTCTGCTAATGATGTGATCCCATTATCAACGACATCCAATGTCCATGGTTAGGAAACCATAACCATCTATTGATCAACGAGCTAGTCAACAGAGGCTTACTAGGGACATGGTGTTGTCTATGTATCCACACATGTATTTGAGTTTCCTTTCAATACAATTATAGCATGGATAATAAACGATTATCATGAACAAGGAAATATAATAATAACTAATTTATTATTGCCTCTAGGGCATATTTTCGACAGTACCCCACTTGCACTAGAGTCAATAATCTAGTTCACATCGTCATGTGATTAACACTCACACGTCACATCGCCATGTGACCAACATCCAAAGAGTTTACTAGTGTCATTAAACTAGTTCACATCATCATGTGATTAAGAATCAATGAGTTCTGGGGTTTGATCATGTTTTGCTTGTGAGAGAGGTTTTAGTCAACGGGTCTGCAACTTTCAGATCCGTATGTACTTCGCAAATCTCTAGGTCATTCTGTAAATGCTGCTTCCACACTCCACTTGGAGCTATTCCAAATGGTTGCTCCACTATACATATCCGATTTGCTACTCAGAGTCACTCGAATAGGTGTTAAAGCTTGCATCGACCTAACCCTTTACGCCGAACTCTTTTTCACCTCCGTAATCGAGAAACATGTCCTTATTTACTCCAAGGACAATTTTTGACCGTTGTCCAATGATCCATTCCTGGATCATTCTTGTACCCCTTGACTTACTCATGGTGAGGCACACTTCCGGTGCGGTACACAGCATAGCATACTATAGAGCCTGCGTCTGAAGCATAGGGGACGACCTTCGTCCTTTCTCTCTATTCTGCTGTGGTCGAGCTTTAAGTCTTAACTTCGTACCTTACATCTCAGGCAAGAACTCCTTCTTTGACTGATCCATCTTGAACACCTTCAAGATCATGTCAGGGTACGTGCTCATTTGAAAGTACCATTAAGCGTTTTTGATCTATCCTCATAGATCTTGATGCTCAATGTTCAAGTAACTTAATCCAGGTTTTCACTTGAAAAACACCTTTCAAATAACCCCATATGCTTTACAGAAAATTCTACATCATTTCTGATCATCAATATGTCAACAACATATACTCATCAGAAATTCTATAGTGCTCCCACTCACTTCTTTGGAAATACAAGTTTCTCATGAACTTTGTATAAACCCAAAATCTATCATCTCATCAAAGCGCACATTCCAACTCCGAGATGCTTACTCTAGTCCCTAGAAGGATCGCTGGAGCCAGCATACCTTTTAGCATCCTTAGGATCGACAAAAACTTTCTGATTGTATCACATACAACCTTTCCTTACGAAAACTGGTAAGGAAACTCATTTTTGACATCCATCTGCCAGATTTCATAAATTCAGCTAATGCTAACATGATTCCAACGGACTTAAGCATCGCTACGGATGAGAAAATCTCATCGTAGTCCACTCCTTGAACTTGTGAAAAACTCTTCGCCACAAGTCGAGCTTCATAGATGGTGACATTACCGTCCACGTCCGTCTTCTTCTTAAAGATCCATTTATCTTGATGGCTTGCCGATCATCGAGCAAGTCCACCAAAGTCAAAGCTTTGTTCTGATACATGGATCCTTTCTCGAATTTCATGGCTTCTAACCATTTGTCGGAATATGGGCCCACCATCGCTTCCCCATAGCTCGTAGGTTCATTGTTGTCTAGCAACATGACCTTCAAGACAGGATCGCCGTACCACTCTGAAGTAGTACGCATCCTTGTCACCCTATGAGGTACGGCAGTGACTTGATCCAAAACTTCATGATCACTATCATAAGCTTTTACTTCAATTGGTGTAGGCGCCACAGGAACAACTTCCTGTCTCCTGATACACACTAGTTGAAGTGACAGTTCAATAACCTCATCAAGTCTCCACCATTCTCCCACTCAATTCTTTCGAGAGAAACTTTTCCTCGAGAAAGGACCCGATTCAAGAAACAATCCCTATTGCTTTCGGATCTGAATTAGGAGGTATACCCAACTGTTTTGGGTGTCCTATGAAGATGCATTTTATCCGCTTTGGGTTCGAGCTTATCAACCTGAAACCTTTTCACATAAGCGTCGCAGCCCCAAACTTTTAAGAAACGACAACTTAGGCTTCTCCAAACCGTAGTTTAAACAGTGTCGTCTCAACGGAATTACGTGGTGCCCTATTAAGTGAGTGCGGTTGTCTCTAATGCCTAACCCATGAACGATGGTGGTAATTCGATAAGAGACATCATGGTATGCACCATATCCAATAGGGTGTAACTATGATGTCCGGACACACCATCACACTATGGTGTTCTAGGCGATATTAATTGTGAAACAATTTCCACAATGTCTTAATTGCGTGCCAAAGCTCGTAACTCAGATACTCATCTCTATGATCATATCATAGACATTTTATCCTCTTGTCACAATGATCTTCAACTTCACTCTGAAATTACTTGACCCATTCAATAATTCAGACTTGTGTTTCAACAAGTAAATATACTCAGTATCTACTTAAATCATCTGTGAAGTAAGAACATAACGATATTCACTGCATGCCTCGGCACTCATTGGACTGTACACATCAAAATGTGTTGCTTCCAACAAGTTGCTATCTTGTTCCACCTTACTGAAACCGAGGCTTTTCAGTCATCTTTCCCATGTGGTATGATTTGCATATCTCAAGTGATTCAAAATCAAGTGAGTCCAAACGATCCATCTGCATGGAGTTTCTTCATGCGTATACACCAATAGACATGGCTCGCATGTCTCAAACTTTTCAAAAACGAGTGAGTCCAAAGATCCATCAACATGGAGCTTCTTCATGCGTTTTATACCAATATGACTTACATGGCAGTGCCACAAGTACGTGGTACTATCATTACTATCTTATATCTTTTGGCATGAAAATGTGTATCACCATGATCGAGATTCAATAAACCATTCCTTTAGGTGCAAGACCATTGAAGGTATTATTCAAATAAATAGAGTAACCATTATTCTCCTTAAATGAATAACCGTATTGCGATAGACATAATCCAATCATGTCTATGCTCAACGCAAACACCAAATGACAATTATTTAGGTTTAATACTAATCTTGATGGTAGAGGGAGCGTGCGATGTTTGATCACATCAAACTTGGAAACACTTCCAACATATATCGTCAGCTCACCTTTAGCTAGTCTCCGTTTATTCCGTAGCTTTTATTTCGAGTCACTAACACTTAGCAACCGAACCGGTATCTAATACCCTGGTGCTACTAGGAGTACTAGTAAAGTACACATTAACATAATGTATATCCAATATACTTCTATCGACCTTGCCAGCCTTCTTATCTACCAAGTATCTAGGGTAATTCTGCTCCACTGGTTGTTCCCCTTATTACAGAAGCACTTAGTCTCGGGTTTGGGTTTAACCCTGGGTTTCTTCACTGGAGCAGCAACTGATTTTCCGTTTCATGAAGTACCCCTTCTTGCCCTTACCCTTCTTGAAACTAGTGGTTTTCACTAACCATCAACAATTGATGCTCCTTCTTGATTTCTACTTTCGCGGTGTCAAACATCGCGAATATCTCAAGGATCATCATATCTATCCCTGATATGTTATAGTTCATCACGAAGCTCTAGCAGCTTGGTGGCAATGACTTTGGAGAAACCTCACTATCTCATCTGGAAGATCAACTCCCACTCGATTCAAGTGATTGTTGCACTCAGAAAATCTGAGCACAAGCTCAATGATTGAGCTTTTCTCCCTTAGTTTGCAGGCTAAGAAAATCGTCGGAGGTCTTATACCTCTTGACGTGAACACGAGCCTGAAATCCCAATTTCAGCCCTCGAAACATCTCATATGTTCCGCGATGTTTCGAAAACATCTTTGGTGCCTCAACTCTAAACCGTTTAACTGAACTATCACGTAGTTATCAAAACGTGTATGTCCGATGTTCGCAACATCCACAAACGACGTTTGGGGTTCAGCACACTGAGCAGTGCATTAAGGACATAGGCTTTCTACTGTCCGCATAATCGCTACTGTCAACTTTCAACTATATTTTCTCTAGGAACATATCTAAACTGTGGAACTAAAGCGTGAGCTTACGACATAATTTGCAAAGATCTTTTGACTATGTTCAGGATAATTAAGTTCATCTCATGAACTCCCACTCAGATTGACATCCCTCTAGTCATCTAAGTGATTACATGATCCGAGTCAACTAGGCCGTGTCCGATCATCACGTGAGACGGACTAGTCATCATCGGTGAACATCTTCATGTTGATCGTATCTACTATATGACTCATGCTCGACCTTTCGGTCTCTTGTGTTCCGAGGCCATGTCTGTACATGCTAGGCTCGTCAACTTAACCTAAATGTTTCGCATGTGTAAATCTGGCTTACACCCGTTATATGTGAACGTAAGAATCTATCACACCCGATCATCACGTGGTACTTCGAAACGATGAACTTTCGCAACGGTGCACAGTTAGGGGGAACACTTTCTTGAAATTTTAATGAGGGATCATCTTATTTACTACCGTCGTTCTAAGCAAATAAGATGTATAAACATGATAAACATCACATGCAATCAAATAGTGACATGATATGGCCAATGTCATATTGCTCCTTTTGATCTCCATCTTCGGGGCTCCATGATCATCATCGTCACCGGCATGACACCATGATCTCCATCATCGTGTCTCCATGAAGTTGTCTCGCCAACTTATTACTTCTACTATTATGGCTACCGGTTAGCAGTAAAGTAAAGTAATTACATGGCGTTGTTCAATGACACGCAGGTCATACAATAAATAAAGACAACTCCTATGGCTCCTGCCGGTTGTCATACTCATCGACATGCAAGTCGTGATTCCTATTACAAGAACATGATCAATCTCATACATCACATATCATTCATCACATTCTTCTTGGCCATATCACATCACATAGCATACCCTGCAAAAACAAGTTAGACGTCCTCTAATTGTTGTTTGCATGTTTTACGTGGCTGCTATGGGTTTCTAGCAAGAACATTTCTTACCTACGCAAAAACCACAACGTGATATGCCAATTGCTATTTACCCTTCATAAGGACCCTTTTCATCGAATCCGTTCCGAGTAAAGTGGGAGAGACTGGCACCCGCTAGCCACCTTATGCACCAAGTGCATGTCAGTCGGTGGAACCTGTCTCACGTAAGTGTACGTGTAAGGTCGGTCCAGGCCGCTTCATCCCACAATACCGCCGAAACAAGATTGGACTAGTAACGGTAAGCATACTGAACAACATCAACGCCCAAAACTACTTTGTGTTCTACTCTTGCAAAGAATCTACAAAATAGACCTAGCTCATGATGCCACTGTTGTGTTATGTAGCACAAATTCAAAATTTTCCTACGTGTCCCCAAGATCTATCTATGGAGAAACCAGCAACGAGGGGAAGGAGAGTGCATCTACATACCCTTGTAGATTGCTAAGCGGAAGCGTTGAAGAGAACGGGGCCGAAGAAGTCATACTCGTCGTGATCCAAATCACCGGAGATCCTAGTGCCGAACAGATGGCACCTCCGCGTTCAACACACGTACAGCCCGGTGACGTCTCCCACGCCTTGATCCAGCAAGGAGAGAGGGAGAGGTTGAGGAAGACTCCGTCCAGCAGCAGCACAACGGCGTGGTGGTGGTGGAGGAGCGTGGCAATCCTGCAAGGCTTCACCAAGCACCGCGGGAGAGGAGAAGGGAGAGAGGTAGGGCTGCGCCAAGGAGAGGTCAAACTCATGTGTTGGCAGCCCTCAAGACCTCAACTATATATAGGGGAGAGGGAGGGGGTGCGCCCCCTCTAGGGTTTCCACCCCAAGGGGTGCGGCAGCCCCAATCCCATCTAAGGGTGGCGGCCAAGGGGGGGGAGGGGAAACTTGCCCCCCAAGTTAGGTGGAAGCACCCCCTCCCCAAACCCTAGGCGCCTTGGGCCCTTGTGGGAGGGCGCACCAGCGCACCTGGGGCTGGCCCCCTCCCACACTTGGCCCATGCAACCCTCCGGGGCCGGTGGCCCCACTTGGTGGACCCCCGGGACCCTCCCGGTGGTCCCGGTACGTTATCGATAAAACCCGAAACTTTTCCGGTGACCAAAACAGGACTTCCCATATATAAATCTTTACCTCCGGACCATTCCGGAACTCCTCATGACGTCCGGGATCTCATCCAGGACTCCGAACAACATTCGGTAACCACATACAAACTTCCTTTATAACCCTAGCGTCATCGAACCTTAAGTGTGTAGACCCTACGGGTTCGGGAACCATGCAGGCATGACCGAGAGGTTCTCCGGTCAATAACCAACAGTGGGATCTGGATACCCATGTTGGGTCCCACATGTTCCACGATGATCTCATCGGATGAACCACGATGTCAAGGACTCAATCAATCCCGTATACAATTCCCTTTGTCTAGCGGTATTGTACTTGCCCGAGATTCGATCGTCGGTATGCCGATACCTTGTTCAATCTCGTTACCGGCAAGTCTCCTTACTCGTTCTGTAACACATCATCCCGTGATCAACCCCTTGGTCACATTGTGCACATTATGATGATGTCCTACCGAGTGGGCCCAGAGATACCTCTCCGTTTACACGGAGTGACAAATCCCTGTCTCGATTCGTGCCAACCCAACAGACACTTTTGGAGATACCTGTAGTGCACCTTTATAGCCACCCAGTTACGTTGTGACGTTTGGTACACCCAAAGCATTCCTACGGTATCCGGGAGTTGCACAATCTCATGGTCTAAGGAAAAGATACTTGACATTAGAAAAGCTTTAGCATACGAACTACGATCTTTGTGCTTAGGCTTAGGATTGGGTCTTGTCCATCACATCATTCTGCTAATGATGTGATCCCATTATCAACGACATCCAATGTCCATGGTTAGGAAACCGTAACCATCTATTGATCAACGAGCTAGTCAACAGAGGCTTACTAGGGACATGGTGTTGTCTATGTATCCACACATGTATCTGAGTTTCCTTTCAATACAATTATAGCATGGATAATAAATGATTATCATGAACAAGGAAATATAATAATAACTAATTTATTATTGCCTCTAGGGCATATTTCCAACACTTACGTTATGATAGGCCGGCTTAAGAGGAAAGGCGTGAGGAGTATCTCCCTTACAAGGAATCAAGACCCAGACTTGTATCCGGCTTGTAGTACAAGATAGGCTAGTCCTACTAGGACTCCACATGTAACCCGCCCCTCTAACTTATATAAGGAGGGGCAGGGCTCCCTAAAGAGGGACAAGGAACAAGAAACAATATCTAGGGCTAGACACAAAGGGGGAGCCGGCTTACAGCGACTCCCTCATGAGCATAATGAGACCTAGCCACAAACAGCATGTAGGGTTATTACCGGATGATGTTTCCCGGGGCCCGAAGCTGTCTAAATCCTTGTCTTGCGTGTTGCGACTCTCGTCCCAATCAACCCCTCTCAAGCTACCACATAGATGTGTTGGCCTCGCGACTAAGTCCTGGCACTAAGGACGTCTGACGTGTTAATTCCACGACACGATCTATTGGTAAATTGTTGCTTGACATGACGAACACAATGCTTTCAATATTTTCACCCATTGAATTTTCTCTGGTTTGAAGTCTCTTCTCAATGGTGACATGGCCGGTCTAGATTAGAACGATGCTTATTATCTTCGATCTAATTTTTCATTTATTTATCTTTTGTCAAATCAATAGCCATGGCAAAATCTGACATTGTTTCCTTCCCATTGCTTATACTTGGTACCACCCTAGATGCAACTTCTCGATCTTATTGGATAGCATTAACGAACCGCCACTTAATGACTAGGGTTTAAGCTTCAAGAACCCTAGAGGGAGGACCGTATACCTTGTAGCAAATGATTAGAGAACATTGTGCAATTTTTTGAGATGTGCATATGCAAATTTATACCGACAACCAACAACTAAATTAAAACCACCTCTTTAACTTGGCAAGTTGGTATCTATCTTCAATTGACGTTCAGTAGATAGATGGTCCACAATATATATTTTGACAGGTAAATTTATATTATAAAAATATTAACAATTATTTCTTGAAACTACAATTGTAAAAATATTTTTATTTGAATAATACATCAAACCCACTATAATTTTTGTTTGACTGTCAACCCTAGTATAATTCAGATGCAGTCACATATGAAATGTTGAATTATATATGGGATTTAGGCCCATATGTCCATTTTTCCTGAATAAAAGTTTCAAAATCTTATTTGTGGTGTCATGACATGGGTGAGAATATAGTCCTACATGTGAAGCGGGGGAGATTTATGACAAATAACTCTCCCTCACATCCCACTAGAGCATGAGAAAGAGGTGTGGTGCATGTGAACTTCTCCTCTGCCGCCCGCCTCGCCATTTCATGCTTGTGGGTTACGAATGAGCCGAGCGAAGGCAGACTCAGATCCATGCCTTGAATGTGGTTTTTTTGCTGATCGGGATAAGGGCCCGCCCAATATATTAACAACATCAGTTTTCATCTGTGGTGTAGCGGGATCTAGTTTTCATATGATCATATCGCACACATGGCATCCTTCCTCTTGTTGTTGCTACTTGCGAATACCACACACATGACTGCATAGGTGAGCAAACCACCAGGATTGCGCCTTTTACGATCCTATGCCGGAGGGAAGGCGTTAAGATCTTTGGAGAGCGTCTCAACGCTACTGCTCACCTCCACCACTTCGACTTCTTATGTAACTTCACCAAATTCGCCATGGGTGGCAAGGATGATGCCATGAAGAAGGTCGTCGTTGCCACCACGACCTTGACCTTCCCAACTAGATGGCATGAATTGCTAATCCTCTTTGCCGGTTCATGTGTTTGTCATGTTGGTGATATTTATAGATATGTCAGTTCTATGTCTAGTACGCACTAGTATGGTTAGATCATGGCATGATATTAATATTTTTCAAATCTCTTATGATTTTCATACGGGTTACATTAACTAGAAATTTATTGATAGATCAAATATGAAGGTGTGGAAGTCAATTAGTAAGTATAATAATAGAAGGGTGCAACAAAATTGTTCCCGTATGATGGTGCTTTCAAATTGAACAATACATTTAAATACACTTTAAAGTGTGTGTATATATCTATGTATACATGTAAATGTTTGTGCTAGATGTTGCCCCGCGCGTAAGAGTTTCGTTGCTAAAAATAAAAATAAAAGTTGAGTAGATGATCACTTTAAAGTGTAATGGTTTGTACTAAAAAGAAATGCATAAAAGTTGCTAAAAACATCTAAAACTAATGGGAAGAAGATGTAAGCTTAAAAACTTAAAAAAGTATGAAAAGTATTAATAGAGAAAAAAATGAATTTAGTTAAAAGAACGTCATTCTGCCCAAATGTGAAGGGTGAACTACATATGTATGCTGCAATCGCCCAACACATGTTGTCCATACAAAATCTATTTTTAAAAATAACTTATGACTATCATGCATAAATTGATGATGTGCTGCGCTTCATGCATAGAGAGTAACGCAAAAACAATCTAATGTATGACTTACATGCATGACTTGCTTATGTGGCGTTGATTGTATGTCTAAGAAAAACAGGTAGTGATTGTAACTATGTCGAAATAGGAGAAAATCGGCTATTCGCCACTTTCAATACGGGGCTTCGCAGAATTGCCATTCTTGACATTGGCTTCGTAAAAATGCCACCCAGCTCATGTGCATTTTGATTAACATGTCATTTCCCTTTTTCCATTGCTTTTGTTTTTCTTTTCCATTTTCTAGCACCTGAAAGGGCCAAAGTACCCCTTGATGCTGTCTACCGCTATCTACACGTATTTGAAATCAGATCAGAACGCTTGAAGCAGACGAGTGCATGCTGTCCACCAAGAATATCGTGCTGGGCGCATCCCTGATTGCCTAGACGTCTTGCTTCAATCGTTTGACGCTGCCCATTTCCTGTCTCCTTGCATTCTCCATCTTCACAACTTGGGCACGCATCCGTCGCCTCCAACAGTTGCTGCTGCCAACGCGCGAAGGGGAGGGCGAGCTGCGCTGGCGCGCGCAAGAGTGGGCGAGCACCGGCGGCGAGCTGCGGTGGCTAGCGTAGGCATCCGCGAGGGCACAGCAAGGGCGAGCACCGGCGTCGACCTGCGGTTACTCACACGGGCATGGTCAAGCTAGGGCGGCAAGCCGCGGTGGTGCGCGCAGCGTGGGCTAGCAACGGCGGCGACCTGCAGTTGCTCACACGGGAGTGGTCCTGCTAAGGTGGAGAGCCGTGGTGGCGCGTGCAGGTGAAGGCTAGCAACGGCGACGACCTGCGATTGCTCACCCTGGCGTGGTTCAGCTAAGGCAGAGCATCACTGGCTCGGGCAAGCATCAACGAAGTACAGCGGCGAGCAACTTGACGACAAGGATGAGCTAGTCGAGCAATCCCCATCCAACCAGTATACAAACACATCGGATCAGGTTGAAATATTCAAGGGCACTTTGGTCCTTTCAGTTGCCAAAAAAAAGAAAAAGAAAAAGAAAAAGAAACGCAATAGAAACTGGGAAAATGGCATGTTAATCAAAGTGCACACGAGCTAGGTGGCATTTTTACAAAGTCAATGTTGAGAGTGGCAATTTTGCGAAGCCCCATGTTGAAAGTGGCCAATAGCCGATTTTCTCGTCGAAATAGAAGATTCCAAAGTTTCATGAAAATAATTAACTTTAGGGCAATAAAATATTAAGTGCTTAGGAAAAAAATCATGCACCCAAATTGTGCAAGAACAGATTAATACGACCTCCATTCCTAAACATAAGATGTATGGAGGCAGTAACGTTTTCACGAAAAGTTAAACTAAATTTTGATTTGCACAGTTTTTAACATTTTACACTTAAAATTGTATCTTTCTCCCAGAGGCACATGCTTCCGTGCTGCACATCAATGTATTTCCCATGAACTGAAATTTTACACAAAACATAATGATCATGGATACGATTGAGTAGATGATCACACTGACCTCGGAGGTCCAATCAGTATTCTTTCATTCCATTCTCTCTCTCTCTCTCTCTCCCTCTCTCTCTCTTCCTTAATATCTACCCATCCAATAAAGAACACAGATATCAAATTCCATTCATTTAACCTCCCGTCCCAAGCCAACATCCATCCCCCCTCCGCTTCTCCTCCCCCTTCCTCGCAACATATAGTACCACGCACCTCACCATCTTTCGGTGGCCTGTCCCTAACCTCCTCACTTCTCCCTCTCTCCCTCTCCTTCCGGAACAGACACCTCCACAGGGTAAATCCGCAGGGAGCAAAAAGAAGCTCGCTCCGTCTAAAAGGAGCAGCAACAGCCGGGAGGCCGGAGAGGAAGGCGAGGAGGGCGGTGAGCAGCAAGAGGCGGCGGCGGCGCGCGGAGATAGCGGAGAAAGATCGTGCAAAAAGGGTACGTGCGTACGTACGTAGGCAGCCATCCACCGCCGGCGTCGGATCCGATAACTTCTCCTCCTTTCTTTTATCCACTCGGCCTATCTCTCTCCCCTTGCTTTTTGTAGTCTCTTCCTTTCTCTTCTTGGTCCCAGTTAACTACGCTTCCTGCCATTGATCCAAGAAAGGCACATGCCCAGAGTTTTCTTGGCATTTCTGCTCAAAAGGAAACGAATTCTATTCTGATTTCTTGCCATGTATTTGTTTCCTTCTAATTTATAGGAGATGCGAGTGCATATTTGGTATATTTTCTTGTGCTTTTTAGGCATCGTTCGTTTTTCATGGAGTATTTGGCAAGAGAATAAAATCACGGATTCTTTCTGGTTATACGCTGCTTCCTCGGTTCTATGCTTGCATCTAGCTTCCTGACAACGTATAAAGATTTCATGGAAGAAGAACACACTGTGTTCTCACCTTTCGTGCTTCCTCTTTTGTCAGTAGGCGCGAAGGATGGCCTCGTCGTCGGCGTCGTCGTTGCCGGCGCCGGGAGGATCGGTGATCACCTTGGCCGTCTCATCGGCGGGGGGCAACGGCGCCGGCGGGGTGTGCGGCACGGGATCCCCGTGCGCGGCGTGCAAGTTCCTCCGCCGCAAGTGCCAGCCTGACTGCGTGTTCGCGCCCTACTTCCCGCCGGACAACCCCCAGAAGTTCGTGCACGTGCATCGCGTCTTCGGCGCCAGCAACGTGACCAAGCTTCTGAACGAGCTCCACCCGTACCAGCGCGAGGACGCCGTGAACTCCCTCGCCTACGAGGCCGACATGCGCCTCCGCGACCCCGTCTACGGCTGCGTCGCCGTCATCTCCATCCTCCAGCGCAACCTCCGCCAGCTCCAGCAGGACCTCGCCCGCGCCAAGTACGAGCTCTCCAAATACCAGGTGAGGATTCATTGCATTTGCATCAGACTCGTCGATCTTCTTTACCGTCGATCATCGCTCATACGCTGATGCACATACATTCGTTGGTGGTGTTTGACTGTGATCCTTGCTTCAGTCGGCGGCGGGGCCGAACGGGTCGCAGGCGATGGCGGAGTTCATCGGCAGCGCGGTGCCGAACGGCGTGGCGAGCTTCATCAACGTCGGGCACTCCGCGGCGCTCGGCTCCGTCGGCGGGGTCACGGGCTTCGGGCAAGACCATCAGTTCGCCGCCGTGCAGATGCTGTCCAGGAGCTACGAGGTGGCCGAGCCCATCGCGAGGCTGGGGCTGAACGGCGGCTATGAGTTCGGCTACTCGGCGGCCGGGATGGCCGGCGCAGGGTCGGTGCCTGGTCTCGGCATGCTCGGCGGCTCACCGTTCCTGAAGCCCGGCATTGCCGGCAGCGACGAGAGGGGCGGCGCCGGGCAGTAGCCGAGCGGCTGCCCTCGCCCCTCTGTCAGGTCAGGTGCGGCATTAAACACACTCTTCTGGCCGGTCTTCCTCTTCCATTTCTGATCATGAATAAATCATCACGGTTCATTGGCTAGTTTATTTACTGTGTGCAATGATGCGTTGGTACCCAATTAATGTTGATGAGTCGATACGTGTGCGCGCGCAGCCATTAATCAGGCCTCGGCGCACTGTTTAGCTTTACTCTGGTTATTGTTAGTGTCCATGCACGCTCTTGTGGTGAACATGTCTTCAGCATTTGGTTAGTAGGAGTACATGCACGCCACGTGTGAATGGACGCAAAAAATATGGTGCTCTTGGTCGATCAATGTGGAAACAGAAATCTGTTTCATACTTGACCTCTTGATAGTTCTCCAGCATGCATGATTAGTTTCAACTTAGGTGCCCATGCCTAGCTAAGTAACTATAGCTAGTGGAGTACTGTAAGTATTCTAAATTTCGAAGTCATGGCCTCATGGGTACTATCAGCAGGTAGAGCTAGCTATCTAGCTAGCCAGCTGCCACTGCGACCTAAACACCTCACCTGTGGGGAAAATTACTGATATTTCATGTCTACTACGGCGCGTGCATCTCTTTTTCAAATGAAGTGTAAGTTGTAAGACAAATTAAGCTCAACAAGAATGAGCTAAAATGGCGCAAATAATAATTAAATTAGCATTGATCTTTCCAGTGTACTCCCTTCGTTCTAAAATAGATGACCCAACTTTACATTAAAGTTAGGATAAAGTTGAGTCATCTATTTTGAAACGGAATGAGTAGCTTCGAAGAAGAAGAAAACTGTTTGTACAAGTGAAGTACCTGATCATGAACAGTTTGGTGCTGATCTGCTGATACAGTTGCGTTGTGTTGTCATATTCAACTGTGATGCACCCCAATTTCAGCAGTTTGGGCATTAAGCTAGTCTTCTACTATATCTACTATAAGACAAAAAGCGGAAATAATCCGTCCATTTTATTCTGTATTAACTTATCAATCGTTGACTACGTACAGTTGGGTAGTAACAGTTCCCTAGATTTCTAACAAGTAGAACAGGTGTACTTCAGAATAGTACAAGCAAGAGCTAATAATTGATCAGTTATTCATACATCAAAAGCGAAGGAATTATATTTGACCTCATTTTGATACTTGCCAATGTTTTATAGGTTGCTGACGAGGAAAAAGCATGTTGAAGATCTAGGTGGCGGTGCAACGACCTGAATTATTACCTATCTTGATCGTGCGAGTGTTAATCGATTTACTAGTCTACTATTTGGCATGAATGCATATGTTTACTTTGCTTCTTTCTCCTTTTTGTGTTTTGCTGTACCGCCGCATCCATGGATGGTGTTTGTCCCTGACTTCTACCACTTGATCGGACCGTACCTCTCCCTTAATTATGTATAGAAATATGTGTGGTGGATCAAACGGTCTTGTGACGGTTTCTGATGATTGGTTCAACTCACTTTGCATCCCCATAATTATGCAAGGGATCAATCAGTTAGGCCTCCTTTGGTTCATAGCATTGGAATATCATGGGAGTATGAAAATCATAGAAAGTGAAATGACATGTATCTCAATTCGTATATGAAAAAAGATGTCATATTTGATTTTAGGATGAGAACTTTTCATAATGTCCAAGCTAATGTTTTTTCTCTTCGAAATGTGAGGGAGGCTCCAAAGAAATTTTCAATACAAGTTATCTTTTAAAATTCCAACATTATTTCTGTAAATCAAGGTAGGCCTTTGACCGGAAATTGCTTTTGGAGGTCGAGCTCCATGGATGCCTCCAAAAGCAAAATTCATGAAAATTCATTATTTTACATTTCAAAAAAATCTGAAAATAATACAGATAGAGATGAAGGCATAATGAACAATTGTGTAAATTTTCAAGGGCGAAATATGTTGAAACGAGGGTTGTGCAAAAATAAAAAACTAGGGCTTTTTAACACATGATATTATTCATCCTCTCAGCCATGAATTTGTCTTTTTGTACAGGTCGCATTTCAATCTATTTCATCCTAAAATTTTACACATACACCCAACATCCTTGTTTACTTGTACATTTTTTTAGATTTTTTTGAATTAATTTTTTTGAGTTTTGAATGTTTAAAAAATCGGTTTTCATGGAGGTCGAGATCCAAAACGTCTCTCTCGGCTTAGACTCGCAATGAAATTCCGAAGAAAGTATTCATTTCAAATTTGGACTAAATAGATATAAAAATTCAAAATAAAAAGAAAGGCATGCATGTAAGGAGGATGGCCTGCCCTGGTTACTGGTTGAGCTGACCTTGCAGGTTTTGCTGAATCTGTTTGAGATTACAGTGGATCAGTAGCAGCTCTAGTAGTAGTATCTTTGGGTTGACTTGTGTGTGGCTGTGACCTAGGAAGGCTACACATACATACGATTGGACATGGCATGCTATGGTAGCTAGGGCCTGCGGTGCATGCGCGCGCGCTTGTCTGTGGTGAAATATGCTGCATCATTGCATGGATCCTCTGCAGGACTGGTCAGGTGGATGGATCGACCGATCAAGTAGTAGTAGTAGACGTGAGTACCTCATAAAGCAAGCATTTACTCGTAGAGCACCAGCGCTTCTCTTCAATTCCTGCGCTGCGACCCTGCAGCTGGCTTGCTTTTGCTTGCACCGGAGGCAAACTGCGCGCGCGTGGCCGGGGAAGAGGAAGCGCTACTCGTAGGGTAGGTAGCTTTGTAGGGCTGTGTGGGAGTAACTAAAGGCCGGCCGCTGCACCCTCTGGCCCCCCTCTCCCTCTCTCTCTCTGAAGAGATCCATGGGAGAAGATTTTCGCAGCCTACACCCGATCCCTAGGCTGTGAGGTGATGTGATGTGAGGTCAATGGACGCCTGGAGAGGTCACATCGTGAGACGGGGCAGTGGTCAGTGTGGATGGCGATCTTTTCTCGCGGTGAATCCCTGAGAAGATCATGGTACTGAGCTCAGATGGCTACTCCTAACCGGTAGGTTTATTTGGGAAGATGTTTTACTAGCATGCATGTGCATGCAGCTGGTAATTACTCCAACCGCCAACGCCGCGCTAGTGAGCCTAGATGCAGATAGCTACAGTTATGGTCATGCAAAACAGCGAACTAGCCTTGGTGTGTGCAGTGTGCTCCATGGCAATGGCATGGCTGGCGCGATCGCGCGTCGTGGTATGCAGGTGCAGTGAGCAGTGGAGGCCATGCCACACGCTACAAAGCTGGCGCTCGCTTGAGTCATGCAGCTGATTACACCACTGTATGCTCCGTTGACCGATGCCAGTCCGAGTGTGCATGGCATTCGCTTTTGATCATCCCTCATCGTCCCACTGTTGTTTCCTTCTCTCTCTCTCTCTCTCTCTCTCTCTCTCTCTCTCTCTCTCTCTCTCTCTCTTCCGGACGCAGCCCTCTGAATTTTGGGATGTGGCCGTTCGATGAGGCAGAATGCATGTTGCAGGACCCCTAGCAGCACCGGGGAGAGAGAGATGGCAGCGTCGGGTCGTCAGGCCTCCCAGAAATGTCGTTCGTTCTGCAGGAGACATTCATTGCGCATCTCCCTGCATTCATGGCTGCACGTATACGTACAGGCACATATACCAGCACAGTCGCACGCACAGTCGCGTTCCTCTGGCCCTAGCGACACGTAGCTGGTCTCCCGCGCACGCTACCTACAGTGCCATTTTTTGGCTCTTCATTTTATCTGACTTGCCATGCCACCATTAGATTACTGATTGAATCCATGTGGACCAACGATTAACACGTAAACCCAGTGTACGTAGGTGCTGTAGGGATGCTTAACGTAAGTACGTACTCGACAATGATGCTTTGGAAGCGAGGATTGCACGGTGCCATGCCATGCATGCACTGCCACAGTGACGATGAGAATGGTTGGGGCCGGCCGGCCCGATCGATTGATCGACCGGGGCAGGCATGTAGTAGTAGCGCGTCACGCAATGATGGCTCGGGCAGGGGGCAAAACGGCAGGCGAGGCAATGATGGCGACGACGGTACGACGGTGGCAGCAGCAGCACATCGCGGAGAGGAGAGAGATTTTCGCTGCCGCCTCGATATCCCCCATCCCCTCCTGCGCCGGGCGTTAAATGCGAACGCTTCTGCGCCGCTGTCGGAGGCGGCCCCGGCCCCGGCCGGCGTCGGCCACGAGGCCCTGCTGTGTGCTGCCGCGCGCGATCTCCCCGTCACGTCACCACGCCGCCCCGGCAGAGCACGCGGCGCGTGCATGCGGGCTCGATTTCGATCCGTTAATGCGCCTCAACGGCCCAAACACTCATCCCGTCACCGTGACCAACGATCGAGCAGTCATGGGAGCACGCGCGCGCCGGCCGATCAACTTCCGCCCGCGACGACGATCGCGCTCAGGTCGACGGGAAGGGCCGGAGCCCGCTATACATCGCCTGATTAACCTGTGCTGCCGAGGCGGCGACGGATTTCATTTTCATCTTTTTTTTAATAAAAGAAGGGCTTCACCCCTTTCGATTTTCATTAATGAAAACCCAAGCATCCAGCCTAGACAAACTAGGATACAGTTCAGCAAAA
>NC_041385.1:693905028-693906601 GCF_002162155.2 Triticum dicoccoides | reverse complement strand
CTACCGGTGCACCGGTCGTCCGTTGCCCATTAAAAAATGTTCGAAAAAAATCAGAAAAAAATTAGTGCATTGACACGACATCAATTTACATTGTTACAAAATTTTAAATCAATATTCGAAACATTGCTCGAGATACAAAAATAACAAATTTGACACTGAATAGTACATGACACAAGTTGGGCTTCAGTTTTGGCCCATTCACACATTGCCGTCAAATTTGTCATTTTTGTATCTTCATCGTTGTTTTGAATTTTTGCGACAACATACATTGATGTTGTGTCGATACACAAAATTATTTCCGAATTTTTTGGAATATTTTTGGATGTCCAATGGGGTCCGGTGAACCGGTAGCACCAATTGCCTTGGTGCACCGGATACACCCCCCCCCCCTCCTCCCAGCTCGACCCCATCGAGGGACGTTCAAACCAGGAAGGAAGGAGCATTACTACCACGATCATAATATTCTCCATTACCGGGCAAAGCACAAACTGAATTCTGCAAATCATACATATCCCCAAAAGATGAAAACTACTAAAGCATGGAAGAAGCAGAGTAAAGGAACTAGCAGCACATCATCTGGTAGCAGGATTTCTTCATCTTTCCAGTCTCGCAACGTTGATCCTCCACCCTTGAAATGCTGCATACACTTCACTTGCTACTCGCTCTAGTAGTTTTACTCCCAACTCCAGCACTTATTTTTGTGGCTCCTCTGTCTGCAAAATAGACCAGTCCACAATCCAATGATTCATTAGCTTGATCAGAACAATAGGATCATTCACCCTTTTATTTTCAAAAATAATCTCATTCCTACATCTCCAAATATCCCAAAGCAGAGCAGAAACCTCAACCATGACTAATTTTTTGTCATCTTTTTTAAATCTATCTAACCACCCCCAAGGCAGTCCCTGATTGATGAAGGGGTTGCTCTAAGACCCACAACACATTTAACCAGTCCCCATAATAATGAGGCCACCAAGCAGTTGAAGAATAGATGATCCACTGATTCATGTTTTCCACAAAATACATAATTTCCCCCCTTCCACCCTCTTTTGAGTAATGAATCTCTGGTTAATATCCATTTTCTGTTTACTAGCCACAGAAAGATTTTGATTTGGGACTTTGGCTTTCCACAGGAATTTCTGTGGGAACCTCAGGTCAGATGCAATCAATTTTATATATAAGGATCCTACAGAAAATTTGTGGTCAGCAGTGAGAGTCCAGATTACTTCATCCTTACCTCCTCTCATTTCCATCTCTTCACATCTACTTTTCAAGTTGTTCCACAAACCTAAGGTTTGCCCACGTCAAGTTATTCTAAACCTGAACCTACGCCATCCCCTCGGTATAGCTTCAACTACAGTTATGTTATGATCAAAATAAATATCATATAATCTAGGGTAAGCTTCTTTCAATGTTTTCTCATATACCCATACGTCTTCCCAAAATCTAGTATTTTCCCCATTTCCCACCTTCTTTTTCACAAATCTGTAGAAAATATCTTTAATCTCCATCAGACTAGCCGAAAACTGAGAGTCTCCAGGCCTCCTAGAGGCCCTTGATAAGCATTCCTCCT
>NC_041385.1:693897718-693904851 GCF_002162155.2 Triticum dicoccoides | reverse complement strand
AATTAGAAAGATTTTGTCATCTACATATTGTAACATGTTAACCCCTTTAATATTCTCATCTCACAAGACCCCCTTCACCAGATCATGGTCTAGTGCATTGCTCATAAGAATAGCAAGAGCGTCTACAGCCAGGTCAAACAAAAGAGGTGACATAGCAAGTCTACATCCCCTTGTCTCAACCCTTTAAATGTTTTAAAATATGGACCAATTCTGTCATTCACTCTAACCCCTACATGCCCCTCCCTCATTGTTTCCATCACCCAATCACACCATTTATCAGAGAATCCTTTGAGACTGAGCATCTGAATCACAAAAGGCCATTTTATCTTGTCATATGCCTTTTCAAAGTCCACTTTAAAGATTAATGCATTTTTTTTGTGTGAAAGGTATTCAGGGCTTCATGTAGAATCACCACTCCCTCCATTATATATCTACCTTTTACGAAGGCAAATTGTATCCAATATACCTAAGAGATCCATCCCCACTAATCTATTTATCTAAACATACAGCCTATCCACATCATCAACCATGTCATCTCAGTAAAAACCGTTCCCACGTCATCACTTGCCCGGTTAGATTTCTCTGACCTGGGTCGGCCGAAGACTACAACTTCTGCACCCGAACGGGCTAACACCCAACCAATATATGTGGCCTTTGGTTCTTTGGGTTGGAGGCCCATGTGTGTTAGCTACGACCGACGGACTGAACCTCAAGAAAATAAATGATAGCCCATGTAACTACTCCTATATCGCACTAGGTTTTTCACGATTCATCTTCCTCGCTGCCACTTTCGCTTCCGCCGCCGCGCCGCATGCTCTCCCGGCCAAGAATGCACATGAAATGTAAGGGCATGTACAATGATTGATAAGATAATCTTATCTTAAGTTTTACATGTAAATTAGAGATGACAAAAAACATGTCTACAATGGGTCATCTCTTAGCCTTATCTTTAATTATTAGTTGTTCCTAAAAACGTGGTGAGACATATTATGCTAAGAGATCATCTCTTGTCTTCTCTTAAATAAGATAAGACAAGCCTTCTCTTATGATTTCTCTCTCCTCCGCCTCATCATTTATCCTACGTGACACTCTTAAGATAGAACCATTGTACATGCCCTAAGTATTCAATCACCCCTCATTACTTCCACCTCGCCCGGTCCCCGTTCTCGCTGAGCTGTTCTGATGGCCCCATGGCTACCGCCTATATAAGACAATCAGGACGCATTGGTTGGACATTGTATTAGATCACAGGCTGAGCAAATACAAGATGTGCCGCCGCCGGCTTGTAGAAAACACTAGATTAGGGATGGCTTGCGGCCAAAGCAGAGAGTGCTAGCTGTTCATGGCGCCTTTATGCACTCGGCGAAGAGAAATCACCGATGTCGCTGCTCACGGCTCTGAAGGGAGATCAATGGCGTTGTTTCCCACGGAAGCGACGGAAGATCTCATCACACCACATGATCACCAAAGGACCTCTGCTCTGCACATACATCTTCCTTCGAAATCACGCTGTTGTCATGTTTTCAGGTCAAGTGTGCTTGGGTATCATCTAACATATCACAGGACTGGTAAGGTTTTTTCCTTGGTTATTATTTTAATGTGACAATTCTGCTTTGCTATGCTATACACGAGAAGTTTCTTTACATGCTTGGTTGTTTTCTTCGTATGCATCAGAATTGATTGGTTTCATTCTTGGTTTGTCATGCGGATGTGTAATCATGACTCCTCCTGCTGTTCACGGAATAGGTTTCCGCCATCACTCACGCTGTATTTATTTATCTCATGTTATATTCCCCTTCCTTGCTTACAAATCTTCCTTGTCCATGCAGCAGTTGCAGCCGCCCCATTGCTTCTCTAGAGTTGCAGCCAGGGGGTCTACGCTAGCAATGTAAAAGATTTTATTCAGATTAAGCAATAAGTGTGTTAAATGTTCATCTATTTCCATTAACCTTTCATCATTCTCTCTCTGTTACTTTTTGCAATTTTCTTCCAGTATTTTTTTCTTAGCACATGCTTTTGAGTTGAGAAACCTATTAACTACGCTGCTCAGACCCTAGGAAGAAGTCGGTAGGATTCTTAAATTTGTGGCATCATTAAAATCTTAAACTAATATTAGTCATATGCTCAGGTTGATTCCTTATGAATAGTAGTACGACATTAACATTTTATATTTTTCAAGTTGGATAAAATTGTTGGTGCAATATGCGTATGTTCTTTTACTTTGTTGTGCACCAGAGAATACGCTTTTTATACCTCCTGACACCACCTGGTACTGCTACGATTATTTGAAAGCCCTCTTAGTAGTAACCTTTTTTCGGCTCAATAGTCTTTTAGGGGTTTGGCTCTATATTCATTGATGGTTAGCAAATCCTCATTTGTTAAGTTTGTATTCTTATATAATTTCGTTCTCAGGATTTAATTGTGGCTACGTTTATAGCAAGAACATTTCATACCTTACATGTACTCTTTTTGTTTGGTGTATATTAGCATATGTTTCCTATGATGCTACCCGATAAACTACTGTCGCATTGGCCCAATGTTCAAGCCCCTATAATGAGAGCCATGTAACAAGGATTTTCAACTTCCAATGAAAGCTAACAATGTGAAGCAACGGAGGATTATGTCCAATAAACAAGCAAAGTTGGAAGAAATCAAGTCCAGATTCGATTGACTTTTAAATCGACCCACTCGCTTTCACTCAATTTTTTGTAAATACATGATGTGTCCTCTTCGTGAAGTATAAATTGATGAGCTGAAATCATGTTATGTCGAGGATGAATGAGTGTCATATATCTATTCCATTATCCAAACACAATAGATTGTGAACGAGTGAAGTTTCTTTACATGGAAGTAATGCAACTTTGTTCACATTTTTGCGCTATTTGCAAATTATCTGTTTGGCAACAAGCATTGTACTTCCTGATAAATACAAAAATTATCACTACCGTGTTAAATTGAGTCCATTTTTAGTACTTCCATGAAATAAGTTAATAGCTAATGAGTTTCCAAGGTAAACAAAAAAAATCAAGGTACAATAAATACAATTTTTACATCAATTTGTAAGTTGGTTCCCGCGCAACGCGCGGGGAATCATCTAGTTTTAGAATCACCACTCCCTTCATTTTCATCTTGTTCTATCTATCAAAATGAACGAAACGACTTACGAGTACTCCCTCCGTCCGAAAATACTTGTCATCAAAATAAATAAAAGTGGATGTATCTAGATGTATTTTAATTCTAAATACATCTCTTTTTATCCATATACTCCCTCCATTTACTTATACAAGGCCATTATGAAATATACGTTTTGCATCTATACAAGGCCACCAACAGTAATTGAGGAAAGAATTAATGATATTTCCTCGTACTAGCAACCTGTTTACTACTTCACTAGTAGAAAACAGGGCTACCGTTCGGCCCTCGCCAGCCCATTAGTCCCAGTTCTTCAAGAACCGGGACCAATGGGGGGTATTAGACCCGGTTCGTGAGCCCAGGGGGGGCGGCCGGGGCCTCGTGGGCATTGGTCCCGGTTCGTGTGGAACCATTTGTCCCGGTTTAAGCCACGAACCGGGACCAATGGTCCTCGCTGCAGGCCCACAACCATTTGTCCCGATTCGTGGCTTGAACCGGGACAAAAGGGTTGGCTTTAGTCCCGGTTCATGCCACGAACCGGGACAAATAACTTGCCTACATATACCCACCGCCGCGGCAGAGCACTCCACAGTGCTCTCTTTTTGTCAAGCCGGTGAGGGGAGGGCATTTGGGTGCTCTAGTTCACCTCCTATGCACATGAGGTGTTCGATGAAATGCCCGAGCCACACTAGTTAAGCTTTCTCCTCTCGAAACTCGATCTCCGAGCTCCATTTTCAACGAGATTTGTCTAGATTTAGCGGTCCGTCACGCCCCGTCCCCGCCCCGTCTTCACCGCCATCGATTGCCCGCGCCGATCTCGTCGCCGGCACCACCGTGGTGAGCCTCTTGTTCTTATCTTCTTTCTGAAAGAAAAAAAATTCCGACTTCAGATATATACTTGTCTAATTTTCTTACTTTTATTATTCCTTGTTATTATATAGTGCGATGGTTTTGGTATCCGCCCCCGTCGGCCCTCGTCATGTCTATGATTCAGATGTGGTATATATTATCTTTTCATAACTATTTGGTTCATTTATTGTTTATGAAAATTATGCCGACCAATGTGACATAGATTTTATTTATCTAGGAGGTTGTTGAACCGGAAATACCAACCGACCCTATTGTCGAGAGGTTAAATTTAGTTGAAGAAGAAAACAATTACTTGAAGGAAAAAATAAGAAAAATTCAGGAGGAGAAGATGATATTGGAGTTGCATGTTGCGGATGTCGTCGATGATCACAAGATCAAGATGGATGCAATGCGGTTGAAGATTAAAAAGATTAGAAAATATGCCATTCATACCGAGGCTTGGTATCATTATGCAGTTGGATCAATTGTTACCTTGGTTGCGGTTATGATCGCATTTGTTTTTGCATTGAAATTTTTTACATAATTTCAATGTATGGTTTAATTAGATGCTCTGGAGAGCTATATGTTGTTCAATAAGAACTATGTATGTACTTTGGTTTTAATGCTATGGAGAACTATGTATGTACTTTGGTTTCAGAGTTCATTTTAAATGCTTTTCAACTTCATGGTCTTACAACTTTGAATGGTGCATTTTGAACACAGAAAAACAAGGGAGTTCAAATAAGTTCAAAAAAAATTGAAATCCCTTTGTAACAGACGAGTTTTCGTATGAAACCCTCATACTTCAAAAGAGATTGTCTATTTTGTACACGAAGTGCATCCAGTTTTTGCCGTAAGCCTCTCTACTTTCTTGCACATGCTATGTGGGTGAAATGATGATACCATACCAACTTGGAACCTTTTCAGAGTTCATTTCAAATGCTTTTCAATTTCATGGTCTTATATCTCAAAATAATCAGTAAATGCATGAAAAATAACAAATGAAGTCAGAAAGGGTTGTAAATTGATGATGTGGCTTTGAATGGTGCATTTTGAACACAGAAAAACAAGGGGGTTCAAATAAGTTCAAAAAAAATTGAAATCCCTTTGTAACAGACGAGTTTCCGTATGAAACCCTGATACTTCGAAGGAGATTGTCTGTTTTGTACACGAAGTGCATCCAGTTTTTGCCGTAAGCCTCTCTACTTTCTTGTACATGCTATATGGGTGAAATGATGATACCATGCCAATTTGGAACCTTTTCAGAGTTCATTTCAAATGCTTTTCAATTTCATGGTCTTATAGCTCAAAATAATCAGTAAATGCATGAAAAATAACAAATGAAGTCAGAAAGGGTTGTAAATTGATGATGTGGCTTTGAATGGTGCATTTTGAACACAAAAAAACAAGTGGGTTCAAATAAGTTTAAAAAAATTGAAATCCCTTTGTAACATACGAGTTTACGTATGAAATCCTAATACTTCGAAGGAGATTGTCTGTTTTGTACACGAAGTGCATCCAGTTTTTGCCGAAAGCCTCTTTACTTTCTTGCACATGTTATGTGGGTGAAATGATGATACCATGCCATCTTGGAACCTTTCCAGAGTTCATTTCAAATGCTTTTCAATTTCATGGTCTTATAGCTCAAAATAATGAGTAAATGCATGAAAAATAACAAATGAAGTCAGAAAGGATTGTAAATTGATGATGTGGCTTTGAATGGTGCATTTTGAACACAGAAAAACAAGGGGGTTCAAATAAGTTCAAAAAAATGAAATCCCTTTGTAACAGACGAGTTTCCGTATGAAACCCTGATACTTCGAAAGAGATTGTCTGTTTTGTACACGAAGTGCATCCAGTTTTTGCCGTAAGCCTCTCTACTTTCTTGCACATGATATGTGGGTGAAATGATGATACCATGCCAACTTGGAACCTTTTCAGAGTTCATTTCAAATGCTTTTCAATTTCATGGTCTTATAGCTCAAAATAATCACTAAATGCATGAAAAATAACAAATGAAGTCAGAAAGGGTTGTAAATTGATGATGTGGCTTTGAATGGTGCATTTTGAACACATAAAAACAAGGGGGTTCAAATAAGTTCAAAAAAATTGAAATCCCTTTGTAACAGACAAGTTTCCGTATGAAACCCTGATACTTCGAAGGAGATTGTCTGTTTTGTACACGAAGTGCATCCAGTTTTTGCCGTAAGCCTCTCTACTTTCTCGCACATGCTATGTGGGTGAAATGATGATACCATGCCAACTTGGAACCTTTTCAGAGTTCACTTCAAATGCTTTTCAATTTCATGGTCAAAACAAAATAAAATAAAATAAATAAGTAATTTGAAACAAAATAATATAAACTTTAATAAAATAGATAAGTAGAAACAAAAAAAACTTTAATAACATAAATAAAATTTATGAAACTAAAATTATCAAAGTATTTTCTGTTCAAAACATTATAAGCAACTTCTAGTATTATTGAAACTAAGATTATATAAAATTCATGCAACTAAAATTATCAAAGTATTTTCTGTTCAAAATCATTAATAGCAAAAAGAATTTTCATAAAGAACTTTTTTTTGTTAGAAACTTTAATAGCAAAAAGAATTATCATAAAATAAAATTAATAAGTAATTATAAACAAAATAAAATAAAATAAATAAGTATTTTGTTGTAAGTAGAAACAAAACAAAATAAATAAAGCAAAAAAGAAAAGAAAAAAACTAGGAAAATATAAAAAATTGCCACCAACTGGGCCACCACGGCCTGAATACGACTAGAAACCCATCCATGGGCCAGGATTCAGGCCCGCAGTAGGCCCAGAAGGCCCATCAGGCAAAGCAGTAGCAAGTAGGCCCGTAAGCCTGCAGTGGAGAGGAGCTCGAGAGGGGTGCGGCAGTGAGGCTTATAAACCACTGCGCGCCCCTCTCAGCTAGCGAGGTGGGACTAAACTTTCGTGTCGTACCGTGCCAGCACACGACCTTTGGTCCCGGTTGGTGCCACCAACCGGGACCAAAGGCCGCCGCTTCCCGCCCTTTGGGCTGCTGAAAAGAGACCTTTGGTCCCGGTTGGTGACACCAACTGGGACTAAAGGGGGGCATTAGTCCCGGTTTGTGCCACCAACTGGGACTAAAGGCTTTGCTATATAA
>NC_041385.1:693884803-693897708 GCF_002162155.2 Triticum dicoccoides | reverse complement strand
CGTGCCGCCCCGGCCCTGCCCCGACGCCGTCGCCGTCGCCGCCCTGCCCCGACCCCGCGCCCCTGCCCCTCCTCACCTTGGTCCGGCGGCGCCCTCCCCTTTTTTTAATATATGTGATAATTTTTTTTGTTCATATATATGATGATTTTTTTGTAGAATATGATGTTTTTTTAGATTATATGTATATGGTTTTTTTATAGAATATGATGTTTTTGCTTTTTTATAAAAATGTATATATGTTTGTATGTTCTTTGTGTATATATGTTCATATATGCAAAAGTTAGATTTAGTACATTTTAGGTTAGTTTAAGTTTTAGAAATTTTTTAAATATCTAGCTAGGAAAGGAAGAAGAAGAAAAAGAATGAGAGGAGAAAAAGGAAAATATGAAGAGGAAGAAAGGAGAAGAAGAGGAGAGGAAGAAGTGGGGAAATAAATAAGAATAGGAAAATAGAAGAAAAAGAAGAGGAGAAGAAGAAAGGAATAGAGGAGAAAGAAGAAAAAAATAGAAAAAATTCTATTTTCTTCTTCTTTCTCCTCTTCCTTTCTTCTTCTCCTTTTTTTTCTTCTTTTTTTTCTTCTATTGCTTCTCTTCTATTCCTTTCTTCTTCTCCTCTTTTTATTTCTTCTTTTGTCTGCTTATTTATTATCGGGTATGTCGTTGTCGATATACCCCCTCCCGAGAACTTCAACACGAGGGGGGGGGGTACCGATATACCCCCTCGCCGATAACATTATTTTCCCATGTATATGTATGTCGCGTCGTTGTCGATATAACCCCCTCCCGGATAACTTCGAAATGAGGGGCGGTCGATATATATACCCACTCTCGACCGTGATAACTTATACCACGGGAGCACCCCCCTCGGCCCTCTCGCTCGACCAAAACTCTCGAGGACACCCAAACCCTAGAGAAAAAACGATGTTGGTCTCCTACCCCCTCCCGCCGCACCCCTACCCGACAAACTCTCTCAAGGCCACTCAAATTTACCAAGTTAAAAGAGCGTTGTCGTCGAGGCCACCCCAAACCCTTGAAGCATTGTGTCGAGGCCACACCAAACCCTTGAAGTGTTGTCTAGGCCACCCCAAACCCTAGAGAAGCAGCGTCGAGGCCACTAACATGATTCTTTATTGTGATTAGCTAGCTAGTTCTATGTTTGCCACTAATATATATCCATCTGTACCATGTTTGAATAATAATTGACATGTTGTAAATATTTGCAGAAACTATGGATCACTCCCGAGACGAAGCAACAGAAGCGATGTTGGGGGAGATAATCGCACAAGGAAGTGATGTCGTTGCGTCGTTTCTCTACGACACCGATGGTCAGGAAGGACCGGGTGAAGAAGAGGGCTATGTTCATGATGGCTCCGGTGATCCATTAATGCCGGTACAAGAACGGTGATCCATTAATGCCGATACAAGAAGAGGGCTATGTTCATGATGGCTCTGGTGACCCAATGGAGGTACAAGAAGGAGACCGTGCTGACTGTTCCGGTGACCGAACCGAGTCCGGCCAAGTATATATATATATATATATATATATATATATATATATATATATATATATATATATATATATATATATATATATTAGTTAAGCCCGTGCTGACTAGTTAATTGATGCATTCATTGTTTTCATATGTGCACATATTAATTAACTCTCATCTTTCTTCTTTTTTCTCTAGCCCTCCGGATCGAGCTCAACTTCGTAAAGAAACGAGGCCCAAAGAAAAAGTTGCGCTCGGATGAAAGGTTTGAGATCACAGCAATCGCGCGCGATGGCAAGCCGATTGAACCCATCCGGACAAGGGATGCATTTCGTGCTCAGTGCGGGGTTCTTGTTAGGGACAAGATCCCGATCAATATCCAGCAATGGTTAAAGCCAAAGAAGGAAGACCCTGAGGTGTCTTCTGTCTCCGATATGTAGAAAGAAGATCTTTGGACAACGCTTAAGGCAAATTTCACCCTACCGCCAGAGGAGGATCCAGAGAAGCCAGTTAAAGAGGAATTGATCAAGTCTCATGCTCTTAAGAAGATGGCAGAACTATTCAGGAGGTGGAAGAATGGCCTAAAATCGTTTGTCGACAAAGAAGAGACACCAGAATTCACCGGCCGGTTTGAGAAGATCAGAGATCAATGGCCCGCATTTGTGGCCCACAAGACATCGGAAAAGAGTAAGAAGATGTCAGCGACAAACAAGATTAATGCTGCGAAGAAGAAGCATCACCATCGCACGGGGTCAGGTGGTTACCTCAAAGCCCGACCTTTGTGGGACAAGGCTGAGAATGACCTGATTGCTAAAGGGGTCGAACCGGAGACATTGAGATGGCCAGACAGTTGCCGGACTTGGTTCTTCGGGGTTGGTGGAACCTTTGACCCTGTATCAGGGAACTGCGTTTGGACGGATGAGCAACTGCGAATACCCATCAGGAAGCTTCGGCACTATATCGCCGCAGCACAGGAAGGGACGTTCGTTCCAGACAGAGAGAAGGATGAGCTCACAATGTCCCTCGGGAATCCTGAGAACCCTGTACGGACACGAGGCACGCCAGGCTCCCATTCGTGGAAGGCTGGGATTTCGGACGCAGGGGGTTACAAAACACAGGAGAGGAAGAAGAAAGTGGAGCATAGCCAACTGCAGGCGCTGCACGAAAGGGTACAAGGGCTAGAGGAACGAGAAGCAGATCGCAGCAAACGACATGCCGAAGCTTCCCCTGAAGCTACCCCGCCATCTCAGCGGAGAAGCAGCGTGGGTTCCACCGAGCAGACTCAGCAACTGGAGCCTGTCTTCACGGGCTACCCCGTGGATGCTATCACAGAGTCTCAACATTGCCACCTTATGACGCGATGGATGACATTGAAAGTCAAGGCGGTTGTTGGCTTTGTTATACCTAATGAACCTGGCTCAACCTACCACGCCAGCCGATTCCAGAAGGATATGCTAGGGTGATGGTGGATCAAATAACAGACGGATTTGAGGACCTTGAGCTTGACAACCCTACGGGTGAAGGGGAGATTCGGCTGGGTTCTTCTCTGAAGACTCCATGCCCATGGAGGAAGGAGCTCATCAACCTTCCGAACTGGACGCCTCCGCCTCCTCCTCCTCATCCGGCAAGTTAGGGCACTCCGCCTCCTCCTCCACCTCCTCCGGCGAGTGATCAGGGCACTCAGCCTCCTTCTCCCGCACGTGGTGGCACTCCGCCTCCTTCTCCGCTTGCACCGGCGCGCCCGAGCAGCCAGCTGCCTCCTCCTTCTCCGCATCGCCAGCAAGGGCAGAAGAGACCCGCCGCTGCCCCGGCTATTCCGGCGCGTCGTAGTCCTTCTCCGCCTCATAAGCAAGCACAAAAGAAGACAGCCACAGCCGCTCCGTCTGCTTCGGCGTCTAGAAGTACAGCCAGAGGCGGGAGGCAATACAGATACGGTCCATCTCTCAAGCCTCTAGAGAAGTTACTGTACGAGAGGACCGAGGAGGAAAACGCGAAGATCATTCAGACGAAGTGAAGGACTTCTTTGAAGGGTTGAAAGCAAAGAGACATCCACTCGGAGGAGAAGGTAGATCCAGTGAAAGCAAAGCGCACTATCGATGCCCTAAGGAAATGTTGGGGAACGTAGCAATAATTCAAAATTTTCCTACGTATCACGAAGATCAATCTAGGAGATTCTAGTAATGAGAGAGGGAGAGGATGTGCATCTTCATACCTTTGAAGATCGCTAAGCAGAAGCGTTACAAGAACACGGATGATGGAATCGTACTCGCGGCGATTCAAATCGCGGAAGATCCGATCTAGCACCGAACGGACGGTGCCTCCGCGTTCAACACACGTAGAGACCGGAGACGTCTCCTCCTTCTTGATCCATCAAGGGGAGAGGAGAAGTTGAGGGAGAACTCCGACAACACGACAGCTTGGTGGTGGTGGAGCTCGTGGTATTCCTGCAGGGCTTCGCCAAGCACTACGGAGGAGGAGGAAGAGTTGGAGGAGGGAGGGGCAGCGCCAATGGAAGTGTGCTTCAGCCCTCCCACCCCCTCACTATATATAGGGGGAAGGGAGGAGGAGGCGCCCTAGGGTTCCCTAGGGGAGGGGCGGCGGCCACAGGGGAAACCCTAGATGGGTTTGGGCGCCCCCACCCCTAGGAAAGTTGCCCCCCAAGCCGGGAGGGGCGGCTGCCCTAGGGGTGGCGCCCCCACCTCTCCAGGTTACGTGAGATGGGGTGGGAGGGGCGCTCAGCCCCTTAGTGGGCTGATGTTCCCCCTCCCCTTAGCCCATAAGGCCCCTCAACGCTTGCCGGGGCCTCCGAAACCCCTTTCAGACACGCTGGTCATCACCTGGTACCCCCGGAACAATTCCGGACTCCAATACCCTTCGTCCAATATACCGATCTTCACCTCCGGACCATTCCGGAGCTCCTCGTCACGTCCGGGAACTCATCCGGGACTCTGAACAACCTTCGGTAACCACATACTATTTCCCATAACAACTCTAGCGTCACCGAACCTTAAGTGTGTAGACCCTACGGGTTCGGGAACCATGCAGACATGACCGAGACGTTCTCTGGTCAATAACCAACAGCGGGATCTGGATACCCATGTTGGCTCCCACATGTTCCACGATGATCTCATCGGATGAACCACGATGTCGGGGATTCAATCAATCCCGTATACAATTCCCTTTGTCAATCGGTATGTTACTTGCCCGAAATTCGATCGTCGGTATCCCAATACCTCGTTCAATCTCGTTACCGGCAAGTCACTTTACTCGTTCCGTAATGCATGATCCCGTGACTAACTACTTAGTCACATTGAGCTCATTATGATGATGCATTACTGAGTGGGCCCAGAGATACCTCTCCGTCATACGGAGTGACAAATCCCAGTCTCGATTCGTGCCAACCCAACAAACACTTTCGGAGATACCTGTAGTGCACCTTTATAGTCACCCAGTTACGTTATGACGTTTGGTACACCCAAAGCACTCCTACGGTATCAGGGAGTTACACAATCTCATGGTCTAAGGAAATGATACTTGACATTAGAAAAGCTTTAGCAAACGAACTACATGATCTTGTGCTATGCTTAGGATTGGGTCTTGTCCATCACATCATTCTCCTAATGATGTGATCCCGTTATCAATGACATCCAATGTCCATGGTCAGGAAACCATGACCATCTGTTGATCAACGAGCTAGTCAACTGGAGGCTCACTAGGGACATGTTGTGGTCTATGTATTCACACATGTATTGTGGTTTTCGATCAATACAATTATAGCATGAAAAATAGACAATTATCATGAACAAGGAAATACAATAATAACCATTTTAGTATTTCCTCTAGGGCATATTTCCAACAGTCTCCCACTTGCACTAGAGTCAATAATCTAGTTCATATCACTATGTGATTGTAATGAATCAACACCCATGGGGTTTGATCATATCTCGCTTGTGAGAGAGGTTATTAGTCAACGGATCTGAACCTTTCAGATTCGTGTGTGCTTTGCAAATCTCTATGTCATCTCCTAGATGCAGCTACTGATGAAGTCATGTACCTCGGGTAGGGTCATGAACCTCACCAAGGTACCCTCCCCAAGGACATCTCTTAGAAGAAGCCGTCTTCCAGTCGACCAAGAGGGATTCCACTCGACAGACTAGAAGACACTCGACGAACCTGAAGACACTCGACCATGAAGACTCACTCGACCATCAGGAGTTCATGATCTATTCTGTATCCAAACGGTCTGTAATTTAGTAGTCTTAATGGTCATGATGGCACTTTATGTAGGGCGTTACTAGTAACGCCCGACCTTAATGTACTTTAACCCTCTGCTACGTGGGCTGGTTGGGGTCTTGGCGTCCTCTATATAAGCCACCCCCCTCCACTGGTAGAGGGGTTGGCACCCCTGTAACTCTCACACACATAATCCAGTCGACCGCCTCCGGGCTCCGAGACGTAGGGCTGTTACTTCTTCCGAGAAGGGCCTGAACTCGTAAAACACCTATGTGTACAACTGCTCCATAGCTAGGATCTTGCCTCTCCATACCTACCCACCATTCTACTGTCAGACTTAGAACCACGACAGTTGGCGCCCACCTTGGGGCAGGTGTCTTACCGACTTATTGGAGAAGTTGCAATCTTTTCAATTCCCACATCATGGTTTCAGGCGGAGTTTTGGTTGAGGGCCGCGAGATCTATCTCGGCGCGCTCACATTCGTCGCCGACGTCTCTGCCTGGCTGCAGGAGGCTCCGCTCGACGTGGATGCTCTCCCGGTCCGCGGAGCAACGCATTTTCGAGCATGCATCCGCGGCGTCCTTCTGCGGCAACCGTCGACTCACTATCGGCTGGTTTTTGTGTCATCATCCCTCCCAGCTTCCCGCCAGCGTAAGCGCTCCGGTCGGTTGAGGCTCCAGCGGTGGGTGAGACATGCAGTGGCTCGCTAGTCGACCGCTGCCCAAGTCGCGGCAATCGAGCCCGACGAATCTCTCTACGGCCTGTTCGACCTGTCGACTGGCTCCGCAGAGACTGCATCCGAATACGACAGCAGTGATCCGGCGGCGGAGGTCCTGATGGTCAATGGGCTGCACGTTCCTCCCGGCTTTCCTGGCGCCGAGGGAGGCAACGGCGGGGGCGATCCGGCGCATGACCATGAGGAGTACCGCCCCGAGCCCCTCGACTCGTAGCAGAGGGAAGAGCTTCGCCGCCGGAACATGGATGCGCTCCATACTCCGATCGTTGGAGAAACCCCTGAGGCTCGCGCCTTAGAGGACGCGCGCTTGGCCAACCTGGCTGAGCGCACTCGACTGGAGAACCTTCAGCGGGCACTCGACGAGCGCGCGCAGCAACGGATTCCAGACTCCAGTCGACGCCAACTCTTCAAACCCCCAACTCAGGTATACCGCACTCCAATCCAGAATTTGGCAGCTGTAACACGCATAGCAGAGTCGATTCAACCTTCCCAGTCAGAGGCTGGCAGAGGCTTGATGCAGATCAGGGATTTGCTCCGAGCAGCTGGAGATCAGAATTCGGCTGTATCGCAGTCACGGAACATGATTCATAGCAGGTCCGTGGCAGCGAATACTGTCCAGTCGGCTCATAGCCCCAGATCGCCCCCGAGGCGTGAAGGACATGGCGACCGACACGATCAGTACAGGAACTATGAGCAGGATGATCACCGAGTCGATCACCACGATCGACGTCGAGTGCCCACTCCTCCCCGGAGGGGTGGATCCTATATGCCTCGGCAGCAGGATGACCGACGCCAGTACAGTGGCGGGCGAAGAATTCCAGTCGACCCCAGAGAACCAGGTTTTGATGCGAGATCCATCATCGTTCAAGGTCTGGTCGACCGGAACAGAGCCCACAGAGAGGGTAATGACAGAGATGTACCCACCAGCAGCCGAGTGCACGTCTCCGTGCCAGAGTGTTTCAGCAGAGCCATCAGAGCCGCGGTGATTCCTCCCAACTTCAGGTTGGCGACTGGAGTCAGCAAGTTCAACGGTGAGTCCAAGCCCGATACTTGGCTTGAGGACTACCGAGTGGCTGTTCAGATCGGCGGTGGAAATGACGTGGTGGCCATGAAGCATCTGCCTCTCATGTTGGAAGGGTCAGCCAGGGCATGGCTGAATCAGTTGACACCCAGTAGCATCTACACGTGGGAGGATCTCTCCCGAGTGTTTGTCAGGACGTTCGAAGGAACGTGCAAGCGGCCGGCAGGACTGACAGAGCTGCAATCTTATGTACAGAAGTCGAATGAGACTCTGAGGGATTACACCCAGAGATGGATCACGCTGCATCACACAATGGAAAACGTATCTGATCACCAGGCAGTTTGCGCCTTCAAGGAGGGCGTAAAGTACAGGGAGCTAAGTCTGAAATTCGGTCGAATCGGAGACATGTCTTTGAGTCGAATGATGGAAATTGCCACCAAGTATGCCAATGGTGAGGAAGAAGATCGGCTCCGGAGCGGCAAGCACAAGTCAATCGCCCAGGACACCGGAGGCAGAAATTCCAGTCGGAAGCAAAAGCGTAAAGCCGAGCCAGCCGCTCCTGGAGAAGCCTTGGCCCTGAACCAAGGAAAGTTCAAAGGGAAGCCCAAGGGGCCTTGGAACCCCAAGAAAGTAAAAGATAAAGAAGGAAATTACGTGTTGGATTTACCATGTCACATCCACACCAAGAAAGACGAAGAGGGTAATTTCATCTACCCGAAGCATACCACTCGACAGTGTCGACTCCTGATATAGCAGTTCCAGGGGAAGCAGCCCAAGGACAAAGAAAAAGAGTCGGACAAGGTTGAGGACAAGGAGGATAGTGACGAGGAATATCCGCAAGTCAATTCCACCTTCATGATTTTTGCCGATGTTGAGAGCAAAAACCGACTGAAAGTTATAAACCGAGAGGTAAATATGGCTGCTCCGTCAACACCTAGTTACCTGAAGTGGTCTCAGACTACCATTACATTCGACCAATCTGATCACCCCACGCATATAGCCACCCCTGGGAGGCAAGCACTGGTGGTCGATCCCGTCGTCGAAGGCACTCGACTGACCAAAGTGTTGATGGACGGCGGCAGCAGTTTGAATATACTGTATGCTGAGACGCTGAAAGGGATGGGCATTCCGATGTCCAGGCTGAGCACAAGCAACATGAGTTTTTATGGAGTCATCCCTGGCAAGAAGGCCACATCACTCGTCCAGATTGCTCTTGATGTAGTTTTTGGTGATTCAAAGAATTTCCGCAAAGAGAAGCTGACATTTGAGGTTGTGGATTTCCAGAGTGCCTATCATGCAATTTTGGGCAGGCCAGCTTATGCACGTTTTATGGCTCGACCATGTTACGTGTACCTCAAACTAAAGATGCCAGGCCCTAAAGGCGTGATCACTGTCACTGGTAACCGCAAGAAGGCAGAAGAGTGCTTTCAGAAAGGCTCAAAGATCGCCGATGCTCAGATGGTGGTAGAAGAGTGGCAGGAACACCAAAGGAACGCAGACCCGAGTGATTTGTTCCGAGCCAAGAAGCCTGCTACGGAATCAGCGTTTCAGTCGTCCGGTGAGACAAAACCCGTTCACATCCACCCGACCGACCCAAACGCTGCTCCGACTCATATCTCCACAACACTCGACCCCAAATAGGAAGAAGCGCTCATCCAGTTCCTCCGTGAGAACTGGGACATCTTTGCATGGAAACCTTCTGACATGCCGAGTGTACCCAGGGGACTGGCTGAGCACCGTCTACAAGTCGATTCAAAGGCAAAAACTGTGAAGGAACATCTGTGACGGTCCGCCGTCCAGAAAAGGAAGGCCATTGGCGAAGAAGTGGCTCGGCTCCTAGCAGCAGAGTTTATCCGAGAGATTTGCCACTCCGAGTGGCTCGCCAATGTCGTCATGGTCCCCCAAAAGGACAATTCGCTTCGCATGTGCACCGATTTCGAGCATATCAATCGGGCCTGCCCGAAAGATCATTTTCCTCTTCCCCGCATCGACCAAATAGTCGACTCGACTGTGGGATGTGATCGACTTTCTTTCTTGGACGCTTATTCCGGGTACCATCAGATCCGTCTGTTTGGACCCGATGAGATCAAAACAGCTTTCATCACCCCATTCGGGTGCTTCTGTTATGTCACCATGCCATTCGGCCTCAAGAATGCCGGAGCCACATTCATGGGGATGATTCAGAAGTGTTTGCTCACTCAAATCAGTCGGAATGTGGAAGCGTACATGGATGACATTGTGGTCAAGTCACGGAGACCTGCTGACTAACCTCGCTAAAACATTTGCCAACCTCAGGAGGTATGATATCAAGCTTAATCCATCAAAGTGCACATTCGGAGTTCCTAACGGAAAGTTACTCAGTTTTCTCATTTCCGAACAAGGAATCGACGCCAACCCAGAAAAAGTTGGCACTATACTCCGAATGAAATGCCCCGTGCGTGTGCATGATGTCCGGAAACTTACTGGATGCTTGGCCGCGTTAAGTCGATTCATCTCTCGCCTCGGTGAAAAGGCATTGCCTCTTTACCGACTGATGAAGAAGTCAGACAAGTTCGAGTGGACTCCAGAAGCTGATGCAGCGTTTGCAGAGTTAAAAACCCTGCTTTCCATCCAGCCGGTGCTTGCTGCCCCAATCAGCAAAGAGCCTTTGCTGCTTTACATTGCAGCCATAGGACAAGTTGTCAGTACTGTACTTACGGTCGAGCGGGAAGAGGAAGGGAAAGCCTTCAAAGTTCAGCGCCCAGTGTATTACATTTCCGAAGTCTTGACCCCATCCAAGCAACGATACCCTCATTATCAAAAGCTTGTATATGGGATTTATATGACCACGAAGAAAGTTGCTCACTACTTCTCTGACCATATTATCACAGTCGTCACCGACGCCCCCTTATCAGAGATTCTGCACAACAGAGACGCAACCGGTCGAGTGGCAAAATGGGCGATTGAACTTCTTCCCCTAGATATCAGATTTGAGGCAAAGAAAGCTATCAAGTCCCAAGCAATAGCAGATTTCCTCGCCGAGTGGACTGAACAGCAGTTACCGACCCAAGTTCACTCGGAGCACTGGAATATGTTCTTTGATGGCTCCAAAATGCTGAATGGTTCCGGTGCCAGAGTGGTCTTGGTTTCCCCCCGAGGAGATAAGCTCAGATATGTACTCCAGATTCACTTTGATTCCTCCAACAATGAAGCAGAATACGAAGCGCTCTTGTACGGGTTGCGTATGGCCATTTCACTCGGCGTCCATCGCCTCATGGTCTACGGCGACTCGGACTTAGTGGTCAACCAAGTGATGAAGGAGTGGGACATCAAAATCCCAGCCATGACTGGATACTGCAATGCAGTCAGAAAGCTGGAGAAGAAATTTGAGGGGTTAGAGCTCCATCACGTTCCCCGACTGAAAAATCAAGCAGCCGATGACTTGGCCAAGATAGGTTCCAAGAGGGAAGCCATTCCGAGTGGCGTGTTTTTGGAGCATGTTCACACGCCGTCGGTTTAAGAAGATCCTTTCTGTCAGGAAGCCCCGCAGCCAAAAAGCGCCACAGATCCGACTGAAGTCGAGGTCCCAGCTGTGGTCGACTTGATCATGGAAGTTCTGGTCATCACTCCCGACTGGACAGTGCCCTATATCGCCTATATTCTGAGAAAAGAGCTCCCCGAGAATGAAGAAGAGGCTTGGGAGATCGTCCGCCGATCCAAAGCCTTCACCGTCATGAGGGGACAGTTATACAGAGAAAGTGCAACTAGAGTCAGCCAGAAATGCATAACACCAGAGGAAGGTCGAATGATTCTCAACGACATCCACTCGGGGACCTGTGGCCATCATGCGTCCTCTCGGACCATCATGGCTAAAGCATACCGAGCGGGGTTTTACTGGCCCAGAGCAAATGAGATGGCGAAAAAGATAGTCGACAAGTGTGAAGGATGTCAATTTTACTCCAATATGTCACACAAACCCGCCTCAGCCTTGAAGACCATTCCACTCGTCTGGCCTTTTGCTGTATGGGGGTTGGATATGGTTGGACCTCTGAGGACAGGCAGAAACGGTTACACCCATGTATTGGTAGCAGTCGACAAGTTCACTAAGTGGATCGAGGCTAAACCCATCAAGAATATGGATGCCGGCACCGCCGTCAGCTTCATCAGGGAGTTAGTATTCAGATATGGAGTTCCCCACAGTATTATCACAGACAATGGGTCAAACTTCGACTCCAAAGAGTTCAGAGCCTTCTGCACATCTCAAGGTACACGAGTCGACTATGCTTCAGTCGCCCACCCTCAGTCGAATGGGCAAGCAGAACGAGCAAATGGCTTAATTCTCAAAGGGTTGAAACCCCGACTGATGCGCGACCTCAAACACGCAGCTGGTGCATGGGTCGACGAACTTCCGTCGGTGCTTTGGGGATTAAGGACCACGCCAAATCGGTCGACTGGGAGGACTCCATTCTTCTTGGTCTACGGAGTTGAAGCAGTCTTGCCGAGTGACCTGCTTCACAACGCACCCCGAGTTGAAATCCACACCGAAGCTGAAGCAGAGCAAGCCCGACAGGACGCAGTCGACCTTCTAGAAGAAGAAAGAGAGATGGCCTTGATCCGATCGACCATTTACCAGCAGGACTTGTGTCGCTTCCATGCCAGAAATGTGAAGAGTCGAGCTTTCTAGGAGGGAGATTTAGTTCTCCGAGTGGACCAGCAGAAACCACACAAGCTCGCTCCTACTTGGGAAGGTCCCTTCATCGTCACCAAAGTTCTCCATAATGGGGCATACCGCCTTTACAATGTCGAGCACCAGATTGACGAGCCCAGAGCATGGAACGCGGACTTACTCCGCCCTTTTTATACTTAAGTTTTTCATTCGGATGAATTGTAATAAAAGTACTCCTGTAGTGTATTCGTCAAAGACAAGAGTTTCATAATTTTCTCAGTAATTGTTACTACTTTTGTTCTCATAAATCTGTCCCCCATTGGGTGGCTTAGCTGCGAACCCGTTTCGCTCAAGCTTGTAAAAAAATCCTACCGAGTGGTAAGCCAGCCTTCCACTCGGAGGCTTAGCTGCGAATCCGTTTCGCCTAAGTAAACAAAATCCTACCGAGTGGTAAGCCCTCCTTCCACTCGGAGGCTTAGCTGCAGCCCAGTGCTCGCCTAAGTTTCTAAAAAACCTACCGAGTGGAGAGCAAACCTCCCACTCAGGGGCTTAGCTGCAGCCCAGTGCTCGCCTAAGTTTCTAAAAATCCTACCGAGTGGAGAGCAAACCTCCCACTCGGGGGCTTAGCTGCAGCCTAGTGCTCGCCTAAGTTTCTAAAAAACCTACCGAGTGGAGAGCAAACCTCCCACTCGGGGGCTTAGCTGCAGCCCAGTGCTCGCCTAAGTTTCTAAAAAACCTACCGAGTGAAGAGCAAACCTCCCACTCGGGGGCTTAGCTGCA
>NC_041385.1:693884167-693884442 GCF_002162155.2 Triticum dicoccoides | reverse complement strand
CAAACCTCCCACTCGGGGGCTTAGCCACAGCCCAGTACTCGCCTAAGTTTCTAAAAAACCTACCGAGTGGAGAGCAAACCTCCCACTCGGGGGCTTAGCTGCAACCCAGTGCTCGCCTAAGTTTCTAAAATCCTACCGAGTGGAGAGCAAACCTCCCACTCGGGGGCTTAGCTGCAGCCCAGTGCTCGCCTAAGTTTCTAAAATCCTACCGAGTGGAGAGCAAACCTCCCACTCGGGGGCTTAGCTGCAGCCCAGTGCTCGCCTAAGTTTCTAAA
>NC_041385.1:693860652-693884157 GCF_002162155.2 Triticum dicoccoides | reverse complement strand
TAAAATCCTACCGAGTGGAGAGCAAACCTCCCACTCGGGGGCTTAGCTGCGGCCCAGTGCTCGCCTAAGTTTCTAAAATCCTACCGAGTGGAGAGCAAACCTCCCACTCGGGGGCTTAGCTGCAGCCCAGTGCTCGCCTAAGTTTCTAAACTCCTACCGAGTGGAGAGCAAACCTCCCACTCGGGGGCTTAGCTGCAGCCCAGTGCTCGCCTAAGTTTCTAAAAAACCTACCGAGTGGAGAGCAAATGTGACGCCCCCGATTCAATCGTACACTAATCATACACGCAAACGTGTACGATCAAGATCAGGGACTCACGGAAAGATATCACAACACAACTCTACAAATAATAAAGGTCATACAAGCATCATAATACAAGCCAGGGGCCTCGAGGGCTCGAATACAAGTGCTCGATTATAGACAAGTCAGCGGAAGCAACAATATCTGAGTACAGACATAAGTTAAAAAAGTTTGCCTTAAGAAGGCTAGCACAAACAGGGATACAGATCGAAAGAGGCGCAGGCCTCCTGCCTGGGATCCTCCTAAACTACTCCTGGTCGTCGTCAGTAGCCTGCACGTAGAAGAAGGCACCTCCAGTGTAGTAGGAATCGTCATCAACGGTGGTGTCTGGCTCCAGGGCTCCAGCATCTGGTTGCGAGAACCAGGTAGAAGGGAAAGGGGGAAAAGAGGGAGAAAAGCAACCGTGAGTACACATCCAAAGTACTTGCAAGCAAGGAGCTACACTACATATGCATGGGTATATGTGTAAAGGGCCATATCGGTGGACTGAACTGCAGAATGCCGGAATAAGAGGGGGATAGCTAATCCTGTCAAAGACTACGCTTCTGGCAGCCTCCGTCTTGCAGCATGTAGAAGAGAGTAGACTGAAGTCCTCCAAGTAGCATCGCATAGCATAATCCTACCCGGCAATCCTCCCCTCGTCACCCTGTGGAAAAACGATCACCGGGTTGTCTGTGGAACTTGTCTGGGTGTGTTTTATTAAGTATCCGGTTCTATTTGTCATAAGGTCAAGGTACAACTCCAAGTCGTCCTGTTACCGAAGATCACGGCTATTCGAATAGATTAACTTCCCTGCAGGGGTGCACCACATAACCCAACACGCTCGATCCCATTTGGCCGGACACACTTTCCTGGGTCATGCCCGGCCTCGGAAGATCAACACGTCGCAGCCCCACCTAGGCACAACAGAGAGGTCAGCACGCCGGTCTAAATCCTATGCGCGCAGGGGTCTGGGCCCATCGCCCATTGCACACCTGCACGTTGCGAGGGCGGCCGGAAGCAGACCTAGCCTCTCTTATACAAGAGTAGGCGTTCCAGTCCAATCCGGCGCGCGCCGCTCCGTCGCTGACGTCAAGAAGGCTTCGGCTGATACCACGACGTCGAGTGCCCATAACTGTTCCCGCGTAGTTGGTTAGTGCGTATAGGCCAGTAGCCAGACTCGGATCAAATACCAAGATCTCGTTAAGCGTGTTAAGTATCCGCGAACGCCGAACAGGGCCAGGCCCACCTGTCTCCTAGGTGGTCTCAACCTGCCCTGTCGCTCCGTCACAAAGTAACAGTCGGGGGCCGTCGGGAACCCAGGCCCACCTCTACCAGGATGGAGCCACCTGTCCTTCCAGCCCCCTCATCAGAATCACTTGCGGGTACTCATCGAGCTGACCCGACTTTAGTCACCATCTGTATAGTATGTATGTATGTATAGTATATACCCGTGATCACCTCCCGAGTGATCACGGCCCAATAGTATAGCAAGGCAGACTGACAAGAATGTAGGGCCAATGATGATAAACCAGCATCCTATACTAAGTATTTAGGATTGCAAGTAAGGTATCAACAGATGTAGCAACAATGTCAGGCTATGCATCAGAATAGGATTAACGGAAAGCAGTAACATGCTACACTACTCTAATGCAAGCAGTATAGAGGAGAATAGGCGATATCTGGTGATCAAGGGGGGGGGGCTTGCCTGGTTGCTCTGACAAGAAGGAGGGGTCGTCAACTCCGTAGTCGAACTCACGGACATCGGCACCGGTCTCAGAGTCTACCGGAAAGAAGTAACGAAGGGGGAACACAATAAATAACAGAGCAATCAAATGTAACACAAAGCAAGACGCGGCAATATGCGGTGCTAGGGGTGACCTAACATAGTGATAGGTGATATCGGCTAAGGGGGGAAACATCCAGGAAAGTATTCCCGGTGTTTCGCGTTTTCGGACAGATGAACCGGAGGTGAAATGTTGCAGGTTCACTATGCTAGGGACGCGTGGCGGACGAACTGGCTGCGTATCTGGATTCGTCTCGTCGTTTTGAGCAACTTTCATGTACAAAGTTTGTCCATCTGAGCTACGGTTTATTTTATATTAATTTTAAAAGATTTAAATAATATTCTGAAATTCCCTGAAATTCTGCTAAGTTTGAGAGTTCGTCAGTTTTAAACATCTTTTAACTGTTTTAAAAAGGCTACAACTATGGATCTGTAAGTCCTATGATTTTGTGCCTTATATCAATTTTGATCATTTTTCTGTGATCTACAAGATAGTATCACTTTTATCCATATTAGAGTTCCTTTGCTTGATCATCAACAGCTCTAAGGTAGCTATGAAAATAAAGTTGTTTTCAGTTTTTCTATTAACAGAACATTGAACTTTGTGATTTTCGTAGGAATTAATCCATAAATCAAAAGAATTTGGTTCGGTGAGATAAAATGGAGTTTATCATGTATACTTTCTACTCATATTTTTCTATGGCCTGTTAGTAATTGTTTAACCGCTGATTAGAGGCTGCCAAAGGAGTTAGTCAGTGTAATATTCGCAAAGCTAGCCATAGCTACAGTAACTGAATGTTACTTTTGTAGCACAGCGGCAGCAGAGTCCAACGGCATGCCCACGAGCTGGGCGCGAGGCGCGGCCCTGCACGGCGTGAGGTTGGCCGGTGAGTGACGCGGGGCTAGGGGCGAGGCAGGCCGCGGTTGCAGGGCGGCTAGGCATGGCCGACGCGGCCAGGGACGTGCGGTCCGGTTGCCACACGCAGCGCGGGCGGCAGCTGCGGCCGCAGAGCCGCAACAGCAGGGGAGGAGGCTTGCGTACGGCTGGGCGCTCGCGCTGAGGCGCGGCCGAAGCGGTGGCAGTCGGCGCGGTAAGGCGACGCGATGCGACGGGCAACAGTAGGCAGCGCCAGCGGCTACGGCGGCAGGCTAGCCGCGGCAGCAACAGTGCATCAGAGGAAGTAGCGACAAAGCAATAGCTGGCAGAGCAGTAGCAACGGCATAGCACCATAGCAAGCCGCGGCGAGGCCACGCACGGGAGTGCGCGCACAGCAGCAGCCGCGACAGCACAGGAGAAGCAACGGCACGTACGCGTACGCATGGGGGGGGGAGTGGGTTCGAGCACGACGGCCTACTACGATGAAATCGAGAGGGGGAAGGAGGGGAACGACGGAGGGGCTCACGTTAAGGCACACGGTGGCCGGCGGGAGCTTAGTAGCAGCAGAGTGGCCGAAATCAACGGAGTTCGCCGGCGACCCGAGGAGGAGGAAAGGCGTCATGGGGCTCGATGCAGCGCTCCCCGGCTCGGTCTTGTCGTCTAAGAGGAAGCAGGGGACGGCGATGGTTCGATCTAGCACGGAGACGAGGCGAGGGGGCGACGCTGGTCGCGAGCTCGACGAAGGCGACGACGGTGGAGGCGTCGGGTGTGTGCAGGGGAGCGAACAATGGCGCGAGAGGGGGAAGAAGTGGCGGCTAGGGTTCGACCGGGGGAGTGAGGAGCGTCCAGGGGGAAGGTATAGGCGCTGGCGGGGGCGTGGATGGGTGCCACGGCGATGGCCGGGGCCGTGGTGGCCATCGGCGCTGTCCACGCCTCCTCTGTGAACAGAGGAGGGGGACGGGGTGCGGTGGGCTGGCCTGGCCAGATAGCTGGGCCAAGGCCCAGGGGAGGGGAGGTTTTATCTTTTACATTTTCTTTAATGTTTTTTTATTCTTTTCTGTTTATCGTTTTCCCATTTTATTTTATTATTATTTTAGCTTATTAAAAATATGAGACCCACACCTAAATTAGTGTTTTAGTTTAACCCTCTGCCACAAAAAGTGTCACTCATAAATAAAATAGTTCAATATTTTAGAAATTATAAAAGGCATTTATATAATTGTTTAAGCCACGATTCTATTTATTTTGGGACATTTAAACACATTATAGAAGTGTGGTTTCTATACGATAAATATCCAAAGATTATTTGCCACACTTTGAACATTTTATTTTGTATGTTTGAGAAATTTGAAATTTGGACTTTGATTCGAATTTGAAATTTGAACCGGTTTCGAACCAACGTGAGTTTAACAACAGTAATCATGATGATGTGGCATCATTAGGAGGGAATTACTGTAGCTTAATTATCCGAGCGTCACAATTCTCCTCCACTACAAGAAATCTCGTCCCGAGATTTAAGGGGGAGTAAGAGGGAAAGACTCGGGAAGGACGGAGCTCAACACAAGGTAGGTACCAGGGGGCTATCTCACTGAACGTGGCATAGAGGCATCTCTCGAGTTGAAATTTAAGAAAGTCATCGAGAGCAAGGTAAGAAGGTGCAATAAGAAGGTTCAAGCGGGTAGACAATCGTTCGATCACTCACACAAGGTGTGGAAGGGGTACAGAGTAAAGAGAATAAGTATTATGTCTGATACCAGAATAGATCACTAGGAAGGTGGCTCGCGAATTACACACGAAGCCAAGTGTGAGGAATAACCTTGGAAACGGGGGGTGTACACGAGAGTCAGGTTTCGGTCCTGTAGAGATGTGGGTTATGGGCCCACCATGTGGGTTAAAGTAGAAAGGGGGCTGACATCTTGCACGGTCACGATAGCAAGGAATGTCAGAGGGTAGTCTGTCAGTTATGTCGACAACAACATCGATACCAAGGGCAAGGGACGAAGAGAACCACTTTCCTGCTCGTTGAACGAGGCGGACCAATAGGCAAAGTTCTCGTCCATCGGTGGCTACCGGAATGTCATCAACAATATTAACAGGTTCTTGCTGACAGAATTGTACACCGAGGAGTTTACATAAGCAGTAGAATATTGCTGCTTAGATCATATAGATCACAAGAAAGGTTCATACAACCAATGGAAAGTAAAATATGATTATCATATTAAACAGAACAATGGAAAGGAGAATGTGTTTAAACATATATTCCAGGGATATATCCTTCCCAAGGACAAGCAGAGCAATATCCATGACAGGGTATAACGTACAGAATCCTTTAGGAAAGGGGAGAGAAATTTCAAGACATTACCCATACAGCAGTGTTTGGATAATTTGATAAAGAAAATTTAGAATTTTGCTTCAAATGTTCTTATTGAAAATCGGAGTACCACATACATGCTTTGAGGTAGCATTGACATGGTCATTGGGTAAAGATCAGACTTTGGATACAAGAAGGATTCATCAGGAACAACTTGCAGAATAAGTCTTACAGTTTCCCCATGGAAGAATGGGTAACCTCGCTGAAAGGGGAACTATAACAATAGGGCCTCCCGACCAGGTGTGCTAGGCATGACATCACCTTACCGAGTCATATAAAGAACGATGTTATAACTCTTGGAAATATGTTCCCACCATCATATCTGACCGAGATTCAGATCTGATTGGTGCCGGGATACCTCAGACTCGGGATGCCTGAGAAGAAAAGGTGCAAAACAAATTGACGAGATGTCATTGTAAGATTCTCGGGAAATGTACTATGGAAGGGAGTTTCAGAACAAGAGTTCATCATTAAACCAATGAAGGAATAAGGAAGTAGTTGATGAACTCAGTGACAATTCATCGAGATTACGAAAGGATGGGTTTCCACAATTATGTGAACAAGGAGATAACATTTGTCAGATCAAATGATATAATGATGTATGCTCGAGGAAAGCATACACAATTGAACATTGGTTGAAAGGTGCACCCGAAATATGGGTTGGGTTGCACAACCAACGTCAGAATGGTGATTCAATAATCAATAGGCTAAGAATGAACGGTCGACCATTAACTTCAAAGCAAGAGGGTTGCTAGAAGGGCAGAATCCAAACAACACCATTCACTAGTGGGCACCCCGGTTGGAATCAACACGAGAACCAAGAAAGAATGGTGATGCTGAGAAGTATCATTATAGCAAGAATTCTGAAGAGGTGGAGCAATACTCACAACATTCTTGACATCAAAGATGGTAATACTCCGTGGTAGAATCATAACATAAGTTGGATTGCAAGGAACTCATGGTACAACACAAAACAGGAACAATTTTTGTGTTGGAGGGAATGCAATAATGTTGTGGATGATAGCCCAAACCATCGAGGGCAAGGGATGCTATTTCTCATCAAGAATTCGATAGATATCTTGGAAGACCTCAGAATGTTGATGATGATCACGACACATTTGTCGAGAGGTTTCGAGAAGATGTAACTGATCGGCGATGACATCAAGTCAACGAAATGATGAAGCCAAAAGTCATTGGAACCATGGGTACGACACAAACTCGAAATCAATCTTGCTGTTCAAGGACAAACGGTATGACGAGGAAGATCGATTGTAAGATTAGCTCACCGTCAAAATTTGTGCTCCGAGAAGGACCCGGTAGCATAGTTAAAATTTAGCACGATAATGATATAACCAATCAGGCTAGGAATGACTTGATCGGGTACGAAATCATACTTAAATAAGATTACTAAAAGTTGTTGAACCGTAGTGCGGACTCGGTTCAGTTATCGGTGTCTTTGAGTATTTAATAACTCAGAGCCCATGAAAAATTGTAATTGGTGAGAATGCAGTACTTGATGGAGAACTCATAAGAAGTTATGCGGTTCCGTGATAATCTCGAGATACCAGGGTGTAATACTCGGCGAAAGATCAAAGTAAAGGTTGGACTGGTGTATTGATCCACAGAAGACAAGTGCTTAAACTTGCCCGAGAAATGGGATCAAAGAAGAACATATGCTCGGGACCATGATTGTAAAGGATCAATTCACCGATACCAAAGGATATTAAATCATGGAAATAGTTATTATTACAAGAAGCTTCCAGGATAGAATCTACATCGTGTCCATGGGCATGAACACAAAGGTTCAAGGTCGACTCCCACTCCTTTAATGTATAACCTTCCATTCAACTCTCGTTTTTTCTTCTAAAAATTGACATTAGTTGTTGGAAGTTTTACCTGGTGCAATACCAGATAAGTATGACTCGTGAAATCTTTCGGGTTCACACAGAATAGTGAAGGTGTTGGTTCAACCCATCGAGGCATCTTAGGAACATATGACACAAGCTTCAAGAATAAATATCACCAGCTCGTAAGCAGAGCAAGGTTGACAAAGCAGAGGATTCAATTTACCAAAGGCATTATGTATCCGAGAAAAGACTCACAAAGATATTGAATGTGAAGGACGTCGTCGGATAAAATCCAATAAAGGTTCTGGTGGTCCACAAGGGATCTGATGTGAGTATCGGTACTCAGCCAGAGGAAGAAGAATGCACGGGCATCATATTATAGAACATCTCAATAATTCGATGCTTAGATAATAAAGGAATTATGATTTCCAAAACAAAGGATTAGAAGCAGTCGCTCTGATCAAGGATGGATAAGTTGGATAGACCAGAGGCACAATTGACGACCAATAGTTTGGTCGAGAACCAGCTCATGTTCAAAAATGATGCCTGAGCCGGAAAGATAATTTAGAAGGGTTGATAGATGATTGTGTGCACTCGCACACATGTTGAATCAATAGGACCAAAAATGACGGTGTCAAAAGATACTAGTGAATATTGCCAGATATATGGGAAGCATCCATAATGCAAGTAAACAAGTATTTGCAGAGCAATAAAGCTGCTAAGGATTTTCGGAGGATTGAATAGTATTTCAAATACTTATGTGAAACACCTGAACAATTGGGGATGAGCGGATACTCGGAAAGTGCAAGAAATTATTCTTAGGGGTATTCAGGTGGCAAAGAACTGCAAGGCAGTAGGCACAAAATATTCTCGAGGTATCTTGTAATAGCAAGATCGACTAGAATAAAAGTAAGCACGACAGGTGTAAGTATTTATCCATCGGGATATTTCGGTGGAAGGGAATTGCAAAAGCAACGGGCACAAGGTCTCGAGAGAAAATCGGAGAGTATCTTCGAAATCTTCGAAATCTTCTGGTGCAGTTGGTGATCATCTGGACTGAAGGGCCTCTCCGGGAGGAAGTATTTTCGAGAACCTAAAGTTAGATTTTAGTAAAAATCGTTTAACCCGAATAGAAGGGAGTTCAGAATCCCAGAGTAATGGTCGAGGAGTAAAAGATCCTAATACCACCCAATGGCAACGTGTGCCCGTAAGACACACAGCCATGTTAGTAAAAGTTTTGCAATGACTAGACTCGACTTCGTCCAAGGAGTTGGAAAGGGGGATTCCTACAGGCAGTCGGCTATGATACCAACTTGTGATGCCCCCAATTCAATCGTACACTAATCATACACGCAAACGTGTACGATCAAGATCAGGGACTCACGGGAAGATATCACAACACAACTCTACAAATAATAAAGGTCATACAAGCATCATAATACAAGCCAGGGGCCTCGAGGGCTCGAATACAAGTGCTCGATCATAGACAAGTCAGCGGAAGCAACAATATCTGAGTACAGACATAAGTTAAACAAGTTTGCCTTAAGAAGGCTAGCACAAACTGGGATATAGATCGAAAGAGGCGCAGGCCTCCTGGCCGGGATCCTCCTAAACTACTCCTGGTCGTCATCAGTAGCCTGCACGTAGAAGAAGGCACCTCCAGTGTAGTAGGAATCGTCGTCAACGGTGGCGTCTGGCTCCAGGGCTCCAGCATCTGGTTGCGAGAACCAGGTAGAAGGGAAAGGGGGAAAAGAGGGAGAAAAGCAACCGTGAGTACTCATCCAAAGTACTCGCAAGCAAGGAGCTACACTACATATGCATGGGTATATGTGTAAAGGGCCATATCGGTGGACTGAATTGCAGAATGCCGGAATAAGAGGGGGATAGCTAATCCTGTCGAAGACTACGCTTCTGGCAGCCTCCGTCTTGCAGCATGTAGAAGAGAGTAGACTGAAGTCCTCCAAGTAGCATCGCATAGCATAATCCTACCCGGCAATCCTCCCCTCGTCGCCCTGTGAAAAAGCGATCACCGGGTTGTCGGTGGAACTTGTCTGGGTGTGTTTTATTAAGTATCCGGTTCTAGTTGTCATAAGGTCAAGGTACAACTCCAAGTCGTCCTGTTACCGAAGATCACGGCTATTCGAATAGATTAACTTCCCTGCAGGGGTGCACCACATAACCCAACACGCTCGATCCCATTTGGCCGGACACACTTTCCTGGGTCATGCCCGGCCTCGGAAGATCAACACGTCGCAGCCCCACCTAGGCACAACAGAGAGGTCAGCACGCCGGTCTAAATCCTATGCACGCAGGGGTCTGGGCCCATCGCCCATTGCACACCTGCACGTTGCGAGGGCGGCCGGAAGCAGACCTAGCCTCTCTTATACAAGAGTAGGCGTTCCAGTCCGATCCGGCGCGCGCCGCTCCGTCACTGACGTCAAGAAGGCTTCGGCTAATACCACGACGTCGAGTGCCCATAACTGTTCCCGCGTAGTTGGTTAGTGCGTATAGGCCAGTAGCCAGACTCAGATCAAATACCAAGATCTCGTTAAGCGTGTTAAGTATCCGCGAACGCCGAACAGGGCCAGGCCCACCTGTCTCCTAGGTGGTCTCAACCTGCCCTGTCGCTCCGCCACAAAGTAATAGTCGGGGGCCGTCGGGAACCCAGGCCCACCTCTATCAGGATGGAGCCACCTGTCCTTTCAGCCCCCTCATCAGAATCACTTGCGGGTACTCATCGAGCTGACCCGACTTTAGTCACCATCTGTATAGTATGTATGTATGTATAGTATATACCCGTGATCACCTCCCGAGTGATCATGGCCCAATAGTATAGCAAGGCAGACTGACAAGAATGTAGGGCCAATGATGATAAACGAGCATCCTATACTAAGTATTTAGGATTGCAGGTAAGGTATCAACAGATGTAGCAACAATGTCAGGCTATGCATCAGAATAGGATTAACGGAAAGCAGTAACATGCTACACTACTCTAATGCAAGCAGTATAGAGGAGTATAGGCGATATCTGGTGATCAAGGGGGGGGGGGCTTGCCTGGTTGCTCTGACAAGAAGGAGGGGTCATCAACTCCGTAGTCGAACTCACGGACATCGGCACCGGTCTCACAGTCTACCGGAAAGAAGTAACGAAGGGGGAACACAATAAATAACAGAGCAATCAAATGTAACACAAAGCAAGACGCGGCAATATGCGGTGCTAGGGGTGACCTAACATAGTGGTAGGTGATATCGGCTAAGGGGGGAAACATCCAGGAAAGTATTCCCGGTGTTTCGCGTTTTCGGACAGATGAACCGGAGGTGAAATGTTGCAGGTTCACTATGCTAGGGACGCGTGGCAGACGAACTGGCTGCGTATCTGGATTCGTCTCGTCGTTTTGAGCAACTTTCATGTACAAAGTTTTTCCATCTGAGCTACGGTTTATTTTATATTAATTTTAAAAGATTTAAATAATATTCTGAAATTTTCTGAAATTCTGCTAAGTCTGAGAGTTCGTCAGTTTTAAAATCTTTTAGCTGTTTTAAAAAGGCTACAACTATGGATCTGTAAGTCCTATGATTTTGTTCCTTATATCAATTTTGATCATTTTTCTGTGATCTACAAGATAGTATCACTTTTATCCATATTAGAGTTCCTTTGCTTGATCATCAACAGCTCTAAGATAGCTATGAAAATAAAGTTGTTTTCAGTTTTTCTATTAACAGAACATTGAACTTTGTGATTTTCGTAGGAATTAATCCATACATCAAAAGGATTTGGTTCAGTGAGATAAAATGGAGTTTATCATGTATACTTTCTACTCATATTTTTCTATGGCCTGTTAGTAATTGTTTAACCGCTGATTAGAGGCTGCCAAAGGAGTTAGTCAGTGTAATATTCGCAAAGCTAGCCATAGCTACAGTAACTGAATGTTACTTTTGTAGCACAGCGGCAGCAGAGTCCAACGGCATGCCCACGAGCTGGGCGCGAGGCGTGGCCCTGCACGGCGTGAGGTTGGCCGGTGAGTGACGCGGGGCGAGGGGCGAGGCAGGCCGCGGTTGCAGGGCGGCTAGGCATGGCCGACGCGGCCAGGGACGTGCGGTCCGGCTGCCACACGCGGCGCGGGCGGCAGCTGCGGCCACAGAGCCGCAACAGCAGGGGAGGAGGCGTGAGACGAGGCTCGCGTACGGCTGGGCGCTCGCGCTGAGGCGCGGCCGGAGCGGTGGCAGTCGGCGCGGTAAGACGACGCGGTGCGACGGGCAACAGTAGGCAGCACCAGCGGCTACGGCGGCAGGCTAGCCGCAGCAGCAACAGTGCATCAGAGGAAGTAGCGACAAAGCAACAGCTGGCAGAGCAGTAGCAACGGCATAGCACCATAGCAAGCCGCGGCGAGGCCACGCACGGGAGTACACGCACAGCAGCAGCCGCGACAGCACAGGAGAAGCAACGGCACGCACGCGTACGCATGGGGGGGAGTGGGTTCGGGCACGACGGCCTACTACGATGAAATCGAGAGGGGGAAGGAGGGGAACGATGGATGGGCTCACGTTAAGGCACACGGTGGCCGGCGGGAGCTTAATAGCAGCAGAGTGGCCGAAATCGACGGAGTTCGCCGGCGACCCGAGGAGGAGGAAAGGCGTCGTGGGGCTCGATGCAGCGCTCCCCGGCTCGGTCTGGTCGGCTAAGAGGAAGCAGGGGACGGCGATGGTCCGATCTAGCACGGATACGAGGCGAGGGGGCGACGCTGGTCGCGAGCTCGACGAAGGCGACGGCGGTGGAGGCGTCGGGTGTGTGCAGGGGAGCGAACAATGGCGCGAGAGGGGGAAGAAGTGGCGGCTAGGGTTCGACCGGGGGAGTGAGGAGTGTCCAGGGGGAAGGTATAGGCGCTGGCGGGGGCGTGGACGGGTGCCACGGCGATGGTCGGGGCCGTGGCGGCCATCGGCGCTGTCCACGCCTCCTCTGTGAACAGAGGAGGGGGACGGGGTGCGGTGGGCTGGCCTGGCCAGCTAGCTGGGCCAAGGCCCAGGGGAGGGGAGGTTTTATCTTTTACATTTTCTTTAATGTTTTTTTTATTCTTTTCTGTTTGTCGTTTTCCCATTTTATTTTATTATTATTTTAGCTTACTAAAAATATGAGACCCACACCTAAATTAGTGTTTTAGTTTAACCCTCTGCCACAAAAAGTGTCACTCATAAATAAAATAGTTCAATATTTTAGAAATTATAAAAGGCATTTATATAATTGTTTAAGCCACGATTCTATTTATTTTGGGACATTTAAACACATTATAGAAGTGTGGTTTCTATACGATAGATATCCAAAGATTATTTGCCACACTTTGAACATTTTATTTTGTATGTTTGAGAAATTTGAAATTTGGAGTTTGATTCGAATTTGAAATTTGAACCGGTTTCGAACCAACGTGAGTTTAACAACAGTAATCATGATGATGTGGCATCATTAGGAGGGAATTACTGTAGCTTAATTATCCGGGCGTCACAGCAAACCTCCCACTCGGGGGCTTAGCTGCAGCCCAGTGCTCGCCTAAGTTCCTAAAATCCTACCGAGTGGAGAGCAAACCTCCCACTCGGAGGCTTAGCTGCAGCACAGTGCTTGCCTAAGTTTCTAAAAAACCTACCGAGTGAAGAATAAGTTTCTCACTCGGAGGCCTGGTCGCAACCCAACACTCGCCCAGACATGACGAGCACAGGTCGACGACAATTTGTGCTTCACTCCTACCTGCAAAAGAGCATTACAGATGCTAGTATATACTCCAACCCAAAGAAGATGGTTGTCTAAAAGAAGCAAGCATATTTCAACGGCAAATCAAGTTCGGATAACGTCCTACGGACCCAGAAGTGCTCAGGCATCAAGCCTGTTAAAGTTTGGCGGTTACAAAAATCACTCGGCATTCCGAGGCGAATTCAAATCATCAAGCATAATAGTTTTTTTTACCCCTCCCGCGGAGGGCTGGCAGGCACAACGAACTCGTCCAGGTCGATCCCATCTGTGATCCGAGTGGCAGCCGCGATGAAGGTCTCCATGAAAGAACGGAAGTCATGCTTCCTAGTATTGGCCACCTTGAGAGACACCAGCTTGTCCTCTCTCGCTTCTTTGCAGTGGACGCGGACCAAGGACAGAGCGACATCAGCACCGCACCGGGCAGAAGACTTCTTCCATTCTTGCACTTTACTCAGAATTTCGTTCAGTCGAGTCATCAGCGACTCAAGGTCGTTCTGAAGCGTTTCTTCTGGCCAGAGCGATGTGTCGATGCGCGAGGTAGCGGCCTTCAGTCTTGCAAGGTAATCGACCACTGGAGCAACGCGGGACTCGAGGCGGAGCACGTTCATAGCAGTTTCATCCTTCACCGAAGAATTGATGGAATCCAAGCCAGTCTCCACTCGACTAGTCTCCTCTTCAAAGTTTTGACAGAATTCTGTGGACACGATTCAAGGATAAGCTAATGCCCTTACAACAAGCCAGTAACTACCAATCGGAGATAAGAGGTTACCTTCGAGCATGAGGAATAGCTTCTTGGCGAGTCCTCCCAGATAAACCTGCAAGTCATTCTTCTTTCCTGCCAGTTCGCCAGCTTTGTCGTCCAGGACCATATTGGCATTCTTCAGTCGAGTGACTTCTTGGTTGGCCACGTCAAGAGCGGCTTTCAGATTAGTGTTTTCTTCTTCAAGTTTGTTGACAGAAGCCAACTTCTCTTCTGCAGGTCTAGTCTTGTCTGCAACCGTCTTCTGCGCCTCGGCAAGGTCAAGGTCCTTCTTCTTCAGAGCATCCCTCAGTTTTTCTGCGAAAATCACAATAAGATCAAATTCGGAGACAGGCAAGAAGCGAGGACAGTCGTTAAGATCCTCACCAAACATACCTTTTGCCTCCTCCTTCGCCTTCGTGAAGTTCTCTTGGACAAGCTTCTGGTCAAGCTCAAGCTGTATATACTTGTTCTCCAATTCGGTATAACGAGAAACAAGGTCACAAGATTTCTGCGAAAGTTCAGTCGACAAACATCAATGACAGATCACTTTCGAGTGACTAAAGGAAAAATCGTAGTATTTCTAAGACTACAGCTGAATCTAAACATTCAACTGTAGTCTCGGGGACTACACTCAGTGGGTGCACTCAGCGTGCCCCCACTAGTTCTATTAGCTAGACTCAGAGTCGATCAGTCGACCGGAAGCAGTTAACTGACTCAGAGTCGATCAGTCGACCGGAAGCAGTTAACTGTCAGCAAAAAAAATTCAGACCATAGCCGATTGCCAGCAATCGACCACGGTCTCGGGGACTACACCCAGTGGGTGCACTAAGCGTGCCCCCACCAGTTTCATTGTTCCACTCGACCATGCTCGAGTGAAACAAGTCAAGTGAGAAATTTCAAGACACAAAGACTACAGTCGACAAACAGCAGTCCACCGTAGAATTGACACACCCAGTGGGTGCATGACAAACATCAAGATTTCCAGTCGGTGTTCAACTAACCTGGACATTACTCTGGAGAGCTGAACTCGCGTCATAAGATGCTTGGCTGGCGGTTCGGATCGCCTTCACCTGCTCCATCATAATCCCGGCCTGGCGGATGGCTTCCTTGGTAGCGCTCGCTTGGTCCTCCGGGACGTGGTAGGCGGAGAAGAGAGAGGGCGGTTCAGCACTCGACGACGAAGGGCGGGCAACCGTCAACGGCTCCGCAAAGGACACGATAGTCTGAGCGACGTTGCTCCCTTCTGGAATCTGTGGTCCAGGCGCTGACACAACCTGAGCAGCCTTGCCAGCAGTTGCCTTCCTGCTCCTCCTCTGCCTCAAGGGCGCTTCATCGTCATCATCAGGGAGATTGATGACAACGCTAGGTGGAGCTACAGAAGAAGTTCAAAGTCAAAACCAAAGATTCAATCGACCAAAAGTAAAACCACGCAGATCATACCAGGATGAGAAGTAGCAGCATCTTCCATTTCTTGATCCTCATGCCTAGTAGAAGTCCCAGAAGTAGCAGCACTGCGGTTTCAAATATCAGTCGGTCAGAGATTGAAGTCGACCAAGAATGAAAAACATGAGTTATGCCGTTACCCAGAAACAGTCGGGATCTCCATCCTCATCTTTGGTAGGGCCTTCACCGGTTTTGTCGGGGCTTCTCGCGGTTGCTTCGACACCTTTTCAGTCGGCGCCGGTGAAGTTGTCTGAGGGCGTTTCGTCGACTGCCCAGTAGGCACGAATCTCTTGCCACGATCAGCCGTAGGGTCGTGGACGAGCTTGGACCTCCTTTCGGAACAAGGAGGCGCAACTTCCTCCTCCTCTTCCTCCTCATCAGAACATGCGTCTTCGTCACCCTCATCTGCATATGACTCCCACTCCTCTTGGCTTTTGCCTCCGCTTCCTTCCTCCTCTTCGGCCTGTGCCTGCGCCCCGTTGGGCATCGAGTACAACTCGGTGGTTTCCTGAAAGACAGCAAGCAAGACAAAAGTCAATCGACTGATCTACAATGAAACAGAACGGACGGAGCAATCGGAGTAAAGTGGTCGTACCTTGTCCGCCTCATAAGATTGGTCGAGTGGAACGATCCTCCTGGCTCCATGAGGGTTGTCCTTGTTCCCCGTGATGGCAGTCATCCACCTCTCAAGTGTAGCATCGTCGACCTCCTCTGGGTGGACCCGACTGGTGTCTTCAGTACCAGAATACAGCCACATCGGGTGGCCCCGGTACTGGAGTGGTTGGATGCGCCGCCGAAGGAAAACCTCCAGAAGGTCCATGCCGGTCACACCGTCACGAATCAACTGAACTACTCGCTCCATCAACATTTTTACCTTAGCCTTCTCCTCCGGAACTACTTTAAGAGAGGATGGCTTGTTCACTCGATTCATAGAGAAGGGAGGGAGCCCAGTCGACTACCCCGGCGTCGACTGGTCTTGGCAGTAGAACTAGGTCGACTGCCACCCTCTGACTGACTCGGGAAGGGTCATAGCTGGGAAAGCGCTCTTACTCCTCATCTGGACCCTGAGACCCCCACACATCTGGATTACCTGAGTTCTCTCGTCATTGGGGCTGGCCTTTTTCACCGTCTGAGAACGACAAGTGAATATGTGTTTGAAGAGGCCCCAGTGCGGCCGACAACCCAAGAAGTTCTCACACAAAGATACTAAGGCGGAGAGATAGGCAATGGAATTTGGGGTAAAATGGTGAAGCTGAGCTCCAAAGAAATTCAGAAACCCTCGAAAGAAAAGATGCGGTGGCAGAGAGAACCCTCGATCTACATGAGTCGCCAAGAGGACACACTCACCCTCCCGAGGCTGCGGCTGTCACTCCATCCCCGGGAGCCTCGCCGCCCCGTGCGCAATCGGCCTTCGTCGGCCAGGTCGTCGAGATCCTTTTGGGTGATGGTCGAGCGGATCCAATCACCCTGGATCCAACCTTGCGGCAAATGGGACCGCGACGAGGATCCCCCTCGACTGGTCGCTCTCCCCTTCGCTTTTGCTGCCGCCGTCGCCTTCTTCGCCTGCTCCAAAGCAGCCGTCTTCTCCTTCACCATTGTCGCCGACGAGGCCAGAACGAAGCAGCGGCGTCGGGCAATTGGTGGGCGCAGCGGATGAATCTGGAGGCGAGGGAGGAGAAAATGAGGAAGCACTGTTCAAAAACCTCCGTCGGTTTCCTTATATGGAGTCACTTCCGAGTGGCTGACGAGTAGGCCCACGCGATCCTGTCAAATCCCGGAACAGTCGCACAAGCGATACGTGGCGAAAAAGGCGGCGCGAGAATCGAGGCATCCCTGCCTTATCCCGTCCGAGTACCACGGTCTTCTCTGCTTCGCGCGCTCCCCGAAATTCGGATCCCACTAAATACGCTAACCACAGGGAAACTTGTCAGACGAGAGATCTCCTGCGATCCGTCGCTCGGAAATCCCCAAGTTCATAAAGTTCACTTGCCAGATATAAAGAATGGATCAAGGCGACTGAACGAAAGTTGACACCCTCACTTGAAAGTCATTGATCCAGAGCAAAACACCTTTACAACACCAAAAAGTAGGTCGGAAAGATTGCCAACTCCTTCCTCACTCAAACCTCGATCCATTCGGGGGCTACTGATGAAGTCATGTACCTAGGGTAGGGTCATGAACCTGACCAAGGTACCCTCCCCAAGGACATCTCTTAGAAGAAGCCGTCTTCCAGTCGACCAAGAGGGATTCCACTCGACAGACTATAAGACACTCGACGAACCTGAAGACACTCGACCATGAAGACTCACTCGACCATCAGGAGTTCATGATCTATTCTGTATCCAAACGGTCTGTAATTAAGTAGTCTTAATGGTCATGATGGCACTTTATGTAGGGCGTTACCAGTAACGCCCGACCTTAATGTACTTTAACCCTCTGCTACGTGGGCTGGCTGGGGTCTTGGCGTCCTCTATATAAGCCACCCCCCTCCACAGGTAGAGGGGTTGGCACCCCTGTAACTCTCACACACATAATCCAGTCGACCGCCTCCGGGCTCCGAGACGTAGGGTTGTTACTTCCTCCGAGAAGGGCCTGAACTCGTAAAACACCTGTGTGTACAACTGCTCCATAGCTAGGATCTTGCCTCTCCATTCCTAACCCCCATTCTACTGTCAGACTTAGAACCACGACAGCTACCACGCTCTATTTGGAGCTAATCCAAATAACTATTCTACTATACGAATCCAGTTTACTACTCAGAATAATCCGGATTAGTGTAAAAGTTTGCATCAGCGTAACCCTTTATGACAAACTCTTCTACCACCTCCATAATCGAGAAAATTCCTTAGTCCACTAGTTACTAAGGATAAGTTTGACCGCTGTCCTGTGATCCATTCAAGGATCACTCTTGTACCCCTTGACTGACTCATGGCAAGGCATACTTCAGGTGCGGTACACAGCATAGCATACTATAGAGCCTACGTCTGAAGCATAGGGGACGACCTTCGTCCTTTCTCTCTCTTCTGCCGTGGTCATGTCTTGAGTCTTACTCAATATTCACACCTTATAACACAGCCAAGAACTCCTTCTTTGCCGATCTATTTTGAACTCCTTCAAAATCTTGTCACAGTATGTATTTATTTAAAAGTACTATTAAGCGTTTTTGATCTATCCTTATAGATCTTGATGCTCAATGTTCAAGTAGCTTAATCCAGGTTTTCCATTGAAAAACATTTTGAAAATAACCCTATATGTTGTCCAGAAATTATACATCATTTCTGATCAACAATATGTCAATAACATATATTCATCAGAAATTCTATAGTGCTCCCACTCACTTCTTTGGAAATATAAGTTTCTCATAAACTTTGTATAAACCCAAAATCTTTGATTATCTCATCAAGGCGTATATTCCAACTCCGAGATGCTTACTCCAGTCCTTAGAAGGATTCCTAGAGCTTTGCATACTTATTAGCATCTTTTAGGATTGGCAAAACCTTTTGGTTGTATCACATACAACCTTTCCTCAAGAAAATTGTCGAGGAAACAATGTTTTGACATCCTATCTGCAATATTTCATAAATAATGCAGTAACTGCTAATATAATTTCAACAGACTCTTAGCATCGCTACGAGTGAGAAAATCTCATCATAGTCAACTCCTTGAACTTGTCGGAAAACATCTTAGCGACAAGTCGAGCTTTCTTAATGGTGATACTTACCATCATTGTCTGTCTTCCCTTTTCAAATCCATCTGTACCCAACAGCCTTACGACCATCAAGTAGTTCTTCCAAAGTCTACACCTTGTTTTCATACATGGATCCTCTCTCGAATTTTATGGCCTCGAGCCATTCATCAGAATCCGGGCCCACCATCGCTTCTCCATAGCTCGTAGGTTCTTTGTTGTCTAGCAACATGACCTCCAAGACAGGATTATCGTACCACTCTGAAGCAGTATGCATCCTTGTCGACCTACGAGGTTCGTTAGTGACTTGATCCGAAGTTTCATGATCACTATCATCAACTTCCACTTCAATTGGTGTAGGTGCCACAGGAACAACTTCCTGTGCCCTGCTACACACTGGTTGAAGTGATGGTTCAATAACCTCATCAAGTCTCCACCATCCTCCCACTCAATTCTTTCAAGAGAAACTTTTCCTCGAGAAAGGACCCGTTTCTGGAAACAATCACTTTTGCTTCCGAATCTGAATTAGGAGGTATACCCAATTGTTTTGGGTGTCCTATGAAGATGTATTTATCCGCTTTGGGTTTGAGCTTATCAGGATGAAACTTTTTCACACAAGCATCACAGCCCCAAACTTTCAAGAAATGACAGCTTAGGTTTCACTAAACCATAGTTCATACGATGTCATCTCAACGGAATTACGTGGTGCACTATTTAAAGTGAATGCGGTTGTCTCTAATGCCTAACCCATGAACAATAGTGGTAATTCGATAAGAGACATCATGGTATGCCTCATATCCAATAGGGTGCATCTATGATGTTCAGACACACCATCACACTATGGTGTTCCAGGCGGTGTTAGTTGTGAAACAATTTCCACAATGTCTTAATTTTGTACCAAACTCGCAACTCAGATATTCATCTCTATGATCATACCATAGACATTTTATCCTCTTGTCACGAAGATCTTCAACTTCACTCTGAAATTACTTGAACCTTTCATTAATTCGGACTTGTGTTTCATCATGTAAATACACTAGGCATCTACTCAAATTATCTGTGAAGTAAGAACATAACGATATCCACTGCGTGCCTCAGCACTCATTGGACTGCACACATCAAAATGTATTACTTCCAACAAGTTGCTTTCTTGTTCCATCTTACTGAAAACGTGGCTTTCTAGTCATCTTACCCATGTGGTATGATTTGCATGTCTCAAGTGATTTAGAATCAAGTGAGTCAAAACGATCCATCTGCATGGAGTTTCTTCATGCGCACATACCAATAGACATGGTTCGCATGTCTCAAACTTTTCAAAAACGAGTGAGTCCAAAGATCCATCAACATGGAGCTTCTTCATGCGTTTTATACCAATATGACTCAAATGGCAGTGCCACAAGCAGGTGGTACTATCATTACTATCTTATATCTTTTGGCATGAACATGTGTATCACTACGATCGAGATTCAATAAACCATTCATTTTAGGTGCAAGACCATTGAAGGTATTATTCAAATAAAGAGAGTAACCATTATTCTCCTTAAATGAATAACCGTATTGCGATAGACATAATCCAATCATGTCTATGCTCAATGCAAACACCAAATAACAATTATTTAGGTTTAACACCAATCTCGATGGTAGAGGGAGCAGGCGATGCTTGATCACATCAACCTTGGAAACAATTCCAACACATGATAACCCACAAGTATAGGGGATCGCAGCAGTTTTCGAGGGTAGAGTATTCAACCCAAATTTGTTGATTCGATACAAGGGGAGCCAAAGAATATTCTCAAGTATTAGGAGCTGAGTTGTCAATTCAACCACACCTGGAAACTTAGTATCTGCAGCAAGGTGTTTAGTAGCAAAGTAATATGATAGTGATGGTAACGGTAACAAAAGTAAAGACATCAAAAGTAATGTTTTTTGTGTTTTGTAGTGATTGTAACAGTAATACGGAAAAGTAAATAAGCGAGAACCAGTATATGGAAAACTCATAGGCACCGGATCAATGATGGATAATTATGCCGGATGTGGTTCATCATGTAACAGTCATAACATAGGGTGACACAGAACTAGCTCCAGTTCATCAATGTAATGTAGGCATGTATTCCGAATATAGTCATACGTGCTTATGGAAAAGAACTTGCATGACATCTTTTGTCCTACCCTCCCGTGGCAGCGGGGTCCTATTGGTAACTAAGGGATATTAAGGCCTCCTTTTAATAGAGAACCAGAACAAAGCATTAGCACAAAGTGAATAAATGAACTCCTCAAACTATGGTCATCACCGGGAGTGGTTCCGATTATTGTCACTTCGGGGTTGCCGGATCATAACACATAGTAGGTGACTATAGACTTGCAAGATAGGATCAAGAACTCACATATATTCATGAAAACATAATAGGTTTAGATCTGAAATCATGGCACTCGGGCCCTAATGACAAGCATTAAGCATAGCAAAGTCATAGCAACATCAATCTCAGAACATAGTGGATACTAGGGATCAAACCCTAACAAAACTAACTCGATTACATGATAAATCTCATGCAACCCATCACCGTCCAGCAAGCCTATGATGGAATTACTCACGCACGGCGGTGAGCATCATGAAATTGGTGATGGAGGATAGTTGATGATGACGAGGGCGACGAATCCCCCTCTCCGGAGCCCCAAACGGACTCCAGATCAGCCCTCCCGGGAGAGATTAGGGCTTGGCGGCGGCTCCGTATCGTAAAACGCGATGATTTCTTCTCTCTGATTTTTTTCTCCCTGAAAGCCAATATATGGAGTTGGAGTTGGCGTCGGAGGGTCACCAGGGGGCCCACGAGGTAGGGGGGCCAAGGGGGCCCACCCTCGTGGACTGGGTGTGGGCCCCCTGGTCTTCTTCTTTGGCACGGATTTTTTATTAATTATCCTAAGACATTCCATGGAGTTTCAGGTCGTTCCGAGAACTTTTATTTTCTGCACAAAAACAACACCATGGCAATTCTGCTGAAAACAACGTCAGTCCGGGTTAGTTCCATTCAAATCACACAAGTTGGAGTCCAAAACAAGGGCAAAAGTGTTTGGAAAAGTAGATACGACGGAGATGTATCAACACACATCGTCATCTCACCTTTAGTTAGTCTCCGTTTATTCCGTAGCTCTTTTATTTCGAGTTACTAACACTTAGCAACTGAACCGGTATCTTAATACCCTGGTGCTACTAGGAGTACTAGTAAAGTACACATTTAATACAATGTATATCCAATACAATTCTGTCAACCTTGCCAGCCTTCTCATCTACCAAGTATCTAGGGTAGTTCTGCTTCAGTGACCGTTCCCTCATTACAGAAGCACTTAGTCTCGGGTTTGGGTTCAACCCTGGGTTTCTTCACTGGAGCAGCAACTAATTTGCCGTTTCATGAAGTATCCCTTCTTTCCCTTGCCCTTCTTGAAACTAGTGGTTTTACTAACCATCAACAATTGATGCTCCTTCTTGATTTCTACTTTCGTGGTGTCAAACATCGCGAATATTTCAAGGATCATCATATCTATCCCTGATATGTTATAGTTCATCACGAAGCTCTAGTAGCTTGGTGGCAATGTCTTTGGAGAAACATCACTATCTCATCTGGAAGACTAACTCACACTCGATTCAAGTGATTGTTGTACCAAGACAATCCGAGTACAAGCTCAACGATTGAGCTTTTCTCCCTTAGTTTATAGGCTAAGAAACTCGTCGGAGGTCTCATCCCTTTTGACGTGGGCACGAGCCTGAAATCCCAGTTTCAGCCCTCGGAAGATCTCATATGTTCCGCGATGTTTCAAAATCGTCTTAGGTGCCTCAATTCTAAACCGTTTAACATTATTGAACTATCACGTAGTCATCAAAACGTGTATGTCGGATGTTCACAACATCCACAGACAACGTTCGAGGTTCAGCACACCGAGCGGTGCATTAAGAACATAAGCCTTCTGCACAGCAATGAGGACAATCCTCAGTTTATGGACCTAGTCCGCATAATTGCTACTATCAACTTTCAACTAAATTTTCTGTAGGAACATATCTAAAACAGTAGAACGAAAGCGCAAGCTATGACATAATTTGCAAAGTCCTTTTGACTATGTTCATCATAACTAAGTTCATCTAATGAACTCCCACTTAAATAGACATCCCTCTAGTCATCTAAGTGATACATGATCCGAGTCAACTAGGCCATGTCCGATCATCACGTGAGACGGACTAGTCGTCATCAGTGAACATCTTCATGTTGATCGTGTCTTCTATACGACTCATGTTCGACCTTTCGGTCTGTTGTGTTCCGAGGCCATGTATGTACATGCTAGGCTCGTCAAGTCAACCTAAGTGTTTTACATGTGTAAATCTAGCTTACACCCGTTGTATGTGAATGTTAGAATCTATCACACACTACTGGAATCAGCTACTTTGCCATCTGCCAGCTCTTTGCCATCAGCTACCGAAAAGCAGACGACAAAGAAGCTCTTCGCCATGCGCCATTTCTTTGCCGTCTGCTGGCTGATGGCAAAGAGGTGGGGCGGCAAAGAGAGATAAAGGCGGACGACAAAGAATTGGCGGATGGCAACGAGCAGAGTACTAACGGACGCCACACCCCCCGCTTGTTACTCTCTCTTCTCTTCCTCTCTCCTCCCCGACGCTCCGCCCTAGCTAGATCCACCGCCGCCCCCGCCCCCCGGCGCCGCCCCCGCCCCCCGCCGCCGCCGCCGCCCCCGC
>NC_041385.1:693784913-693860466 GCF_002162155.2 Triticum dicoccoides | reverse complement strand
TAGTGTTAGTGTTAGAAAAGAATTAGAAGAAGTAGAAGTAGTAGAAGAAGTAGAACAAGAAGAAAAGAAAAGAAGTAGAAAAAACATGAAAAAAGAAAAAGAAGAAAAGAAGTAGAAGAAGAAGAAAGGAAGAAAAGAAAAGAAGTAGAAAAAAGATGAAAAAAGAAGAAGAAGAAAAGAAGTAGAAGTAGAAGAAGAAGGAAAGAAGAAACGAAAAGAAGTAAAAAAAAGTAGAAAAAGGTGAAAGAAGAAGAAGAAGAAAGGAAAGAAGAATAAGAAGAGAAAGAAAGAAGAAGAAGGATAGAAGGAAACACCCCGACCCCTTGACCCCGACACCACACCCCGACCCCCTGACCCCCCTGACCACGACACCCCAACCCCGACACCCCGACCCCCTGACTCCAACACCCCGACCCCGACTCCACACCCTGACCCCTGACCCCGACACCCGACCCCCCGGGGCCGACGGGGTCTTATATTTGTGAATTATTAGCTAGGTCATATATTTTTCGATATTGTTATGAAAAACATCATATATAATTGTGTTGATCGGGTTGATTTAAATGTGCAGTTGTTTCACCGCTGCGAGGTTTGGTGTTCGACGACCTCGCCGTGCGTTTGACGAGCTCTGCCCCTTCGTTCGTGGGTGAGCACAAATGACATGTCCTCCTCCCCCATTAATTATTTGCTCTGTTCCGGCGTTCGTGCCGATGAAATTTGATAGCTAGCTATATATGTGTCTTGAATCATCAGTATGCGTAACCAATATATGTCTCCCGTTCGAAAGCGTCATAGTTATAAATATGCATCCATTTGCATATTTATAACCTTGATTCTTTCGAATTGTCCAACGCTATCTATGGACAGCCCGAGTATGTGTAGATTGGGTTCATATTCCCATATGCTTTGCTCCGGATCCGACGCATAAATTTCGTTAATGCCTCCCTTGTTGTTCTCCGGGTACACATCCTCTCTGTTTATTGAGACGTGTATCAGGAGAATAGCGGGGAGGTGCTGCCGAAATTTTGCGTCGGATCCGGAGCAAAGCATATGGGAATATGAACCCAATCTATACATACTCGGGTGGGATTAGGACCTATCACTACCTATTGGAGTGTAGATTGCATGGACATAATAAAATTGACAAAGTAGATCAACTGATGAATATATACATGGTGAATTATATATATAATTGTTGTGTGTCCAGTAGCTCTGAAAGTCAAGATGAGTGATCGTGCGTGGATGTATGCCGGTCACGCTGGTCAGAACAAATGGAGCAATGAATGGTTCACAAAAACCAAGGGGTTTGTGCAAGCCGCATTTGCAAATGGCCAGAGAAAAAACGGGTGCCCCTGTTTCCGGTGCAGCAATTGGGAAAAGAGGACAGAGGCTGAAATGGGTAAACACCTGCAGAAGAATGGTTTTACGCCCGATTATACGGTGTGGACATTTCATGGTGAGTCTGCCCAACGTGACCGAGCTGAGGTGGATCATCGTCGCACCGACGAGCATGGTACCGGGATGGAAAACATGGTGCAAGACTATGATGATGCTCGGGATTCGGACGAGAAGATGGAGGAATCTGCAAAGGCCTTCAATGAAATGTTGGAGTCTTCAAAATGTCCGCTCCATGAGTACACTGAGCTTTGTCAGTTGGGTGCCATCTCACAAGTAATGGCTCTGAAGGCTCAGTTCAACTTGGGCAGAGAATGCTATGACGCAATTATGACAGTATTTGGACGCTTTCTACCCAAAGGCCATGTAATGCCTGCAAACCTGTACAAGTCGGACAAAATCCTCCGTGCACTGAAGATGCCCTATGAGAAGATACATGCCTGTGAGAAAGGATGTGCCTTATTTAGGCTTGACTATGCAGACTTGAACTATTGTCCCATTTGCAAGTCTTCCAGGTATATTGTGGTAGACAACGGTATGGGTGAGAAGACACAGACCAAAATCCCCATTTGTGTTCTTCGGTATATGCCAATCGTACCAAGACTTCAACGTCTTTTCATGGTCGAAGAGACGGCCAGACAGATGACATGGCACAAAACAGGCAAAAGAACCGAACTAGATGCAGATGGGAATCTGATGATGGTACACACATCGGATGGTGTTGCATGGAAAAAGTTTGATGAATTACATGCTGACAAAGCGGCAAATCCGAGGCATCCTCGAGTCGGCATCAACACGGATGGGTTCAATATGTTTGGTATGACGGCATGCCAATACAGTTGTTGGCCCGTATTTGTCTTTCCACTCAATCTCCCCCCCGGACAGATTATGCAAAGAAAGAACATTTTCCTGACGTTGATAATTCCAGGGCCCAACTATCCGGGGGAAAATATGAATGTGTACATGCAGCCGCTTAAGGATGAATTGCAAGAAGCCTGATATAATGGGTTCAAGACATACGACGCCTACAGCAAACGAAACTTCATAATGAGTGTCTGGTACATGTACTCGACGCATGACTTGCCGGCGTATGCGCTATTCGTTGGCTGGTGTGTGCATGGAAGGTTCCCGTGCCCCACATGCAAGGGAGCTCTTGAGTTTCATTGGCTTCAGGCCGGTCGCAAGTTTTCTTGCTTCGACATGCATAGACAGTTCCTGGATCCTCGCCATAAGTTCAGGAAAGACAAGAAGAACTTCATCAGAGGTAGAGTTGTAAAAAACTCTGCACCACCTGCATTGATAGGCCAACAGACCCTGGATCAGTTAAACGCTCTCGAGCCAGATCCAGAGCGTCCAGGGTACTTCAAGGGGTATAATTCTGAGCACGCCTGGACTCACAAAACATGCTTATGGGATCTGCCTTACTTCAAAGACCTCCTTTGCCCACACAACATCGACGTGATGCACACTGAGAAAAATATCGCCGAGGCACTTTTTGGTACATTGTTCGGCATAGATGGGAAGTCAAAGGATAATACTAAGGCTAGAGTCGATCTGGAGGCACTATGTGATAGGCCGTTACAAAACATCAAAGAACTGAAAGGAAAGCAGAACTGGACGAAGCCAAAGGCATGGTTCAATCTTGGAAGGCCAGCTATGAGGGAAATTATCTTGTGGGTGAAAATGCAGTTGATGTTTCCCGATGGGTATGCAGCGAATCTAAAGAGGGGAGCGAGTCTTGATAAATTGAAGATATTTGGTCTCAATAGTCATGATGGGCACATATGGATTGAGCGAGTAATGCCGGTGATGTTGCGTGCCTTCATCCCTGAGGATGAATGGCTAGTACTGGCAGAACTCAGCTATTTCTTCCATGTTCTTTGTGCGAAAGAACTATCGCCTGGCGTGCTAGAAGAAATGGAAGAGTTGGCGCCGGAGTTGATCTGCAAGTTAGAGAAGATCTTTCCACCGGGCTTCTTTAATCCAATGCAGCATTTGATTTTGCATCTCCCGACTGAGGCAAGATTGGGGGGGGCGTGCAAAATCGTTGGTGCTACCCAACTGAGAGGATGCAGAAGACGCTTTGAGAAAAATGTAAAAATAAACGTAGAATTGAAGCATCGATGGCTGAGGCATTCATCACTAAGGAGGCTGCAAACTTCGTGACAGCACACTACGAAACCAAAAATCGTCATTTGCATAATCCAAAGCCTCGGTACAACGCTGACGAGCCTAAAAAGGGTGGATCCAACCTCAGCCTATTCAAAGGGAATCTCGCACCAGCCAGTGTTTCAAATCCAGTATCTTTGGATAACAAAGAATGGCGGACCATTTCGTTGTATATCTTCAACAACCTGATAGAATTGCGGCCGTACATCGAGTAAGTTCTCGGTACATTGTTTCGCAACTTCTATTTCCTTTGAACTGCTCTTATTCCTGGATATTTCATACAGTCGATATGTCGCCCTATTCTCGTATGGAGCGGTGATCCAAAAGGATTCCGTCGAAGAGCATGAGCTTCTCGCAAAGCAAGGAGGCGGCTATCCCGGTTTCATCTCTTGGTTCAAACAAACGGTAATTTCTATTAGACAATTTCATTTCATTCACTAATTTGTGCATAATGCAACAATCCTTTCATATTAAACTTGTAGGCTAATTCAGAGTCTATGGACGCCGAATTGAGACAAGTTGCTAATGGTTTTGACTATAAGGTCCGTTCATTTGACAAATACGACATCAACGGGTATCGCTTTCGTACATATGGCAAAGAGCTATCTATGGCCGACCGAAAGTCTATAAATTGTTGTGTATCTGCTATCGGCGAAGGAGGTACCGAGTATTATGGGAGAGTTGAAGAAATTTATGAACTTCTATTCTATGGTGAAAACCCATCGAATGTCGTAGTCTTCAAATGTTATTGGTTTCAGCCGAAGGAGACTAGAAGGACTCATGAACATATAGGGCTAGTTGAAATCAACCAAAGCACCCATTTAGATGTTCCTGATGTCTATATTACGGCTCAACAGGCGACCCAAGTATTCTATCTACCATGGGCCTGCCAAACTAATCCAAATCTGAAAGGTTGGGATGTCGTTTATGAAGTGCCACCACGTGCTAGACTATCTCTCCCAAAGGAAGAGGATTATGAACCTCACATTAACCCAGACACATATGAAGGATAATTCTTCCAAGAGACACGTCTTTCCAAAAAGCGTTTCAAGAACCGGTATACTTCACCACAAAACATTGAAGTAGACAGCGACAGTGAATCCCACATCACCCCAGAGGAGGAACAAGAAGAGCCGGAACAAGAAGAGGTTACTGCTGCGAATGACCTGTCAATGCTTGACCGATTACGTAAAAAGGTGGCCTTCCACATGTTGATGCCACTGAACCCTATGAGCCCGTCATTGATTATAGTGATGATGATGATTATGCATTTATTGATGATACTGATCGAGATTATTAGTACTATCAGGTATTCAATTTTTTTATGTTGTACTTGATGATGATACACTTAAGTGATATACATATTATTATTCATGTCGGTATTTTTTTATGTTGTTCTAATTTCGTTTACTCTTTGTCATGGCAGCTGTTGAAAGATGGAAGGGGAGCCGACTGAGGCCAAGGACAAACGTGCCCAAATTGAAGGTGTGCCACACCATCAAGGTAGCTCCAGCTTATATCAGTTCGGGCGGAACTGGGTATGTGGTTTGCTTCATGATTAATGCAATTCATTCATCATGCTAGCTTGAGCCCTTTAATTACTAACTTACTTTGTTTCTCTGTTTCAGGCATGCTACAATAAGACGGATAAGGTGCCAGAGGGGTACGACCTGTATGCCATGACCCACACTGCCTCTTACAAGCAAGTCAAGGGGAAGGCGAGGAAAGGGGAGGAGTTTAACCCGAGCCAGATTCCCATTGATCCAGAGCAGGTGATGATATCTCATGGGGGGAGGTCCCGTGGCTCCATAGCCATTGATCTAGAGATTGCTCCTAAGCCCACGGCGAGTTCAATTTGAATGGACGTTACTTGCTAGCCTTAACATTTGAGTGTCATCATGCTAACAAAACATTGGAAATGATCTTTGGTGCAGCGTAACTCCACACAAGCATCACACGATCCTTCTCCAGCTACTGGCACGAGCCAGCCCGCTCCTACACCTCCATGATCAAGGTAAGTTTCTCTAGTTATTTGCTTAACAAATGCATAAAGACCTAGACTTAGCTTTATTTCCTCCAATATGCTTACCTTAATGACCTAGAGTTAGCTTATTTTCCTCCAAAATGACTTAATAATCTTACTGACCTCCAAAACCAGCCATTTTACCTAAGTTAGATCTAAAACGATCTATACTTAGCTTTGTTTCCTCCAAAATGACCTAAGTTAGTTATAATATGCTTAGTTAACTAGGTTTGCTCAATAATGACATGTACTTAGCTTACTTATGTAAAAAACAGCATAATTATCTTAGTTAGCTCATAAACGATCCATTTTACCTACGTTAGCTCTAAAATGATGCATTTTACCTAAGTTAGCTCATAAACGATCCATTTCACCTAAGTTACCTCACAAACGATGGCATGCTTCTTCTTCTAGTCTTCTTCTTCTAGTCACCTTTTCCTAACTTTCTTATTTGCCATTTATCAAATTTCATTCACTTCTCGGAAGCTAGCTTGCTATGATGGAGTGCTTGTTTTTTATTTCATTCTCTTCTAGTATTCTTCTAGCTTGCTACGATGGAACTTGCTATCTTGATGAAACTTTGCATTGTAATATGTATGTGCAACTTCCTAATGGTTGCAACTTATGTGTATGTGCAACTTGCTATGTATGAATGGATGGAACTATATATGTATGTACGATGAAACTTATGTGTTGTTAAATAACCCTGTGAAATATATCTATATATGTCATATATATATTTGCTGTGAAAATTGTTGGATTTACAAAAAAACAGAAAAAAGAGCCAGTATGCAGGCTCTTTGCCGTTCGCCACCGACGACAATGGGCACTTTGCCAACAGCCGCGGACGGCAAATAAGGCACGTGGCAGCCAACTGCGCTTCCTGGGAGCTGACCCATTTAGTCAGTTTGCCTACAGTGGCAGACGGCAAAGGCAGGACGAACTTTGCCGTCAGTGGCAGACGGCAAAGTCCTGCCGTTAGCCACCTAACGGACTAACAGCGAAATTTTTGCCGTCTGCGTTCTTTACCATCCGCTGCTGATGGCAAAGGCCCCTTTGCTGCCAGCCACGAAAAGCAGACGACAACGTAGCTCTTTACCGGACCTTTCTTTGCCGTCCACTTTTGTCGTCTGTGGCGGACGGCAAAGACCTTTGTCGTCCGCCATTCGTGCCTTTGCCGTCCGCCATGGCGGACGGCAAACTAGCTGATTCCTGTAGTGACACCCGATCATCATGTGGTGCTTCGAAACAATGAACTTTCACAACGGTGCACAGTTAGGGGGAACACTTTCTTGAAATTTTAATGAGGGATCATCTTATGTATGCTACCGTCGTTCTAAGCAAATAAGATGTAAACATGACAAACATCACATGCAAATCATAAGTGACATGATATGGCCATCATCATCTTGCGCCTTTGATCTCCATCTTTGAGGTTCGGCATGATCACCTTCGTCACCGGCATGACACCATGATCTCCATCATCATGATCTTCATCATCGTGTCTCCATGAAGTTGTCTCGCCAACTATTACTTCTACTACTATGGCTAACGGTTAGCAATAAAGTAAAGTAATTACATGGCATTATTCAATGACACACAGGTCATACAATAAATTAAGACAACTCCTATGGCTCCTGCCGGTTGTCATACTCATCGACATGCAAGTTGTGATTCCTATTACAAGAATATGGTCAATCTCATACATCACATATCATTCATCACATTATTTTGGCCATATCACATCACATAGCATACCCTGCAAAAACAAGTTAGACGTCCTCTAATTGTTGTTTGCATGTTTTACGTGGCTACTATGGGTTTCTAGCAAGAACGTTTCTTACCTACGCAAAAGCCACAACGTGATATGCCAATTGCTATTTACCCTTCATAAGGACCCTTTTCATCGAATCTGATCCGACTAAAGTGGGAGAGACTGGCACCCACTAGCCACCTTATGCAACAAGTGCATGTCAGTCGGTGGAACCTGTCTCATGTAAGTGTACGTGTAAGGTCGGTCTGGGCCGCTTCATCCCACAATACCTTCAAAACAAGATAGGACTAGTAACGGTAAGCATATTTAACAAAATCAACGCCCACAACAACTTGTGTTCTACTCGTGCATAGAATCTACGCAATAGACCTAGCTCATGATGCCACTGTTGGGGAACGTAGCAATAATTCAAAATTTTCCTACATATCACGAAGATCAATCTAGGAGATTCTAGAAACAAGAGAGGGAGAGGATGTGCATCTTCATACCTTTGAAGATCGCTAAGCGGAAGTGTTACAAGAACGCGAATGATGGAGTCGTACTCGCGGTGATTCAAATCGCGGAAGATCCGATCTAGCGCCGAACGGACGGCGCCTCCGCGTTCAACACACGTACAGCCCGGGGATGTCTCCTCCTTCTTGATCCAGCAAGGGGAGAGGATAAGTTGAGGGAGAACTCCGACAGCACGACAACTTGGTGGTGGTGGAGCTCGTGGTATTCCTGCAGGGCTTCGCCAAGCACTACGGAGGAGGAGCAAGAGTTGGAGGAGGGAGGGGCAGTGCCAATGGAAGGGTGCTGCAGCACTCCCACCCCCTCACTATATATAGGGGGAAGGGAGGAGGAGGAGGCGCCCTAGGGTTCCCTAGGGGAGGGGCGACGGCCATAGGGGAAACCCTAGATGGGTTTGGGCGCCCCCACCCCCAGGAAACTTGACCCCAAGCCGGGAGGGGCGGCTGCCCTAGGGGTGGCGCCCCCACCTCTCCAGGTTACGTGAGATGGGGTGAGAGGGGTGCTCAGCCCCTTAGTGGGATGATGTTCCCCCTCCCCTTGGCCCATAAGGCCCCCAACGCTTGCCGGGGCCTCCGAAACCCCTTTCGGACACGCTGGTCATCACCTGGTACCCCCAGAACAATTCCGGACTCCAATACCCTTCGTCCAATATACCGATCTTCACCTTCGGACCATTCCGGAGCTCCTCGTCACGTCCGAGATCTCATCCGGGACTCCGTACAACCTTTAGTAACCACATACTATTTCCCATAACAACTCTAGCATCACCGAACCTTAAGTGGGTAGACCCTACGGGTTCGGGAATCATGCAGACATGACCGAGACGTTCTCCGGTCAATAACCAACAGCGGGATCTGGATACCCATGTTGGCTCCCACATGTTCCACGATGATCTCATCGGATGAACCACGATGTCAGGGATTCAATCAATCCCGTATACAATTCCCTTTGTCAACCGGTATGTTACTTGCCCGAGATTCGATCGTCGATATCCCAATACCTCGTTCAATCTCGTTACCGGCAAGTCACTTTACTCATTCCGTAATGCATGATCCCGTGAATAACTACTTAGTCACATTGAGCTCATTATGATGATGCATTACCGAGTGGGCCCAGAGATACCTCTCCGTCATAAGGAGTGACAAATCCCAGTCTTGATTCGTGCCAACCCAACAAACACTTTTGGAGATACCTGTAGTGCACCTTTATAGTCACTCAGTTACGTTGTGACGTTTGGTACACCCAAAGCACTCCTACGGTATCAGGGAGTTACACAATCTCATGGTCTAAGGAAATGATACTTGACATTAGAAAGGCTTTAGCAAATGAACTACACGATCTTGTGCTATGCTTAGGATTGGGTCTTGTCCAGCACATCATTCTCATAATGATGTGATCCCGTTATCAATGACATCCAATGTCCATGGTCAGGAAACCATGACCATCTGTTGATCAATGAGCTAGTCAACTAGAGGCTCACTAGGGACATGTTGTGGTCTATGTATTCACACATGTATTGTGGTTTCCGATCAATACAATTATAGCATGAACAATAGACAATTGTCATGAACAAGGAAATACAATAATAACCATTTTATTATTTCCACTAGGGCATATTTCCAACAGGAAACCACCATAGTCTCCGTTGAAAACCAACTATGAGCGCATTACTGAAAAGACATATCTCGAAGCTAACCGGTCGGGAAGTACTGTCAGTGATCAAAGGTTAAAAGAACGAGCAGCTGGGAAAAAAATTGCCCAGCTTGGCGAACAAGCAAATCAATCGTGCCCCCCCACTCAATGTGTCTAGCGACATCATCGCTAATGCTCCGGGGACGGTGCCCGGTTATAACAATCTTGGAGATTACCTGCCTGATGATGTACATTTTGATTTCTTGGAGGTGGACGAACACAGATACGAGTACGGGAAGCCTCTCGTCAAAGATGAAAAATCTCTAACAACAATGATGCGAAGATTTCATAATTGGTACATGAAAACCTGCAGAGAGTCTGGGGGGACGGATACTTTGTATCTGAGAATTAAAGAGGAGCACGACCTCGTTGGAACTGATCTGTTCCATTTGAGGAGTTCTTCGAGTTCTTCAATCAAAAGTCCCTCGATAAATTAACGGTTTTTTGCTACTGTCTGTAAGTACTATTTCTGTCATTAAGTCTCTATATATAGCTCGGCTCTTTCATTGCATGTATTTATAATTAATTATCCTCACCATATTATGCAGATTGAAGATCGTCGAGTGCAAAAAACAAGAAATGTATGATATTGGATTCATTAACACAAATATCATAGATGAATTTCAGATTAAAAAGAAGGCCGCAGAGGCCGAGGCCAACTTGCTACAATCGTTGATCAAAAATCAAAACAAAGATTTAATACTCTTTCCTTACAATTTCAAGTGAGTGTTACTGTCGTGTGCATATTCGGTTTCCCTTATTACTCGAGCGAGGTTATAGTAATGTAATTGATGAGTTATGCATGCGTGCGCAGCTTCCACTATGTTCTTCTGGAGATTAAGCTTGAGCGGGGACTAGTAACCGTCTTAGACTCGAGATGAAAAGATCCCGAAACCTATGCGGACGTGACTAAATTGCTCAACAAGTAAGTTCAATTGATCATTATCGCACCATATCAGCAACTTTTTGTTCATTTTCTGATATCTCAAGTAATAATAATTATTTTCTTTGTCTTGTAGGGTTTGGAAACAGTTCACCACAGAAGCTCCGGGACTACCGAAGGAGCTGCGATATACATACCCGAAAGTAAGTACTACTAGCTAGCTAGTTCCTCGCATTTCCCATTGATTCTACAGCTATACTTTCATCAATGCCATTTATAATGCTTCATTATCAGTTTGATTGACCTCTATTTCTCGTAAAGTGCTCGTGACAGGAAGAAGAGAATAATTTATGTGGGTACTACGTGTGCGAGTTCATCTACAATGCGACTTTGAAAAATACGCGGGGCTACTCAAAAAGACAATATGAAGTGCGTAAGCAATAATATTCACAATTTCATTTTATTACATCATCATTTCTGTTGAGTTTCATTCATATATGTATTAACCCCCTTCTTCAAATTAGACGTGGCAGATGTGGAATGAACTCCTACCACAAGATCGGATAAAAGCAATTCAAGAGGAATTGGCGGGATTCTTTCTTGACCACGTCATCAATAAAGCCGGAGAATACCATGTCGAAGTTGATTTCAAATGCTAGGGGATTGTAAGAGATCTTACATATTGTATATGTATGTAGTCAGTAGCGTCGGATAGATAATACGAAAACTTGTTGTTCGACCAATTTCTTGGAGAAGGAGAGGTCGATCGATCACTTCTCTCGGTATGCATGACGAACTTCTGTACTTAATGGTTTCCTTCATTTTCTTACTAGCTAGCGTGTCGAGGGCCTCTCTATGTACAGTACGTAGCGTCGACCAAGCACGGACATAAGAGAGGGCACTTCTCTTTATTAATTAACTAGCTAACCCAATATATGAAACACCTAAATTAACCCCCCAAAACCCCCAACCCCCCTCCCCTTTAAAAAAAACCTAGGCCTGAAATGCTGACGCGTGGATGCTTTTTGGTCCCGGTTGGTGCAACCAACCGGGACCAAAGGCCCTCTTGCCTGGGCTCGGCGCACCGGCCACGTGAAGGCCCATCTGTCCGATTTATGCAAGAACCGGGACTAAAGGTTTAGGGCATTAATACCGACACTTTAGTTCCGGTTCAAAAACTGGGACAAATAACCCTCACGAACCGGGACTACAGGTCCTTTTTCTACTAGTGCTTGCATGCTTTCAGTCATAATGACACTAGCTACTTCCTCCACTTAATTTTCTTGCATGCATGTAGCATATTAATTATCCCAGTAAATGAAAAGAAAAGCAAGCTTGCATTAAGTTTTATCTTAATACCTGTAACCTGAGTTTGTGGCCTTGTATATAAAAATAAAGGGAGTACATCTTTTTTTATCCATTTTGATGACAAGTATTTTGGGACGGAGGAAGTACCAGAGAACAACAAAGAGGCTGCTGCCTAGGCTGCGGCCTGCCCGAGGTTGCGCGCGTGCATGCACTGCATGCACCTACGCGTAGCGGCATGCAACCGGCGGCCCCGCGCACGTCGCGTCCCGTCAGACCATTCACCGGGCGTACGGCCGTGATCGCACAGGGTATGATCCGCCTCGCTCGAATAGTTGCGCGCCAGCCAGCACAGTGTTTCCGGAAACGAACGGACGGACGGACCGAGGGGAATACGGAGGGATGGAACAAGACGGTAGTGGACTGCTGGTCCGCGTCAAGGACCCGCTCGAGGCCGAGGGTACGTGCCGAGCTACTCCTGGTTACTGCAGAATGTCGTCGCTGATGGAGTGGGGTATTGGCGTATTGCTATGCCTATGCTGCCAACAATGGCCGATGATGCGAGGTGAACTGTGGAACGCGCAGGTCAATGTGTCGTTGAACAGTGCTCGTCATTTAAGAATTTGCTCGGGCGCTTTCACAGCGTTGTTACTGTGCCTTTTTGGTAGGGGTATTAAATTGGCCTATTAGCTCAGCTGGTTAGATCGTGGTGGCCAAGGTCGCAGGTTGGAGACCTGCATGGGCCATCCATAATTTCGTTTTGTTTTCTCTGAACGGAATTTCACGTGATATTAAAATCAAATAATTTAGTTCAAGATCTTTAATAAGATCGCCCATTAGCTCAGTTGGTTAGAGCGTGGTGCTAATAACGCCAAGGTCGCAGGTTCGAGACCTGCATGGGCCATTATTTTTCATATTTCGTTTCGTTTTCTCTCAACGGAATTTCACGTGGTTAAAGGAAAATAGTAACGGAAAATAGTAACGCGTGGTGCTAATAACGCCAAGGTCGCAGGTTCGAGACCTGCATGGGCCACTTATTTTTGTTTGGAAAAAGTCAATTTTAAACCCTAAACCGGGCCACTTAACTTTTTTTGAAAAAAGTCAATTTTAAACCCTAAACCCGTAAAGGTTAGACAAAACATTCGCTGCGAGGGCTACATTGGTAGCCTGAGCTCATCGCTCCGCTCATGACAAAACACTTCGCTCCGCTCATCGCGCCTTTATTTTATCAGTTCTTCAGTTCGTTTTGATTTTTTATCCTTTTCTGTTCTTTTTTCAATGCGTGTTTATTTTTCAAATTTCGTGAACCTTTTTCTAACTTAATATGATATAAAAAATTCAGTGAACTTTTTTTCAAATTTGATGAACTTTTCCTAAATTCGATGAACTTTTTTTTCCAAATCAATGAACTTTCTTTTTAAGTTGATACTTTTTTTCTAAATTCGATGAACTTTTTTCAAATTCGGTGAATTTTTTTCAAATTCGGTGAACTTTTTTTCCAAATCTATGAACTTTTTTAGATTTGATGATTATTTTTCAAATTCAATGAAATTTTTTCGTAATTGGTGAACTTTTTTCCAAAATTGATGGAATTTACTTAAATTTTGTGAACTTTTCCCAATTTTTGAAGTTTTTTTAATTCTTGGACGAAACGACCGAGCCAAGAAAATAATCGTGACGAGCTATCTAACTTCGACCTAGTGAATAGCTTAGTTTTGGGCTTAATGGGCCGGCCGAGCTCGCAGTGCCTGTGAGCGCCAGCGGGCGAACTGGCGCCTGCAGCGCCAATTAGGAGTTCCCTATGAAAATGCTGATGTGGCATGGATTTGTCTGGTTGCTGGGCCAAGGAGTCCTGTGCACTGGCCCAGCCCATTTTGCAATTTTTTTGCCTGTTAAAAGTGTCTTTTTTAGTATATCACTTTTTTTCCTGTTATTACACTGCTATAAAAAAGGTCACGCACAGGCACAGGTCTTCGGACTGGGCCAGCCCATGTGGCTGGCCAATGGAACCGCAGCTCACGTCAAACGAGACCCGTCGGGAAGCGTGGTACGCAAGCAATCCGGCGGACGCTTTTGAGCACCCGAAACCCCACGCGTCCGGGAGGGGCCCCGTCTGGACGCCCGACGGCTATGGGCTGCCCTAGGTCGGTTCGCCCATCTACTTTTTACCCTAGTTTATATCTCTTCCTTGTTCTTTCTCTCTCGTTCTTTGTTCTTTCTTCGTATTGAAGGGCAGCGATCCTCGAGGCTCTAGGGGCGGGCGAACCGACCTAGGGCAGCCCATAGCCGCCGCGCGCCCAGACGGGGTCCCTCCCAGGCGCGTGGGGTTTCGGGTGCTCAAAAGCGCCCGCCGAATTGCTTGCGTACCGCGCTTCCGGACGGGTTTCCTTCGACATGATCTGCGGTGCATCACCCTCGCCGTTGGACATACACGGTGACGTGTGCGAACACCTTTTTTATCTATCACACAGACGGGTCTCCTTCGACGCAAAAGGTAAAAGGCGGTTAAAAATATTATTGCGCTTCCCAGGGTTCGAAACCAACACCTAATGCATGGGGAGAAGCAGAGATGGCAGTGGGTACCCATTACCCACGTACCCTGCGGGTAAAAACCCTTTGAGAGTAAGGGTATAAGACAAAACGTCACCCATGGGTATATAAATAGGCAAATCTCAAACCCATCGGGTAGAGTGGGTATGGGTATGGGTCACATAACCCATACCCGTGTACCCATGTACCCTCATAAATGAATATTGACAGATTATCTCTACACTTTGTCGTGAGTTTGTCAACTTAAAATGCATAACTATGTGCTACTATTTTATGACTATATGTTGATGTTTTGATGTGTTGTTGTTTACAAGAAAGTGTTTGATTTTTATAGGATGTGTTGTTGTTTATAAGTATGTATTGATATTATTATGTGTTGTTGTTTAGAGATTATAATTATATGTTGTTGTTTATAATTATGTTATGCTCAAATTAATGTTATTCAAACATGGGTATTTTTACCCGCGGGTACCCTTTTACCCTCTCGGGTGACGGGTATGGGAAAAAATTGTACCCACTAGCGGGTATGGTTACGGGTATGGATAAGATCAAATGGGACGGGTAAGGGTATGGTGTGGCTCTACCCGTACCCAAACCCTGCGGGTGCCATCCCCGGAGAAGTGCTGCTAGCCAGTTGACCTACAGAGCTACCTTGTTCATAATGCAGCGCAATGTTTTAAAAATCAACTCGGAGGGAGATCCGAACGTTTTTTTAAACATTGAACGCAAAACATTATTTTGAGAAAAAGCATGAATGTTGTATGAAACTCCGAACACTTTTAGAGATTGTGAGTAAAATTTGGCAAACCGAAACATTTCGAAAAAATCAAACAATTTTTTGGAAACAACAAAAAAAATTAAACTGCCCCAAAAAATTGAAAATGCAAACATTTTTGAATAAAGGGAACTTTTTGAAAATAAATTGAAAATATGAATATTTCTAGAATTTGCAAACAATATTGAAACTCCAGAACAAACTTTGAAACATGGTCATTTTTAAAATTTTGGAACTCCAGAACTAACTTGAAAACAAGAACTTTTTAAAAAATTATGAACAAATTATGAAACATGATGTTTTTCAAACTTCCGAACAAAATTTGAAAACAAATATTTTTTGAAGGCGAACATCTATTCCCATATGCAATTTTTTTTAAATGTTAAACATTTTTGAATTTTAAACAAAATAAAAAACATGATCATTTTTAGAACTTATGAACAGTTTTCTTAATTTTTTTAACAAATTTCAAATTCTGGAAAATAAAACAGAAACACAAAAAGAGAAGTAAAAGGAATTAAAAAGGAAATAGAAAAATAAACAAATAAACTGGAAAAAAACCTAAATCGGGTCGGCCCAGCGGGGTACAGGATGTGCGCTGTGCGAAATGCCACCAATCCCGTCCATCCTTTGCCATGTCAACAATCCCGGTTTGCCAAACGATGCCAGGGTTCGATTTAGACCAAGATTGGATAGTTCAGGGTGCAATCGACCGAGATTTCGACTTGAGGGTTCGTTTCGTCCAACCTCTACGAGTTTAGGGTTTAAAATGGACTTCTTTCATATTTTTTTTGGAAGACGAAATCTCAAATGCTATATTCTCAAGAGAAAAAACGTCTATTTAAACTAAGTGGGGCGTGCTACACGCGTCTGCCGGATAATCTTTCTAAAAGATCAGCCGGATCGCGAGCAGTCAGATTTGCAGCATCAAGCGAGCTGAGCGTGCCTCCACCATTGCAACACATGTCTTGTTACAGAATTTTTGCAACAACTGTTTTGTTGCTTTTTTTTGCTACTGAGGTCTAGTTGCAGAAAATTTTCACAACAGAGATTTTATTGCAAAATATAAACCAGTCGTAGACCATTACAACACCGCACATGTTTCAGAAGTATAGCCGCTGTTGTAGAAGTGCGCTCGACAAAGGACGGTAAGCGAGCCATCACTTTATGCGTGTCATGCAAGGGAGGTGGCGGACGCAGCCGCTGCCATACAACAAGTGATGGTAAGCTTTTCCCTAAGTTTCTTCCGTTTTTTTACCAATTTGCTTTTCAAGACCACTTTTATTTTACCAACATGTTGCACTGTCAAAATCATTTTTCCTGTGTAACAAGAAAAATCTTACTAGTACGAGCAAACTTCCCCTCAAAAACATTTCGGAGACCACTTATTTTACTTTTATTTATCAACATGTTGCACAGTCAAAGTCATTTTCCCCGTGCATAACAAGAAAACTCTTGCTCGCAAAAAAGACAAGAAATATCTCACTAATATGAGCAAACTTCCCCTCAATACAAATACACCAAGGTGTCTAGGGGCAATCTTCTGCTACCTTCCAAGTGGTCCAATGGCGCACCGGCGATTTTTTTTTTGAGGAATTGGCAGATTGAGCTGCCCATACATTAAGAACGAGAGGAAAGGTGCTACAAAGGTTGCATTACAGACCAGGTTTTAAGGTGACCTTCACCATGAAAGTGAAAAATTACATCAATCTGGTTCCGGTTCTGGGTTGTTCTCAACATCCGAGAGCCAATGAGTGGATAGGGTAGGCTGTAGAATGTCCTGTTTGATAAGTTGTAGAATAGCAGACTCTTGTAGAGACTTGTGATCGAAGACCCGGCGATTCCTCTCCTTCCATATGTTCCATGCTGTATAGATGGCTGCACTTTTCGCCTTCTTGCCTAGACTGGATGCGAAATTATTCCACCAAGCAGCGATTGAGGTAGCTTGCTGGGCCGCAGCGAATAGGGATGGGGTGCCCAGCTCAGTAGCCACAAGGAACCAAACGGCTCGGGCAAAGGGGCACTGGAGGATCAGGTGAAGAGGTGTCTCATTGTGCTGGTCGCAGAGGTTGCATTTTTCAGAGTGCGGAATTCCCCTTGCTTCCAGATTGTTCTCATTGTTAACCGTCGACAAAAAGACATTAAGCAGTCCTAAAAAAGAGACCGTTGAAGTTGTTGCTACCGAAAGATCCACATAATCAAGATTCTAATCTTCACATGAGCTCACATGCCTACCGTTGACACCGCATGTCACACCAACATGACGGAGAGAACCAGATTGCAAAGGGAAGCCGCCGCTACCGCCACGAGACAAACTACATGCAATCCCTAAGAGCGGGCGGTTTTAGCTGCGGTAGAACAGACCCGTCAAACTTAAACTGTAAAACCAAATATTCTCTTATATTCTTTCTCCACGTCTTCTTCTTCCTCTCGTCCGTGTCCATGGTCATCTAGCTTGCTCCCGTGAAACCGACGGATAGCGCACGAAGCGGCAAAAACAAAGCCGCAGGCGACCGAATACGAACCGCACGAAGCGGCCAATCCAGGAGCTAGCTAGCTCCTCCATCGCCGCAGCGAGAGACGCGGACGGGGCGGACGACCGGGGCGGCCGGCCGGCGGTTAGGGGACTGGGGCGGCACGGACGGGCTGCCGGCGTCCAGGGACGGGTGGGGCGACGTCCGGGGTGGCGCAGACGGCGGATGTGGACGGCAGACGCGGAAGTTTCCGTGGCGGTTGGGCTCCCGCTAACTGCTTTTTCCGATATAGGGCACCGTAGAAGCGGACGCGAAAACTATGTTTTTGCGGATCAGGAGGAGTTTTTTTACTGCACCCATTAAAAAAATTACAGGTCGAAGGTGTATAAAGGGTCTGTTCTGGCTACTTTTTCCGCCCGAAACTGAAAACTGACGGTTATTTTACAGTTTCGTGGGATATATGGGGTCTGCTAGAGATGCTCTAAGGGCATCTTCAAGGTGGACCCGTAAACCTTCGACGTTTGCTTGAACTACGTCGGTATTTCCCCAAAAAGGAAGAGATGATGCAGCACAACAACAGTATGTATTTCCCTCAGTGATGAGAATAAGGTTATCGAATCGGTAGGAGAACCAAGCAAAACTACGTAAACGGTACCTGCACACAAAGAAGAAATACTTTCAACCCGATGTGTTAAAGGGATTGTCAATCCCTTTCAGGTGACGGTGCCAGAAATTGGCGAGTTCACGGGAGATTAATTGTAGTAGATTGGATAAATTGATCACGAATAAAATAAAGTGCAACAAAGAATATTGGGTTTTTGGATTAATAGATCTGAAAATAAAAACAAATAAAAATAGATCTCGAAGGCAAATATGATTAAGAAGAGACCCGGGGGCCGTAGATTTCACTAGTGGCTTCTCTCGAAAAAAATAACATGCGGTGGGTAAACAAATTACTGTTGGGAAATTGATAGAACTTAAAATAATCATGACGATATCCAGACAATGATCATTATATAAGCATCATGTTCAAGATTAGTAGACCGACTCCTGCCTACATCTACTACTATTACTCCACACATCAACCGCTATCCAGCATGCATCTAGTGTATTAAGTTCGTGAAGAAATAGAGTAATGCAATAAGAACGATGACATGATGTAGACAAGATTTATTTATGTAGAAATAGACCCCATCTTGTTATCCTTAATAGCAACGATCAGTACGTGTCGGTTCCCCTTCTGTCACTGGGATCAAGCACCATAAGATCAAACCTATCATAAAGCACATCTTACCATGGCAAGAAAAAATCGATCTAGTTGGCCTAACTAAACCAAAGATTTGAAGAAGAAATATGAGGCTATAAGTAATCATGCATATAAAAGATCAAAATACTCAAATAACTTTCATGGATAAAAACATAGATCTGATTATAAACTCAAAGTTCATCGGATCCCAACAAACACACCGCAAAAAGAGTTACATCAAATAGATCTCCAAGAGACCATTGTATTGAGAATCAAGAAAGAGAGAGGAAGCCACCTAGCTACTAACTACGGACCCGTAGGTCTACAATGAACTACTCACGCATCAGCGGAGAGGCGCCAATGAGGATGATGAACTCCTCCGTGATGGTGTTTAGATTGGATCTGGTGGTTCTGGAACTTGCGGTAACTGGAACTAATTTTCATCGACCCCCCCCCTAGGGTTTCTGGAATATTGGGGTATTTATAGAGCAAAGAGACGGTGTGGGAGGCCACTGAGGTGGGCACAACCCGCCAGGGTGCCTAGGCCTCCAGGCGCGCCCTGGTGTCTTGTGCTCACCTCGGCCCCCCTCTTCGGTACTTCTTTGACCCACTGGATGCCTTTTGGTCCAAAAAAATCCACAAAAAGTTTCGCTGCGTTTGGACTCCGTTTGATATTGATTTCCTGCGATGTAAAAAACAAGCAGAAAACAAAAACTGGCACTCGGCAGTATGTCAATAGGTTAGTCCCAAAAAGTGATATAAATTTGCAATAAAATGATTGTAAAACATACAAGAATGATAATATAATAACATGGAACAATAAAAAATTATAGATACGTTGGAGATGTATCAGCATCCCTAAGCTTAATTCCTGCTCCTCGAGTAGGTAAATGATAAAAATATAATTTTTGATGTGGAATGCTGCCTAACATGTTCATCACATATTATTTTCTTTGTAGCATGGACATTTGGACTTTCATATGGTTCAAAGCAATAGTCTAGTTTTGACATGAGGACTTTAATACTCAAGCATATCAACAAGTAACCATGTCTTTCAAAATATCAACACTAAAGCAAGTTATCCCTAGCCCATTATGCTCAATCATTGATCCATTCATGAAACACACTCGCATATTAGCTACACCCAATGCTCAAGTACGATCTTATTTGCCCCTTAGTTGGTGCTCTATAAGAGAAGATGGAGACTCAAGTAAAATAAAAAAAATGCATAAAGTAAATAAAAAGGCCCTTCGCGGAGGAAAGTAGGGATTTGTAGAGGTGCCATAGCTCAAAGTAAAAAAGATAGAGATAAAACATGTTGGGTGGCATGCTTTTCCTGTCAACGAAAACGATCGAGTAGTTCCCAACACTTTCCATGCTAAAGTTTATTCCTTTTTACACCATACTTTCACTTTCCATGGCTAACCGTATCCACTGGTGCCTTCCATACCAACACTTTCCAAGAAATTTATTATTTGACAACATAAAGTAAATTCATTTTTCATTTCGGGACTGGGCATCCCTAATACATTTGTCGTACTCTCGTGCAATGACAAGTGAATAAACACTCATCTTGAGAATAACACATCTAGTATGAAAAAATACCAGCCACCCCCTACCGTTTCATGAGCGGTACGAGCACACAAAATAGAAATTTATTTCAAAATTTAGAGATGACACATAAAAATTTGCTTAGAACGGCAAAAGAATACCGCATATAGGTAGGTATAGTGGACTCATGTGGCAAAAACTATTTTAAAGGATTTTGGATGCACAAGTATTGATCATACTTAGTGCAAATGAAGGCTAGCAAAAGATTGGGAAACATCCAACCAAGAAACTAAAAATATCATAAGCGAGCATTAAGCATAACTAACACCAAATAATGCACCACAAGTAGGATGTAATTTCATTGCATAACTATTGACTTTCATGCTTGCATAGGGAATCACAAACCTTAACACCAATATTCTTATTAAAGCATAATTACTCATCAACATGACTCACATATCACTATCATCATATCTCAAAACTATTACAAAGAATCAAGTTTATTTTGTCCAATGATCTTCATGAAAGTTTTTATTATATCCCTCTTGAATATCTATCACTTTGGGACTAATCTCATATGTTTCTTTTGATAGTTCAAAAAAATATAAGTGAAGAACATGAGCATAAATTTTTTCTTCTCTCAAAATAATTTAAGTGAAGCAAGAGAGAATTTCTTAATTTTTTTACAAATTCTCAAATAAATCTAAGTGAAGCATGAGAGCATTTCTTCAAAAATAATTAAGCACACCGTGCTAAAAAAGATATAAGTGAAGCACTAGGGCAATTCCATAGCTCATAAAGATTTAAGTGAAGCATAGAGAGCAATTCTAATAAGTCATAGCATAATTTTGACTCCCTCAACTAGGTGTGTCCAACAAGGATAGATGACTTAAAACACAAAGAAAAACAAGCAAAGACTCCTATCATACAAGACGCTCCAAGCAAAACTCATAATACGTGATGAATAAAAATATAGTTTCAAGTAAAATACCAATGGTTGTTAGAAGAAAGAGGGGATACCACTTGGGGGCATCCCCAAGCTTAGTTGCTTGATACTTCTTGAATATTATCTTGGGGTGCCTCGGGCATCCCCAAGCATAGCCTTTTGCTACTCCTTATTCCTTCATCCATCGCGATCTCACTCAAAACTTGAAAACTTCAATCACACAAAACTCAACAAAACCTTCATGAGATCCGTTAGTATAAGAAAGCAAATCACTACTTTAAGTACTGTTGCAAACCCGTTCACATTTTGTTATTGTATTATATCTACTGTATTTTCACTTTTCCATGGCAAAAACTCTTCACAGGAAACCACAGAATCATCAAAACAAGCACATAACACAATGAAAACAGAATCTGTCAAAAACAGAACAGTCTATAGTAATCAAGGAACTTCGTATACTTCTGTAACTCCAAAAATTCTGAAAAATTAGGACAACGTGGGACATTTGTATATCAATCTTGTGTAACAACTTCAGAGCAAAATCAAGTTTATGTGATTTACTCAAATTATTTTTCTGAGCGCAGAAGTTTCTTATTTTCAACAAGATCAAATCAACTATCTCCCAAATTATCCCAAAGGCTTTGCTTGGCGCAACCACTAATTTAAACCACAAAAACACATCTAAAGAGAGGCATAATTGGGTATTTTATTGAAAACAGCAAGAAAACCAAAAAACAAAAAGATACAAGTTGGGTTTCCTCCCAACGAGTGTTATCGTTTTACGCCCGTAGCTAGGCATAAAGCGAAGATCTAAGTGTTGTCATTCGTAGTTTTGGCAACTTTTGTAAGGGCTTTCGCAAAACCTGGAGGTTCTTTGCGCTTCCCTAAATTCTCAGTAAAAGAAACCATCTTGAGATCTAAGATATACAACCGCTTATTACAAAGAGTAATCAAAGTGTTCATGCGATTGAGGTTTCCACTAATATGCTTGAGGGGTTCAATATATTTTCGCAACTCGACCATATGTTTGTGAAAATCACACAACTTGTCTAAGACTTGAACCCCTTCTTGAGTAAAAGAAATTCCCTTCTTGGTGGGTGGAAATCCCAAAATCCCCTCTAAAATCTCATAGGCAGTATTAGCATCAAGTTCGATAAAATTTCCTTTAGCGGCAAAATCCAGAAGTTGCCTATAGTGCAAGGCTAATCCTATATAAAAATTTCGAAGAAAAATCTTTGCATCCCCTTTCAGGTTGCTAATGCGATAAGATTCCATTAGCTTATACCAAGCATCTTTCAAATTTTCTCCTTGTCTCTGCTTGAAGTATAAAACTTCAAAAGCTAGAGACAAAGGAGTATTCATGCTAGCCAAAGTGACAAGGTGGACAAGGAGTGACAAGGAGCCACACATGAAGGAGGAGTCGGCCTCCCCACCATGCCACCACGTCAAGACCGACTCGGCATCCACGCTCCTGCTGGTGATGGAGGACCCGGCAGCACAACCGCGGCGTCCAAATCATATGTCACGTGAAGGAGGAGCCGGCCTCACCACCGCACCACCACAGCGTCCAGATCGGACGCCACGTAAAGGAGGAGCCAGCGTCCCCGCCATGCAGCCGGTACGACCGCAACGATGTGCCATTGTCACCGCCGCGCCGCCACCACCTCACTGTCAAGGAGGAGCTGCCGCCTATGATCAAGAAGGCACGGGGGCCGATGTCGGTGTCAAAACCGGCATATCTCGGGTAGGGGAGTCTCGAGCTGTGGGTCTAGAATCGACGGGGACAAGGGACGATGAACACAATGTTTACCTAGGTTCGGGCCCTCTCTAAGAGGTAAAACCCTACGTCCTGCTTGATTGTATTTGATGTGTATAGTATGGTTACGGAGTCGATCTACCTAGAGATCAGGTGAGCTAAACCCTAGGTCGAGGAGGGATTGGATGTTGCTCTAGACCTAAAGACTAAAACTCTTTGGTTTATATAGACACCAGTAGGGTTAGGGTTACATGCGATCGGTTACAACCAAGGAAAGATCATGCTAAATCTTGATTTGGAGGGCACGCCATGGCTCCGAGATGTCCTATCTGGTCACGGGTCCACACCCTAGTTCGGCTCCATAGGAGCCCGTCAGTCCGTCCCATAAGCAATGGGCCGGCGGCCCGAGGACCCCTTAATCCAGGACTCCCTCAGTAGCCCTCAAACTAGCCTCCAACGCCAGGGCTTGTGTCCGGCATCCGCATATCCCACGGTCTTCGGCTTGCGAGGCAAGTTCTCCATTTTTTCATGTGTGTGTTCGGAGTCAAGTAATATTTGGAGTCCAGAGCATTGTCTTTACTTAGCCCTGAAGGCAAAAGTGCTCCAATGTGAACAGTGCCCTCACCTGACAACTTTTTCGGTGAAGGATCGCGTCCGGTCATAATACCAAACCGTTGCAAGTTCTTGATACGTGGCTCGAGGCCGCCCCTCCATTGGCATGTCTCATCAAGGCAGAGGTTGTACTCCGCTTTTTAGGGGATATGATCAATGATTTTGATCATCGCACCCGCGCATAATGTCACGAGCATATCAGGAAGTGGAGAGGCCTGCGGCATGGAAAAAGGAACCCTTGGCTTCTCCGTGGCCCATAAAAGGGGAATAGCCGCAGTCACCAGCCTATGCCTTATTCCACCTCTCGCCATCACTTTTCCAATCTCCAGAGCTCCAGCGCCCTGCCTTACTCTTTTGCAGCGATTCCCTTCCCCGCCTCCTCCTAGGTACGACCATGGCCAGATCCGGTGCCAACGACAAGTGGGACTGTGGGAGGCCTCCATCGTCACCATTGACATTGAGGAGCTGAAGCAAGCCGGCTACCTGTCGGTCGACGTCGCTCACCAGGCTGCCGAGAAGGGAGGTCATCCCTAGACCCAAGCCAGGCGAGAGGGTGGTCTTCCTCTCCCACTTCATCCGAGGGCTGGGATTCCCGCTGCACCTCTTCATGTGGGGACTGATGTTCTTCTACGGGTTGGATTTTTACAATCTAGCCCCCAACTCCCTTCTCAACATCTCCGTCTTCATCACCGTTTGCGAGGCCCTTCTACAGGTCCCGCCGCACTTCGTCATGTGGCTGAAGGTGTTCAATGTCAAGCTGAAGGTGGTCGGCGGCGCCCAGACGGTCTACGGTAGAGCGATGATCAGCAAGCTCACCCGAGTCCAATGGCCGGAGGGCACATTCATCGACATTGTCAAGGTGTGGCAGAAGGAATGGATCTATATAACAGATCCACGGGATGCAGCATGGACGGTAGCCCCCGAGTTTAGATCCGGACCCCCTAGCGAGATTGACCTCGTGGACCAAGAAAGGTCTTAATTGGGGATCAGCCAACGAGGTGAAGAAATTGCAGAAACGCGTTTCCAATGTGATGGAGACCGACGCCAAGCTGACCAACATGGTTCAGATAATGCTCCGTTGCCACCTCCTCCCTTGACAGCAGAGGGCCACCTCGATGTGGTCTTTCAAACCCGAGGACACGGCCACCATGCAGTACCTCTTCGGCACCACCCACCACAAGGTGTGGAGGTGGTTGTTCAAGCCCCAGGAGGCGTAGCCGACCAAGAAAGAAGACATTGGCCTTGATGCCGCCAATCCCCCGAGGGAGGTAGTTGATCATTTGCCCAATTTGTATTATGATGCTCATGCTGGACAAAGTTCGGTCTAAGTTTCTTTTTGTTGCCTCCGTAGGCCTGGCTTAAGAAGGCCAAGAACATCAGCAGTCCGACTCCAATGCCCGAAGAGCCCTGGACAACTCAACTGGAGGAGTTGCTAGTCGTGGCGCCTTATGAGGCGCCAGAGAAGAAGGGAAAGAACAAGAAGGACCTGCCAGATACTAGGAAAGGTCGCCGCTCAAGAGGTCGCCCACATGCCAAGGCCGGGGTTGCTGCAGCCCCACCTGCTCAAGATGGGGAGGAGGACGAATACGAGGAGGAAAGTGCTTCCTCCCACACCAAGAACATGGCGGCGTCCGAAGACGTCGAGGAGGAGCAATCTCTTCAGGCCTCAAAGAGGCAGTGTAAGGTGGTCCTACCCGACAGCTCAGACTCCGACGAGGAGTCTGTCACATAAGAAAAGGTCCCGGAAAAGGACCCCAGGGTCAAGCCCCCCGCCACAAGGTATGAATTTGAACATCTCTTACTTCCTTCCTTTTACTAGTCTTTTATTGACAGAAACGGATTATGTGATATTTCAGCCCACCGCATGGCCACCCTGCCGAGCAAACCTCAGAGGGGACCTCTCCGCCCGCCGAATTGGCGGACAGTGGATCAGCATCGCGCTCCGTGCCTCCCCTGGTCTCCGAAGATCCCGAGGAGGTGCTGTCCCGAAGGACCCCTCCTCATCCGAACACAGGGGAGGGTGACGGTGAGATCATGGCCAAGGCAGATGCCTCGGCCATCAAAGACCAGGAGGATGCGTCCCTCCTGGCAAACACGTGAGAAGAGTTCAGACCATTCAGACCCTCCCAACCAGCTGCCCAAGATCCCCCAAGTCCCTCGGAGGTGCCGATCGCCTTCTAACGAAGGGGGAACCGGGGTCCCACCGCCCGTCCCGAACACCAACAATCGGGCAGCAGCAGGCTGGCTGGCCAGACGCGACATCTGGAATCGGTGAAAAAAATCTGTCATCATCGCCGAACACCGCGCCCTTATGGGTGCGGTTCTAGACAATGTTCAGTCTGTCAACGCCGGACTGGACGATGTCGTCCAAGGCCTTTTAAAAGGCTTTGAGGTGAGTCAAATAATGCTCTTTCTCCATGGAACATATTTAGCATGTAGACAGGGTTGGAATACTCCTTGTACAAAACAACCCCCGAGACTCTGTGAGGATTACAAAATCCTTACAAAGCGTCAATATATCCATAGGGCAGTAGTTGAGGCGTCATGATTGATTTAATAATTGCAGGTATCATCCTTGGCGACGGCTGCTAATGTCATGGCGCTGGAGGAGATGGATCAGAAGCTGAAACGCTCCGATACAGAGCTTGACCTTGTCAACAAACAACTTGATGAGGCACAAGGTAAGCCCCTATCATAATACATAGTCAATACCATCGGATAGCTACATTCTGGAATGCATGCTGAGCATACGATGTTCGGTGACTGCAGCTTCTGCCGTGGAGGTCGAGGGCCTCAAAGTCATGCTAAAGAAGGTCGAGGGACTTAAGGCCGCGCTGAAGAAGGGCGAGGCTGAGGCAGCCGAGAAGAAGGCGGCTGCCGAAAAGGCGGTAGCTGCTACTTCTTGAGCTTGTGTTGATTTTTCCCTTGAAGAGGAAAGGTGATGCAACAAAGTAGAAGTATTTCCCTCAGTTAAGAACCAAGGTATCAACCCAGTAGGAGATACAAGCAAGTCTCCAATCTATGCACCCGCACAAAGAATCAAACACTTGCACCCAACATGATAAAGGGGTTGTCAATCCCTTGACGTCACTTGCAAAGGTGAGATCTGATAGAGATAGATATAAAAGATTTCTAAAGCGTAAAACAAAATAAAAGTAAATAAAACTCAGCGTGGTGTTTTTTTTGGGTTTATATATCTGAAAATATATGATGGAAAATAGACCCGGGGGCCATAGGTTTCACTAGAGGCTTCTCTCTTGAAAGAAAATAATACGATGGGTGAACAAATTACTACGGAGCAATTGATAGAAAAGCACAAAGTTATGGCGATATCCAAGACAATGATTATGAATATAGGCATCATGTCCGTGTCAAGTAGACCGACTCTTGCCTGCATCCACTACTATTACTCCACATATCGACCGACCCCTGCCTGCATCTAGAGTATTAAGTTCAAGAGAAGAGAGTAAGACTTTAAGTAAGATGACATATGTAGAGGGATAAACTCAAGCAATATGATGAAAAACCAATATTTTTACCCTTGATGGCAACAATGCAATATGTGCCTCGCTACCCCTACTGTCACTAGGTGAGGACACCGCAAGATTGAACCCAAAACTAAGCACTTATTCCATTGCAAGAAATACCAATCTTGTTGGCCAAACCAAACCGATAATTCGAAGAGAAATACAAAGATATCAAATCATGCATATAAGAATTCAAAGAAGATACAAATAATATTCAAAGATAATCTGATCATAAATCCACAATTTATTGGATCTCAACAAACACACCGCAAAAGAATATTACATTGGACAGAACTCCAAGAACATCGAGGAGAACATTGTATGGAAGATCAAAGAGAGAGAAGAAGCCATCTAGCTACTAGCTATGGATCTGTAGGTCTGTGGTAAACTACTCACGCTTCATCGGAAGGGCAATAGGGTTGATGTAGAAGCCCTCTCTGATCGAATCCCCCTCCGGCAGAGTACCGGAAAAGGCCTCCATATGGGATTTCACGAGGTCAGAGACCTGCGGTGGCGGAAAAGTATTTTGGTGGACGCTTCTGGTCGTTTGGGAATATTTATGAATTTATAGGCCAAGAATTAGGGTTGGAGGAGCTCCGAGGGGCCCACAGGCCCTTAGGGCGCCCCCCTGGGGCGTGCCCCTGAGCCTCGTGGCCGCCTTGGTACTCCTCTAACTTCGTCTCCAAATCCTACGTGTGTCTTCTGGTCCAAGAAAAATCATTGTAAAAAGTTTTATTCCGTTTGGACTCCGTTTGATATTCCTTTTCTGTAAAACTCAAAAACAAGGATAAATAGAAATTGGCCCTGGGCTCTGGGTTAATAACTTAGTCCCAAAAGTAATATAAAATAGAATATTAATGCATATAAAACATCCAAAACAGATAATATAATAGCATGGAACAATAAAAAATTATAGATACGTTGGAGACGTATCAAGCACACCCAAGCTTAATTCCTGCTCGTCCTCGAGTAGGTAAATGATAAAAATAGAATTTTTGATGTGGAATGCTACCCAACATATTTAGCAGTGTAATCTCTTATATTTGGCATGAATATTCAGATCTGTATGATTCGAAACAAAAGTTCAGTGACATAAAAACAATAATACAAGCATACTAGAAAGCAAAATCATTAAGCTTCAAAAATAACATGGCTAAAGAAAGTTATCCCTACAAAATCATATAGTCTTGTTATGCTCCCTCTTCTCAACACAAAGTATAAATCATGCCCACCCCGGTGTTAGCCAAGCAATTGTTTCATACTTTTTAATGAGCTTCAGCCTTTTCAACTCTTCACGCAATACATGAGTGTGAGCCATGGATATAACACTATGAGAGGAATAGAAATTGGGAGTAGACAAAATAAGGGAGAAAGTCTCACATCAACTAGGCAAATCAATGGACTATGGAGATGTCCATAAATTGATATCAATGTGAGTGAGAAGGGATTGCCATGTAACGGATGCACTAGAGCTATAAGTGTATGAAAGCTCAAAAAAAACTAGTGGGTGTGCATTGATACGTCTTCGTCGTATCTATAATTTTTGATTGTTCCATGCTAATATTCTACAACTTCCATATACTTTTGGCAACTTTTTATACTATTTTTTGGACTAACATATTGATCTAGTGCCCAGTGCCAGTTCCTGTTTGTTGCATGTTTTTTGTTTCGGAGAAAACCCATATCAAACGAAGTCCAAACGGGATAAAAATTTACGGAGATTTTTTTTGGAATATTTATGAATTTTGGGAAGAAGAATCAACGCGAGACGATGCCCGAGGGGGGCACGAGGCAGGGGGCATGCACCAGGGGGGCATGCGCGCCCTGGACCCTCGTGGCCACCTCGTAAGGCGGTTGGTGCCCTTCTTTCGCCGCAAGAAAGCTAATATCTGGATAGAGATCGTGTTAAAATTTTAGCCCAATCGGAGTTAAGGATCTCCGGGAATATAAGAAACGGTGAAAGGCCAGAATCTGAAACACAGAAACAGAGAGAGACAGATCCAATCTCGGAGGGGATCTCGCCCCTCCCAACCCATTGAGGCCATGGACCAGAGGGGAAACCCTTCTCCCATCTAGGGAGAAGGTCAAGGAAGAAGAATAAGAAGGGGGCTCTCTCCCCCTTGCTTCCGGTGGCGCCAGAACGCCGCCTGGGCCATCATCACACTACAAAAAAAATACATTTCCGTGATGATACGTGTTTGTCACAATAGGTAGTGTTTTTTGTCATGCATGTACATCCATGACGATTTTATGACAGAATCAAGATAGTCATACATGTGTTGTCGTAGAAGTGTTCCTTGACATTACCAAAATTATCACCACGGAAGTGTCCACTTCCATGACGATAAATCACACGTCACAGAAGTGCTTTCATCAACGGTGACCGACACATGGCATCCACCATAACGAAACGCCGTTAAGCTATCGGGTCCGGTGTTGGATCCGATAACCCATTAACAGCCCCGACCAATGGGGATTTTCCACATGTAAAATCATCATTGGCTGGAGGAAGCACGTGTCGGCTCACCGTTGGGACAGATGTCATCCACTCATTGGACCAAAGGCGCCTATGATACGGCGACACGTGGCACGGACCAACAGAGGCCCATTCCTGTGAAAAGGCCGGCCCGTTTGACTTGGGCAAAAGGTGGCGGGCCGGCCCACGGAAAGCCTATTAACGGCCTGTTTGCATATAGCCCATTTACAGCCCGCTAACCCAGGGCCCATTACGACCTCTCCGAATTAGGCCCAATAGCGTCATCTGGGCCGTCCAATATGATTCCAGCCTGTTTTAACTTCCGGCCCATGTGTGGCCCATGACTTCTTTCAGCCCATATGAGGCCCTTTGTAACTCTTGGCCCATTAATGGCCCGTGGTGAAACTAGCCCATAATGAACGGTGTATCACTTTATACCCATTAACGGCCCGTTATTCCATTGGTCCATTTCCAGCCCAAGTTATCTTTCGGCCTTCTCAGGGCCCATTGATTCTTGGGCTCATTTGTAGCATTCGGTTACATACGACCCGTTACTATCATTTTATGCTTGTGGGCCAAATTCATCCCGTCGTTAGAGTCAGCCCGTTTGTGGACCGTTAATACGTTGGGTCGTTTTTATGTAAAAAAACGTTGGGCTGTTTTCATAGAGTTATCAAATACAACCTATTAATGGCCCGTTATGGTCCACTAATAGTACGACCCATGATTGGCGAAATGATGATACGCCCCGTAGAAGGCCCATGGATCCTACAGCCCGTAAGAGGCCCATGGATCATATGGCCCGTAGAAGGCCCATGGATTATACGACCCGTAGAAGGCCCATGGATCGTACGGCCCGTAGAAGGCCCATGGACCCTACGGCCCCTAGAAGGCCCATGGATCCTAAGGCCCGTATAGAAGGCCCATGGATCCTAAGGCCCGTATAGAAGGCCCATGGATCATAAGACCCGCATGAGGCCCATGGTTACAATAGTCCATGTGTTGCCATGATTATTTTGGCCTAGTTACCAAAACTAGGCTATTGTAGCCACTAGAAAAACACAGAAAAATAACTGAAGTGACTACAAGCAAACAACTAAACAAGACAATAATGAAATAAATAAGCAAGAAATTGACACTAGCCTATTACCACTATTACACATACTACATCCACTGGGCATCAAAGTTCGCCACCAGTGCAAATATAGGGAACAAAGCAGCATATTACATACACTGGCCGTCAAAATTGGCCACCAGTGCAAATAAACGCGGCAGCAAAACAAGAGCATAACTGAAACAACTTCAGAAGAGCTCAAGAAACGTTATCCTGGGTATCCACCATGCTAGCAATAAGCTTAGCAAGCTTATTAGCTTTGTCCTGTTTGGTGCTAAAATCCTCCAACGCTTGTTGTTGCACCAGAAAGTATGCATCTGAATGCTCCAGGGACATCCGCAGTCCTTCCACTTCTTGTTGCAGCACAGTTGATCGATGTCTTTCAGCTTGTAGTTGAGACTCAAGAAATCGAACTGATTCAGAAAGTGAGTTTGAATAGCTTGTGCAAGCGGTAGTGACCAGTAACTCGAACACGAAATCAACACAGGACTTTGGGGTTGTCTTGCTGTCTTCAAGATAGTCTTCCTTCGCTGTTTTATCAGCTTTCTTGGAGACCAACAAGGATGTGTCACTATCCTGAACCTTATCTGCATTACTTCCTTTACCATTGCTTAATAAGGCACTCTTCCCCAATATTCTGTCAGCATTCTAAAAGAAGAAACAAGCAGACACATAACAAGTTTAGCATGTACTAGTATATGAAACTCATTTCGGTGAAGCAGTTCATTAGTAAGGTGGACATGATTAAACTACCAAGTCTTCTATTGCCAAGTACTAGTACATAATAAAAGCATCAAACAAACATATATCTATGTCCTATGGTCACTGCATTGTCTTGCCAAATCAAAATAGAGACACGGTTCAAATCATATCAGTTCAAGACAAAGCAACAGTGAAAGAATACAAAGCGTGGGAAACTACATGGCACAACAAGATTTCAGACGGGTACCACGGATCTACATGTACAACAACACTATTGGCTCTGTTGTGATGCTAGTAATGTGCATGATCTGAAAAGTCAACTGTATACACAATTGAAATTGAAATCAACAGAGCTATTGATAAGAGCAAACCTGTTAAAGAAACATGCGTGTACATACCTGTTGTGCCATTGGAGTTTTGATTGGATCCTTCAATTTAAAAATAAGTTTGTATGAGTAAATACAGTGATACAAGAGGAAAGCAATCATAGTTAAAAAAGGCGCGCCTAAGCGAGCGCTTAAGCGCGCCTAGGCTCTAGGCATTGGCAAAATGCATTGTGCATAACTACGCTTAATCTGTGCATAACTGCGCATAAGCATGCACTTTGTTCAGTAAAGCGCAGGGCGGTGGCAAAATGCACAATTAACGCCTAGCGCTTTTTTGAACTATGATAGCAATGAAATCTTAAATTAGAACAATTGTTCTTCAGGTTTAGGCACTTGTTCTACATGAACAGAGTACAGTAAGACGCAAGAATATAATACTTAAAAATAGAAAATGAGCTCATAGACCTTACCACATTCTTGGTTTGGGACCAGTACAGAACAAGGCGTTCCCAGTCATCGTCCATTAAATGTGTCTTAGGGGAACGTAAGGGAATTTGATGAGTTTTTTTGCCGGTGAAGTACGCCTTCTTCAGGTAATTCCGATACTGCTACCAAGCATTCTTGAAGATAGCAGAGGTATTAGCATAGGTTACCTCATCCTGAGTTTCCAAATCGGTCCTTCTCTATAGAGAAAAATGGGAAAATTTACTGTATTATAACCATCATGGAGGTAGGATGTATGGGACAAGGCAAAGTAATTGCCATGAATAAAATTACTTACACATAACTCCTGGACAAACACCCACGATTGGCATTTTCCTTCATCTTCAGTATAATATTTCCAAGATGGGAAGATACACACATACGATTTAACAACATCAAATGCGATAGATTCTAAACTATGACTAGCTGGTTGTGCTTCCTCCATAGGAATAGGCGTACTTACTGGTGGGGTTGGGGTTCGCCGTGATAGTACTGGCCCTTTGGGTACCAGAGCTGCCTTACTAACTGCTCTTGTTTGGGAGCTATGTAGTGGAGATGGTGTTGTGTCAACAGGAACTGGGTTACTATCGGCTGGGGTTGGGGTTAGATTGGGTGAAGCTGGTTCTCTGTCCATCGCAGTAGGCGTACAATCTGCGAGAGTTTGGGTTATGTGTGGTAGGGCTGGTTCTTGTGCATGTACAACCAGGGTGCTATCTCCACCAAGAGGTAACACTATTTTATTTCAAGACCGTGTTTTTAGTCCGCTAGATACTGGCATCACCCGCTCCAATTCAAATGGCTGATAAACAGGAAACATAGTTGAATGTACAGATATTGTATGAGAGACAGATGCAATAGATGGTGTGGAAAAAAGAGGGCATGAAATAGTTGACATGTATATTGTTTAACTAAAACGGATAGCATGACATAATTTCACATATATGATGTCTATCTAAATTGGATAGCATAGCATAACATAATTCAAAAATATGATGAATAACTAAACATGATCGCATGACATAATTGACCTACATGTTATCTAAGTAATCAGGATTGCATCATTTAATTCACATATGTGATTTATATGCTAAACAGAGGGCATTCGATATGATGTCTAAACTAAGAACATGGTGTTGAATAATGTGTATATGATGTCTAAACTATGCAATTCAAGACACCATATGCATGATATGAGAAGTATAATCGTGCCAAGTTAGAGCATACACCTCGGTGGGGGAATAGGACTGGTCATCTGTCTCTGAATCCATCTCTGAGGAGCTATCGGGACCCAACAAGAGATCTGCTTCGATAGGTAGCACTGTCTGCTCTGAAGGCATTGTTTTCACTCCAGATTTTTCCATCTCCCACCCAAATGGCTGATTCACAGGAAGAGTAGTTTAATGTACAAACATTGTCGATAAATGGAAATGTAATGAATAAAAGGATGGGCAAGATATCATTCAAATATATGATGCTTGGTTAAACAGGATGGCATTGCACATTCCACATATATTATGGCTGGCTAAAAGACATGAGACTGCATAGTTCCCATATATGATATAGAAACTAAACATGTGGCATTACAGAACATGTCTAAACTAAGCAGATGACATATATGATGTCAAAATTAGGCAATGCAAGGCAACATATGCATGATATGACTAACATCATCATGCCAAGGTTGAGCAAACACCTTGGGGGGTAAATAGGAGTGGTCAGCGACGTCTGAATCCGCCTCAGAACAGATATCTTCCTCTGGATTACAATGTGGAGAGGGGCGGGGAGGGTTTGCTATTGAACCCACCGTGGAGCGATGTATGCATGACATTGTATTGCCGTGCAAAACTCTTCTCTTTTTCTCTACATGTTCAGCATGACTGTGTACAATATCTGACATGCATATGAAAAAATATGGTGAGATTATGTAAGGAGAGAATGCAGAAATTTAGAGTGATGGTAACAACCAGTGGATGGATCCAAAAATAATGATAGCAGGCTGATGATTGCTTTAATTTAATAAAAAGACAGATGATGATTGCTTTACTATTTGTTTCCCACCCAAGATGAACAACATAGGCATACCCTAGGTGAACCAGATATTAGACAAACATACTATTCATTGCTGCCTCGATATGTGCCCCACAACTAATTTAGAACTCAAGTTTCAACATTAATTTGGACCTGACTTGGAGTCCAAGAGGTGAACAGGACGATAAAGTAGCAGGTAATTTTAAGCAATGCATAACATAAGCAAAAACAAAAGAGTGTGACCTCTCTTGTGGACCCGTATACTCCTTAGGTTTATCTGCTGAGTCGATGATGGTGATGCCGTTGCGGTGGGTGCCGGCGGCAGGGGAGGAGGTTTGAGGCGGCGAAAGACGGTCAAGAGTCATGATGTCTGGTTTGGTGGATGCTTCTGTCAATGGAGCAGCTTAGGTGAGGTGGACGATGTCGCGGCAGGAGCAGGACAAACCACACAAAGTTCCCTTCGACACCTACCTGTAACTGAAGTAATTCTGTAAGGGCTCATTTGGCTTGCATGATTCTAAAAACACAGGGATAGGAAAAACACCGGAATAGGATAGGAATGCACATGGTAAACAGAGCATTTGTAAACACTTGATTTTTGTCAACTTGGGTGTTTGGTTTATAGGAATTGGAAGAGCAGAGGAATGCAAAGAAACATGGCCAAAATAAAGTGAAACCATATGAAAGCGTGTACAGTTAGAATGTTATTCTGCCACTAATGCACTTGGTCTTGTTTTCATGCATAGGATTTTGAAAAGTAGGTCCAGGTGGATGTTATGCTTCATTCCTTTCAACAAAATCATGAATAATTGAATAGTAGAGTGCCATTGGAAAATTCCCTATTGCTATGTTTTTCCGTTGAACCAAAATAGCCCTAATGGATCGACATGAATGTATAGTAATAAGTGATGCAACAAGTGTACAACCTCTTTGACGTAGACGTGTAGACCTCAGCATCATTGGGTTGGTCGTTGAAGCAGTTGAGGCAGAGGTGGATGTCGGAGGTGTGGAGGAAGATCTGAGGAATCTGTAGACAGCGTCCAGGGCACTACTCTGTTGTGATGGATCTTTCTGTCATTGGAGCAGCTCCGGTGAGCCGTAAGACGTTAAGGCTGAAGCAGCACAAGACAGACATCGTCAATCTCAAGTGGAATTCTAATAGCATCTCCAATAGATGATGTAAAATAGATGTAAAATTTACATCACCAAAAACCACCTGACTACAACAGATGAGGTAAAAATTGTTGACTCTGAACTTAACTGTCGAAACTGAAATTTACTGTGGAATTTGAATGTTACTGTCGAAACTGAACGCAATGGTAGCAGAGAGGCACTTGACATGTAGTTTAGGGAGGGCCTGCAGTTCATCTTCAACCTGCACCCCTCTGAGCCGCCAGCCACCACCGGCCGAACCACCGGCCCCAGCGCCGCCTCGCCGCCCCGAAACAAGTCCCCACCGCCGCCCCGACCAGCCCTCTAGGCCCCCCCGCCCCCACCCTGAACCCTAAGATAGATAGTGTGGTACCTCTCTGGCGAGCCCTCGTCCCCGTTGCGGGTGGTTCTTCCTTAACTCCGGCGAGCCCCCCCCCAACCCCTGAAAATCGACTGACCCAAAAGTCAATTCAGTCGACTGAAGTGTGGCTAAATCGGAGCAGAGCAGCAACATGAGCGAGAGGGAGAGCAGCAGCAGCAGCGCGAGCGAGCGAGAGCAGCAGCAGCTAGGCGAGCGAGCGATCGAGTGAGAGCCGGAGCAGCAGCAGCGCGAGCGAGAGCTGGAGCAACAGCAGCAGATCTGGCTGGTATGGCCGCCGCCGCCGAAGGGGCCTCGCACTGGGGGACAGCCGCCGTGGAGATGTCGCCCGTGGCGCCGGCTTCAAGGTAGCCGCTCCATGGGGGTGCGGGATGGAGCACCGTCGGCGCCGGGAGGTCGAGTTAAGGAGAAGGTGCGATGCGATGAGTTACAACCTCTTTGGTGGCGCCGAGTAGACCTCGGATTCGTCCGAGGAGTCGGTGAGGATGCTGCGGTTCCGGTGGAGCAGGTTAAGGCGGTGATGTGGGGATGGAGCAGCCATGATAGACGAGGCGATCATCGGAGTAGCTCCTTGGAGGTGGAGGACGGGGCGGCTGAACCGGCGGGACGATGTGGATGACGATGGATCCTCATCCGGGGAGGTGGACGAGGGACGTCGAGCTGTTGTGATGGACGACGTCGTCTGGGAAGAGGCTCCGCCTGGGCAGCGGTGAGGTGGTGGACGAAGGAGGGTGGGGTTTCACGGCTGGAGCGGAGAGGTTATGGCGTCCTGGGATTTCAAATGGCGAAAAGGGGGTGATGGGAGGGGGTGAACCATGACTTAGGGACGCGCTTGTCCAAAATGTAGGGTGTGTTACAAAAGTACCCCCCCCCCACACACAGATTTGAACTAGCAGCCCTTTCGGCTCAGGATTAGAAGGGGGATTTCGCGTGTCGGGATTTGGCAGCTGGAGGGAGTTTTCACGCGCGTTGTAATTTCGGGATAGCAAGGCACGGGTTGTGAAGGCGCCAGTTTTGGGAGCATGATATCTGAATTTTCGGGATATAACAATACGCGGGTTGAATTTTAGGGACAAGCCTAACGTGTAGTAATATTGTACTTGTATGTACCAAATCAATTCACACTTCCCTCAACGGAAAAGAAAATGAAAAAAATAAAACTATTCACATCACACAAAGAGAGAGTCTTGCCCCGTTTTACTATACAAATGCTATTCAAAGCTACTCCCTCCTTCCATCTATATAGGGCCTAATGCGTTTTTTGATGCTAACTTGACCAAATATTAGAGCAATAATATATGACATGCAACTTACACAAAGCACACCATTAAATTCGTCTGTGAAAGGTTCTTTCAGTGATATAATTTTCACATTGTGCATGTCATGTACTATTAATCTTGTCAATAGTCAAAGGCGGTCTTAAAAAACTCATTACGCCCTATATAGATGGAAGGAGGGAGTATGAATCCATTTTATGTCCAATTAAATTTTTTCGCTTGCTGTGTAATGCATGTAACCTACTCATACCAACATTTTAGTGCATTCCAAATGTCTATACTACCGCTGCAATTCGAACTAAATTTGAATTCGTTTCTCTATTTCAATAAGAATCTACAGTCATGATTGTTGCCAACTTCAACCATCATTCGTGTATTACCTTAATAACACACCACAAGATTACTATAGAGATAGATATGAACTATGTGTACTACATGAAATCGAATTCTATTTTCTGAATACACTTGATGTTGATTCCAAATAATAGTACATTTGATGTACTAACTATATATTCATAATCTAAATCATGTTCCATATGTACACCGTCTTTATCACACAAAGTATAGTGCCTCACCCCCTACATTATGACAAGTATTTAGACCTGAGTTGCAAAAGCCACACATTAACCCAAATTATAATCAATGTTCTACATTATGACATCTTCTTCAAGTATCTGTATCCACTTTTTTATAATGAATTATGATCTTTGTTCGTCTTTTACACCTTCACGACCCTCTTCTATTTGTAGCTAGCTAGCGCTAACTTTCTATCGTGCATGCACACGCCCGCCCCCCCTCTCACCCACCCTTAGCGTCCCCTCCATCGTGCACATTCATTATTTCCCTTTAGGTCGTCCACCCGCGGTGTGTGTAGGCCCCCGGCTCCTTCTTTCTGGCACACACCAGCTCTGCCATATCTTCTCCCCTCATCATCCTTGCATACCTCCCGACCCGTCTCTCACACGCACGTGCATAGACAGACAGACATCCCCCGCCCTCTCTTATTGATATTGAACTCATACCCTCCATTTGTCTTGCAGGCCTCTCCCACCATTTGTGAGATGCCACTCCACCACCAACCCTCCGACGCTCTACCTTTGTCTTTCTCCCAACCTTATTCCTCTGCTACACATATTCATGGATGTCGATCGATCTCCCTCAATACATAGTTAGGTCTCTCTCCTTCCCCACACATATACTAGTCGATCAGTCTCTGCCCACTCCCCCCCCACACACACCGATAGTCAAACGTTGTAGGTAGGTATCCATGCCACGGAGAAAAACTGCACCTCTGCCCTCTCAAATTCCAGTAGGCCAGCTGCCTTGTATCTTTGACGTGGGCAAACACAAATTCGATGGCACTCTTTATCGATCGCGCAGCCACACACTTCATCCCTGTTTCCAATTCTATCGATATCTCACGTCCATGACTCCGTTTCACACACATTGCATATGTTACGTTTTTCTGTTTGAGATATCATCAACACATTGCCTCTGTTTCGCACAAACCATCTCTCTCACACCCACCCACGTACGTACCTGCACCTAAAGAAGAAGTGCATGCAGGACACACGTACTCACGTCTCGTTCCCGGCCACACCCGCGCGGGTACACGGTGGAGTTCGTTTCTGTATGAAAAGGCAGCCCACGTGATAATTTGACGCGTGTAGCGGTTGTTTACTCGAAGGAGGGTCGGGTACCACTGTCACACCCCAGCTAGTTCATGCATTAGAGTGTTGCATCATGTCTATTTTTCTCAACAGAAACTTGAAATGGGGATGACAGAACCCCCAACCCCCTCTGAATCCAACTAGGGTTTACTAAAAATATTTTCAATGAACCTGAAATGCCCTTCCAAAATGTCCATCATTTTTTGTCTTGGTTCAGAACCTCTGCCAAAAGTGATGCACAATTTTCTAGGTCATCCTAAGGTCTTTGAATTAAATCATAAGTATTTGAATTTGGGCATTTAAAATTTATAAAATATTTCAAATGCTCAAATATTCCCAAACTAAAATGTTCCATGCTGGAATTATTCCAACTAAGGACCAGGTGCAGTTTGGTGATTTTTGGAATTTCTTAGGTATTTTTAAAAAATGCAACAAACCTGCAGAATAAATAAAAAAACAGGAAGAAGGGAAAGTCTTACCTGGCGCCACCTAGCAGGCCCACCTGCCGGCCCAGCCCAGCCACCGCTCCAGCGAGCTGCTTGGCTTGGCCAGGCAGGCAGGCAGCTGCTCGACGGCGAGCACAGCATGCGTGCCACACAGCTGCCCGCCGCCTCGCCGCTCCCCTCGTCCAGCTGATGACGGGGAACGACCCCTCTCCCTCTCCCCGACCTCGCAGACACCAGCTCCTCCCCCTAGCTCCTCTCCCTCGCTCTCCCGCACCATTGCCGACGCCACCGCCGCCGCACCCTCGTCGTAGTCGCGCTCTCCGTCAACCCCGCGCTGTGCCACCGTGTCCAGGAGCTTCGCCGCCCTCCGCTCCTTCGAACAAGCCGAGCCCCGAGCGCTCGCTTTCCCTGAAGCCACTGCCCCGACCTCGTTCGACCTCGCCACCGCCGGAGATCCCCTTCGCCGTCGCCGCCGCACCAGCTCATCTCCGACCGCGTCGTCTGCTTCCTCAAGACCGCTGTGAGCCTGGCTACCTTCTCCCCCTTCCCTTTCTCGCTCTCGTGCACCACCGCGAGCACACATAGTTCACCCGCACGCGCCGCCGCGGAGCTCATCGCCGACGTGTCTCCGGCTAACCACCGGCCACCCCACCATGTCTAACGCACTCACCGAGTCCCCAGGGGCCCAACGCACCTCACCACGTGGCTCGCCATGCCCCGTAGCCTCGGATTCGTCTTCACCTGACTCCGGCGACCGCCAAAGTCGTCGCCGGCGACGTCTCCGGCCACCCTAAGCTCAACCACCGCCACCAAGAGCTGCGGCTCGGTCCCAGCTACCTGTAGATGCTCTCCGCCGCCCATTTGGTCGCCGAAGTGCACAAAACCACTCTCACCGCCGCGTTCGGCCTCGCCGGCGGCTAGACGCCGGCGTGTTTGACCTTGACTTTGACTAGGGTGGGTCTAGGTTGACTCCCCTGAGTCTATGACAAGTGGGCCCCACCCCTCTGCTAATTAACCAGTTTAGATTTAACTAAATTTAGTTAGTTAATTAACTACTGACATGCGGGACCCACTGGTCAGTTTGACCTGGACCGGCCTGTTGACCTGCTGAGGTCAGCATGACATCATGCTGACGCAGTAATCCTTTTCTGGAATTAAAATAAATCCAGAATGATTTATAAATTCCAGAAAATACCCCAAACTTCAAAAATTCATAGTAAATCAACCGTAGCTCCAAATGCAAAGTTTTAAATATGAAAAATGATCAGAAAAATTCAATCTATCCATCTGCACTGGTTTCATGCATGTTTAAGAAAGCTAACCTGATGTTTAGAGCAGAACTAGATTAAGCACTTATAAGGGCCATGTATGAGTTTGAAACTTGAATGTTTGATTCAAAATGGTTCAAACCCATCTGGTTTTAGTTGCATTAGCCCAACACACTCATATTGCCATGTTTCATGCATGCATCATATTGTTGCATATTGTTTGGTGATGATTGTGTATCGGTGCTCTCTGCGGCAGGTCCTGCCCCTGAGGAGTATCGTGATTACCCCAACGAAGAACAATATCAGTGCATCGACCCATCAGGCAAGCAACCAACCATTTGATCATATCGATATAATCCCATGTTCTTGCTTCTGCTCTCTTTTACTGCATTAAGACAACGCGTTTCAAACTGCTGTGTGCTACGGTAGTTGAAGCCATTTCCTCTGCATGACCTGTCATTGCCATAGTAACTAGATGAAACCCACTAGCATGTGTAGGAGTTGATTGAGCCATATGTATGTGTTGTTCCTACCTTGCTGTGCCTGCTATTCTTACAGTCGTGTCAGGTCTGGTTCATCTGGGTGATGGGCTAGAGTGAAATGATCATGCCGGTAATGAGAGTGATGTGGTGAACACGATTTGGTAAAGGTATTGATGAAAGGCCATGTAGGAGTACATGGTGGGTTGTTTCATTGAAGCCGTCCTTAAGCACTGAGATCTGTATGTGTGATTTAAGAATCAACTACTACCATGCATTGGGCCCAAAACCAATGGACCCTCTCGGCTTCTTATTCACCCTAGTCCTTTGTCCAGGAGTTGCAAGTAGTTTCTGGTGTTTGTAGTTTACTGGAGGCCGTGGACAGCGCTGACCCGCGGGGTGGGCTGTGATGCGGTAGGTACATGGCCGGGAATACCGGGCACCCGTTAGGTGTCACGGAACCCTGTACACATCGTTCGGGGCCGTATGGGAAACCTCGGCCGGACTCCCTGCGGATGGAACCTGGATAGGCGATAAACCTGGACTAGAGACTTAGGTGTCTAGGTAGGTCGTGGCCGACACCCATGTTGGGCTTCCGCTTGAAGGTTGCCGAGTACATGTCGTGTAAACGACGGTAAGTGGTGAGAGCGTGTATGAAGAAGTACACCCCTGCAGGGTTAACATTATCTATTCGAATAGCCGCGTCCGCGGTAAAGGACTACTTGGTTGCCTATACAGTTCATAGACAAGTAAATGGATACTACTAAAAATCTCAAGATAAGCGTGAGTGCCGAGGATAACTCTTCCGTAGGATGACGGAGGTGGATCCTCGGTGGTGTATTGAGGTGGCGAGTAGTGGACTCGTGTGCGCAAAACCATTTCAAGTTGGTGTATCGTAGGATAGCTTAGCCAAGAGTCAAAGCTGGCTTGCTGCAATAACCCCACCAACCCCCCTTGATAATGTGCATGTATGTAGGATCTGATGTAAGTCTTGATGAGTACCTTTGTACTCATGTTGCTTTAATTTACATTTTTCAGAAGACGCTGCAACCCCTTCTGATGGGTTCTTCGCAGACGTTGACATCGATGAGTAGACCGAGGCCTAGGTGGTGATCCTGAGCTTGTGAAGGACCACGTAGTATAGCCAGGCTTTCCCAAGCCTCTTTTATTTTACTAGTTGTCTGTACTCAGACAAGTTACTTCCGCTGTTGGCTTGTATGTCTGTATGACTTGAATGCTGGGTCGTGTGACCCGTACTTGTGTGTATGATATGTATGGCTCTCTAAGCTTTAAATAAAGTACTTGTGTTGGTAGAGTCATGTTGTGATGCCTTGTTGTATTTGCACATATCGAGCATATTGTGTGTATGATTGAAATGCTTGGTATGTGTGGGGTCTGACTACCTAGTTGTTTATTCTTAGTAGCCTCTCTTACCGGGAAATGTCTCCTAGTGTTTCCACTGAGCCTTGGTAGCTTTCTACTGCTCCGGAACACTTAGGCTGGCCGGCATGTGTCCTTCTTCGTTCCTGTGTCTGTCCCTTCAGGGAAATGTCACGCGATGGATACCGGAGTCCTGTTAGCCCGCTACAGCCCGGTTTACCAGAGTCCTGCTAGCCCAGTGCTATAGCCCGGATTCACTTGCTGATGACCGACACGTTCGATGCTGGGTCATGGATGCCTGTCCCTATAAGTTTGTGCCACTTTGGGTTTACGACTAGCCATGTCAGCCCGGGCTCTTTACCATATGGATGCTAGCGACACTATCATATACGTGTGCCAAAAGGCGCAAACGGTCCCGGGCAAAGGTAAGACGACACCCGTGGGAATACCGTGCATGAGGCCGCAAAGTGATATGAGGTGTTACATGCTAGATCGATGGGGCATCGAGTTGGGGTCCTGACAGCGTTGGCATCAGAGCCGGACTGCCTGTAGGTTCTCCAAGCCAAACTGGTCGATGTTGAGTCTAGAAATTCTTTAATTATATGTAGGGGAATTGATTGTGGGATGGAACGTAAGGCTCTTTTTACTCCTCCATCTCATGACATTCTGATCTGAGTCAGTCTATTCTTCCACCAGAGGTTACGGAATTAGGATCTCTTCTCTCTATCAGGTTCACGTGTTACTAATCAGTAGTACCTTATAGGTTTGATGGATACAAGCCTAGTTCAGTTCTACTACCCAATATGTGCTAAGATGGACCCAGAACCTTGATATGATGTTGTTGAGTGTCTATGCAATTCTTTGTCAAATGCCTCAAAATCCTTTTTGAGCATTTACAGCCGTTATGCTGTCCAATTTCTGCTAGGAATCTTAATGTCTTGTGTTTATCATGTTCCAGATGGCGACTCGTCCTCAGAATCAAGTGGTTTGTTTGACTCGATGTCTAGATGTACCCGACCATACTGCCATGTTGGTCAGGGTAATGACTGAGGCTGGATACCATTGGTATCCTGAGTACACGGTCGAAGAGCAATTCCGAGACTTTAATCAAAGTCAATATTTTCACACTGTCAGGATATTTCCATCTTATCCTGGATCTACCGAGCCCCTCCACTGCTCTTATGGACTCGGGGTTACTATTGAGATGGCTGTGCAGGATGCTGCCTACTCTATGATGACCATCATGCGAGTCAGGACTGGCCTATTTCGGGACTCTGACTTCCGGTATATGCCAGCATCACTTCTGGGAGCACAAGGGTATCTCCAGGCTATCTATGCTGACTCCACTCAGGAGGACTCACTGACCCGCACCACTGCACAGTTGCTTGAAGACAAGGACCATGAAAATCTGGCCTTGAGACTAGAGCTTTTCAATACCCGTGCTGATCATTGGGCCACTTTGACTCGGTTTGCACCGGCTGTGCACGCAGGATACATGGATATGCGAGATCTCTATCCTGTGAGATCTGCTCTGCCAGACGTGATGGATTGGTGTGATGTAGGAGGCATCACCCCACCTCGTGGTCCCCGTAGGCCACCGTTTATTGGTCCAAGACCTCATCCTAGCCCCTATGGTCCACAAGCTCCACGGGACCGATTGTTTCCGGATGATCATGTTGAGCTTCCAGGCTATGGAGGTGACTTCTATGAAGACTACTACGGAGCTGTCTGAGTTAGTAGTAGTATCACTAGTATCGTACTAGCTGTATCGTCCACCGTCCTGCGTGACTCGTGGGATATGACTTAGCTTGTACCGCCTTCCGGAGGTGTAGAAAAATAATGTATAGGAGCTCAGAATGCCTCCGATGAGATGTAATCCTCTTTTCACCGTAGTAGTACTTTGTTTGGTTCTGTACTAAACCTTGTATGGTGTGTATGACGATGGAATAAAAGAAGCAGTTTCTGTATCTACCATGTCATACGGATGATCATCTTACCTTCCATGTTATCCATTACATTCTACATTTCTATGTCAGAATCCTATCATCCTGGACTAAACCATTGTTTTGTTTTCCTAGGATGGTTAACACCCGCACCAACCCTGCTCCCCCAGAGCAGGCCGAAGGCAGCAGAGTTGGGGGAACAAACCTGCCTCACCCTCCCTCTCTGGCCGAAGTTATGCTGGAAGCCGAGAGAAACAAGCGGGAGACTAACCGTTTGTTGGAGCGCATCGAGCAAAACACATCACACCATCAGAGGAATAACTTGGTGTCACTCAGTGATTTCATCAAGTTACATCCACCCACCTTCCACCACTCCGTCGAGCCTCTCGACGCCGATGACTGGCTTCGCAGTATTACTCACAAACTGCATTCTGCGCTAGTAGCTGAGGCTGATAAGGTCACCTTTGCTGCATATCATCTCGAAGGCCCCGCCAGTCTATGGTGGGAGAACTATGGAGCTATGCGCCCAGCGGGCCATGTCACTACTTGGGCTGAATTCAGCGATGCTTTCCGTGAACATCACATTCCGGAGGGTCTCATGGACCGTAAGCATGAGGAGTTCTGCAGTTTTACTCAAGGTCGACTCTCTGTGGATGCATACAGCAGGGAGTTCGGTAACCTAGCACGGTATGCAACTGAGGAAGTCTCTACTGATGCAAAGAAGCAAGCAAGGTTCCGCAAGGGACTTAGCCCTGAGCTTCGCCGCGACCTCCGTCTGCATGAGTGCACATCCTTTCAGAAGCTTGTTAACAAAGCCATCAGTGCTGAGTCTGGTCAGACTGATTATGAAGCAACACGCAAGCATGGCCGTGACATGGGTTCCTCATCCGGTGCTGGTCCTCAGAAGCGCTGCGTGTGGGTGCCTAACACTGCCCTGCCACCCAGGTTCACACCGAGGCCGTCCTTTCAGGCACCTCGCCCCGCTCAACAGTTTGCACCAGCCAAGCCCTATGGTGGTCCAACCAACAATGCTCCTCCACGTACCAGCTCCGTGACTTGCTTTAAGTGTGGGGAATCGGGCCACTACCTGCGCGAGTGTCCCCAAACCAACCCCAACCAGTCTGGAAAAGCTGTTGGCCATGGCAAGCCGACAGGGAAAGTGTTCTACGCCAAGCCGGCCACCGCTGCACGTGGCCATGTCAACTGTATCTCTGCTGAAGAAGCTCAAGAGGATCCCAACGTCGTTCTCGGTACACTCCTTGTTAATTGCTACCCGGCATCTGTTCTTTTCGATACTGGAGCATCTCATTCTTTCATATCCGAAAATTATGCTCGTTTGCACAACACCGCATTCTGTGACATGCCGTCCACTATGGAAATTTCTACTCCTGGTTCTAGATGGCAAACCTCTAGAGTAAGCCATGGAAATGAAATTCAAGTCGACAGACTTGTTTTTCTCGCATCTTTGATAGCCCTCAAATCTTCGAATATTAATATCATCTTGGGTATGGAATGGATGTCAGCCCATCATGCCAAGATTGATTGTTTCTCTAGGACTGTTCAACTCACACATCCCTCGGGAAAGATAGTCAATGTCTTGACCCGAGTAGCCAAGCGACAACTATATTCTCTTAACGCCAGCCCATTGCCAGACCTCGAAGACGTTCCGGTAGTCCGTGACTTTCCGGATGTCTTCCCAGAGGAATTGCCAGGTGTTCCACCTGACAGAGATGTCGAGTTCGTGATAGATCTCATTCCAGGAACTGTCCCAATTTCTAGAAGACCCTATAAGATGGCACCTTTTGAACTAGCCGAACTTAAGAAACAACTCGATGAGTCCTTGAAAAAGGGTTTCATCCGTCCTAGTTCGTCTCCATGGGCTTGCCCCGTCCTCTTCGTCAAGAAGAAGGATGGTATGGACCGGATGGTTGTAGATTATCGACCAGTCAACCTGGTCACAATCAAGAACAAGTATCCGCTCCCCAGGATCAACGACCTGTATGATCACCTTGCTGGATCCTCCGTCTTCTCTAAAATGGATTTGAGGTTGGGCTACCATCAAATCAAAATCCGGAATGGGGACATTCCTAAAACGGCTTTTGTTACTCGTTATGGCCAATACGAGTACACCGTCATGTCCTTCGGTTTAACCAACGCTCCAGCCACTTTCTCTCGCTTAATGAACTCAATCTTCATGGAGTATTTGGATAAATTCGTCGTGGTTTACCTCGATGATATACTCATCTACTCTAAGAACGAGGAAGAACATGCCGAACATCTAAGGCTAGTGTTGACGAAACTTCGAGAGCATCGCCTTTATGCCAAATTTTCTAAATGCGAATTTTGGTTGCCAGAAGTGACCTATCTAGGACATGTAATTTCTGGTAAAGGTATTGCCGTCAATCCCGAGCGAGTTCAAGCCGTCCTTAATTGGACTCCACCTGAATCGGTCAAGCAAGTTCGGAGTTTCCTTGGCTTAGCGAGCTATTGTCGCTGCTTTGTCGAGAACTTCTCCAAGGTTGCTAAACCTCTAACTGAACTCCTTAAGAAAGATAAAAAGTTTGAGTGGACTCCACAATGTGAGCACAGCTTTCAGGAACTGAAAAGACGCCTGACATCTGCTCCCGTATTGGTACCACCAGATTTCTCTAAGGACTTTGTTATCTATTGCGACGCCTCGCGACAAGGACTAGGTTGCATTCTTATGCAGGATCGTCACGTAATTGCTTACGCTTCACGGCAATTGCACCCACATGAGGAGAATTATCCTACTCATTATCTAGAGCTTGCAGCTGTAGTCTATGCACTTAAAACCTGGCGACATTACCTCCTCGGTAATCGTTGCGAAATCTTCACCGATCACCAAAGTCTGAAGTACATATTCACCCAACCAGAATTGAATCTCAGGCAAAGACGTTGGGTTGAGTTGATTACGGATTTTGACTTAGGGATAACTTACACCCCAGGAAAAGCCAACGTCATGGCTGATGCACTAAGTTGTAAATCTTATTGTAACAATCTGATGTTACAACAAAGTCAACCGCTTCTCCATGAGGAATTTCGGAAGCTTAACCTTCACATTGTTCCTCAAGGATTCCTTTCCACCTTGGTGGCGAAACCTACCCTTACGGATCAGATCATCAAAGCGCAGAAGGTAGATCCGGGGATTTCCCGCATCAAAAGAAACATCAAGAAAGGAGTTGCGAATTGTTTCTCCATTGATGATCAAGGAGTCGTATACTTCGAAAACCGTCTAGTGGTTCCCAAAGTGCGAAACCTGAGGCGATTGATCCTAAAGGAAGCTCATGAATCTCCTCTCACCATTCATCCCGGTAGTACCAAGATGTATCAGGACCTACGCCAGAGGTTCTGGTGGACTAGGATGAAGAGAGACATTGCTTAGTTTGTTGCTAGTTGCGACGTCTGTCGTCGTGTAAAAGCAGAGCATCAACGGCCTGCTGGCACCCTTCAACCCTTAGCTATTCCTGAAGGGAAATGGGATAAAATTGGTATGGATTTCATTACCGGTTTTCCCAGGACGAAGAGAGGGAATAACGCTATCTTCGTCATTGTCGACCGTCTTTCCAAAGTAGCCCATTTCTTACCTGTTCGCGAGAGTATAACCGCTAGTCAATTAGCAGACTTGTACATCTCCCGAATAGTGTCTCTCCATGGTGTTCCACTGGAAATTAACTCGGATCGAGGAAGTCTCTTTACCTCTCGATTTTGGGAAAGTTTCCAAAATGCTATGGGAACCCACCTTTCCTTTAGCACTGCTTTTCACCCTCAATCAAGTGGTCAAGTAGAACGTGTCAACCAGATTCTAGAAGACATGCTTTGAGCTTCTGTTATCTCATTCGGAATGGATTGGGAGAAATGCCTTCCATTTGCCGATTTTACTTATAACAACAGCTATCAATCTAGCTTCGGTAAAGCCCCTTTTGAAGTTCTCTATGGACGAAGGTGTCGAACGCCTCTTAACTGGTCAGAAACCGGGGAAAGACAATTCTTTGGCCCGGACATGATCCAGGAAGCAGAAGAGCAAGTTCGCATTGTTCGTGAAAAGTTGAAAACAGCCCAATCTCGTCAAAAGAGTCAATACGACCGAAAACATAAGGCTATGACTTTTGAGGTTGACGAGAAGGCTTACCTTCGGGTTACTCCTCTGAAGGGAACCCATCGTTTCGGTATCAAAGGCAAATTGGCTCCTCACTACATTGGACCCTTTCGCATTCTCGCTAAACGAGGAGAAGTTACCTACCAATTGGAACTACCTCCGCATCTCTCCAGAGTCCACGACGTCTTCCATGTTTCTCAACTCAGGCGTTGCTTCTCGGATCCTATCCGTGGAGTGGACCATGAAACGCTTGATCTTCAAGATAACCTCACGTATCGAGAGTACCCCGTTCATATCCTCGATCAAGCCGAGTGTACCACTCGACGTCATAATATCAAGTTTCTCAAGGTTCAATGGTCGCACCATTCTGAGAAGGAAGCAACTTGGGAAAGGGAGGATCGTCTTTGACTTGAGTACCCCGCCTTCTTTCTGGAGGAACCTAAATCTCGGGACGAGATTCTTTTGAGTGGGGGTGAGTTGTCACACCCTAGCTAGTTCATGCATTAGAGTGTTGCATCATGTCTATTTTTCTCAACAGAAACTTGAAATGGGGATGACAGAACCCCCAGCCCCCTCTGAATCCAACTAGGGTTTACTAAAAATATTTTCAATGAACCTGAAATGCCCTTCCAAAATGTCCATCATTTTTTGTCTTGGTTCAGAACCTCTGCCAAAAGTGATGCACAATTTTCTAGGTCATCCTAAGGTCTTTGAATTAAATCATAAGTATTTGAATTTGGGCATTTAAAATTTATAAAATATTTCAAATGCTCAAATATTCCCAAACTAAAATGTTCCATGCTGGAATTATTCCAACTAAGGACCAGGTGCATTTTGGTGATTTTTGGAATTTCTTAGGTATTTTTAAAAAATGCAAAAAACCTGCAGAATAAATAAAAAAACAGGAAGAAGGGAAAGTCTTACCTGGCGCCACCTAGCAGGCCCACCTGCCGGCCCAGCCCAGCCACCGCTCCAGCGAGCTGCTTGGCTTGGCCAGGCAGGCAGGCAGCTGCTCGACGGCGAGCACAGCATGCGTGCCACGCAGCTGCCCGCCGCCTCGCCGCTCCCCTTGTCCAGCTGATGACGGGGAACGACCCTTCTCCCTCTCCCCGACCCCACAGACACCAGCTCCTCCCCCTAGCTCCTCTCCCTCGCTCTCCCGCACCATGGCCGACGCCACCGCCGCCGCACCCTCGTCGTAGTCGCGCTCTCCGTCAACCCCGCGCTGCGCCATCGTGTCCAGGAGCTTCGCCGCCCTCCGCTCCTTCGAACAAGCCGAGCCCCGAGCGCTCGCTTTCCCTAAAGCCACTGCCCCGACCTCGTTCGACCTCGCCACCGCCGGAGATCCCCTTCGCCGTCGCCGCCGCACCAGCTCATCTCCGACCGCGTCGTCTGCTTCCTCAAGACCGCTGTGAGCCTGGCTACATTCTCCCCCTTCCCTTTCTCGCTCTCGTGCACCACCGCGAGCACACGTAGTTCACCCGCACGCGCCGCCACGGAGCTCGTCGCCGACGTGTCTCCGGCTAACCACCGGCCACCCCACCATGTCTAACACACTCACCGAGTCCCCAGGGGCCCAACGCACCTCACCACGTGCCTTGCCGTGCCCCGTAGCCTCGGATTCGTCTTCACCCGACTCCGGCAACCGCCAAAGTCGTCGCCGGCAATGTCTCCGGCCACCCTGAGCTCAACCACCGCCACCAAGAGCTGCGGCTCGGTCCCAGCTACCTGTAGATGCTCTCCGCCGCCCATTTGGTCGCCGGAGTGCACAAAACCACTCTCGCCGCCGCGTTCGGCCTCGCCGGCGGCTAGACGCCGGCGTGTTTGACCTTGACTTTGACTAGGGTGGGTCCAGGTTGACTCCCCTGAGTCTATGACAAGTGGGCCCCACCCCTCTGCTAATGAACCAGTTTAGATTTAACTAAATTTAGTTAGTTAATTAACTACTGACATGCGGGACCCACTGGTCAGTTTGACCTGGACCGGCCTGTTGACCTGCTGAGGTCAGCATGAAATCATGCTGACGCAGTAATCCTTTTCTGGAATTAAAATAAATCCAGAATGATTTATAAATTCCAGAAAATACCCCAAACTTCAAAAATTCATAGTAAATCAACCGTAGGTCCAAATGCAAAGTTTTATATATGAAAAATGATCAGAAAAATCCAATCTATCCATCTGTACTGGTTTCATGCATGTTTAAGCAAGCTAACCTGATGTTTAGAGCAGAACTAGATTAAGCACTTATAAGGGCCATGTATGAGTTTGAAACTTGAATCTTTGATTCAAAATGGTTCAAACCCATCTGGTTTTAGTTGCATTAGCCCAACACACTCATATTGCCATGTTTCATGCATGCATCATATTGTTGCATATTGTTTGGTGATGATTGTGTATCGGTGCTCTCTGCGACAGGTCCTGCCCTTGAGGAGTATCGTGATTACCCCAACGAAGAACAATATCAGTGCATCGACCCATCAGGCAAGCAACCAACCATTTGATCATATTGATACAATCCCATGTTCTCGCTTCTGCTCTCTTTTACTGCATTAAGACAACGCGTTTCAAACTGCTGTGTGCTACGGTAGTTGAACCCATTTCCTCTGCATGACCTGTCATTGCCACAGTAACTAGATGAAACCCACTAGCATGTGTAGGAGTTGATTGAGCCATATGTATGTGTTGTTCCTACCTTGCTGTGCCTGCTATGCTTAGAGTCGTGTCAGGTCTGGTTCATCTGGGTGATGGGCTAGAGTAAAATGATCATGCCGGTAATGAGAGTGATGTGGTGAACACGATTCGGTAAAGGTATTGATTAAAGGCCATGTAGGAGTACATGGTGGGTTGTTTCATTGAAGCCGTCCTTAAGCACTGAGATCTGTATGTGTGATTTAAGAATCAGCTACTGCCATGCATTGGGCCCGAAACCAATGGACCCTCTCAGCTTCTTATTCACCCTAGTCCTCTGTCCAGGAGTTGCAAGTAGTTTCTGGGGTTTGTAGTTTATTGGAGGCCGTGGACAGCGCTGACCCGTGGGGTGGCTGTGATGCGGTAGGTACGTGGCCGGGAATACCGGGCACCCGTTAGGTGTCACGGAACCCTGTACACATCGTTCGGGGCCATATGGGAAACCTCGGCCGGACTCCCTGCGGATGGAACCTGGATAGGCGATAAACCTGGACTAGAGACTTAGGTGTCTAGGTAGGTCGTGGCCGACACCCACGTTGGGCTTCCGCTTGAAGGTTGCCGAGTACATGTCGTGTAAACGGCGGTAAGTGGTGAGATCGTGTATGAAGAAGTACACCCCTGCAGGGTTAACATTATCTATTCGAATAGCCGCGTCCGTGGTAAAGGACTACTTGGTTGCCTATACAGTTCATAGACAAGTAAATGGATACTACTAAAAAATCTCAAGATAAGCATGAGTGCCGAGGATAGCTCTTCCATAGGATGACGGAGGTGGATCCTCGGTGGTGTATTGAGGTGGTGAGTAGTGGACTCGTGTGCGCAAAACCATTTCAAGTTGGTGTATCATAGGATAGCTTAGCCAAGAGTCAAAGCTGGCTTGCTGCAATAACCCCACCAACCCCCCTTGATAATGTGCATGTATGTAGGATCTGATGTAACTCTTGCTGAGTACCTTTGTACTCATGTTGCTTTAATTTACATTTTTTAGAAGACGCTGCAACCCCTTCTGATGGGTTCTTCGTAGACGTTGACATCGATGAGTAGACCGAGGCCCAGGTGGTGATCCTGAGCTTGTGAAGGACCACGTATTATAGCCAGGCTTTCCCAAGCCTCTTTTATTTTACTAGTTGTCTGTACTCAGACAAGTTACTTCCGCTGTTGGCTTGTATGTCTGTATGACTTGAATGCTGGGTCGTGTGACCCGTACTTGTGTGTATGATATGTATGGCTCTCTGAGCCTTAAATAAAGTACTTGTGTTGTAGAGTCATGTTGTGATGCCTTGTTGTATTTGCACATATCGAGCATATTGTGTGTATGATTGAAATGCTTGGTATGTGTGGGGTCTGACTACCTAGTTGTTTATTCTTAGTAGCCTCTCTTACCGGGAAATGTCTCCTAGTGTTTCCACTGAGCCTTGGTAGCTTGCTACTGCTCCGGAACACTTAGGCTGGCCGGCATGTGTCCTTCTTCGTTCCTGTGTCTGTCCCTTCGGGGAAATGTCACGCGATGGATACCGGAGTCCTGTTAGCCCGCTACAGCCTGGTTTACCGGAGTCCTGCTAGCCTAGTGCTACAGCCCGGATTCACTTGCTGATGACCGACACGTTCGATGCTGGGTCATGGATGCTTGTCCCTGTAAGTCTGTGCCACTTTGGGTTTACGACTAGCCATGTCAGCCCGGGCTCTTTACCATATGGATGCTAGCGACACTATCATATACGTGTGCCAAAAGGCGCAAACAGTCCCGGGCAAAGGTAAGACGACACCCGTTGGAATACCGTGCGTGAGGCCGCAAAGTGATATGAGGTGTTACATGCTAGATCGATGGGGCATCGAGTCGGGGTCCTGACAACCACGCCTAGACGGAACAAAGTTTGACTTGACGCGTTAGTATTAAATAAAGTTATATATTCCTCAATGGCACGTACAGAATATAAAACGATTGCCATGTGGGAAATGGAAAAATGTTTTTCTTTCTCGTCACACCATCTCACACAAGGCGGTCGTGGCCTCTCTCTCTCAGCGTTGGTCAGTGATCCGGCCGCATCCCATCCGCCGGCGGAAAGGGAGGATGTGCATCGTCTCTCCGTTCGATGGCGTTGAGGCAGCATGTCCCGATCTGTGGTACCCGCCGTTCTCTTTGACCAAGCTCTGGCGTGGTAGGGCCTTCGCCACTTGCTCGTTGCCGTAGTATTGGCAGATCCTGGCCGTCGGCACCCTCCTAGTAACATCCCGATGACCCTCAGGTACAGGTTCCTCTGGCCTTGCTCCACTGCCCATCTTCCCACGTTGCTGCATGTGGATCTTCTTTAGTTGTTTGCTTAAATCGTATCTCGGCCGGCGTACTTTCCATCTTGCAATCTCGTCCTCAAACCATTTTTGATAAACCATCATGTGCTATCTTTCCCTTATTACATGGAATATGCTTCTTTTCTGTCGGCCTATGTGTCTTCAACTCGTGTCATTGGGCAGTAATTGTTTCCTTTCAACCTCCTTTTGCAAACAGGGCTATCCATTTTCACCTCGTTGCTATTGCAACCTTTTGGTGAACTACACAAATAACTTTTTTCTTAAGAGTGTTTTGTGCAGTTCTGCGAAAATGTCACACGGGCAATGTTTTTACATTTCGGTGGGACTGCAGAAAGGGAGATTGGTTTTGCTATCCTCATCATCCAAGTTCGTGCCTAATCTTCTCCAACAAGAAGTTAGTCCTAAAGAGAGATCGTAGAGGTGATTGGCTTCTATTTATGTGTGTTATGTTTCATCATCTAGTTCCACTATTATTGTAGTCACACTGACTAGATATCTTTGCAAACAGGGATGGTCCGCTCGATTTTAGTGGAGCTGCACAAAATGATCGGATTGTGGTGTCCTCCATACACCTCTTTTTTGGCTACAGAGCTGGGTGAAACTATCTGCCAAGCAATGAACACTATGCCAAGGAAACGGAGCCATGCCTACGAACATCATCGATCAATTTTATTTTTTTCTTTATTTGTACACCTTCTCACAACTTTGTCTTCAGTTGTGATGTGAATATTGGCGCTGATCTGCAAACCATTGAGATGCATTAGCCATGGTAGCCATGGTAGTTTCATTTGTATTTGATGGAATGTTGTAACGAGATAATCTCGAGGCAAGACACATGAATCCTAAGTTGAAACCTTTTTTTCCTGCGGGAACCAAAGTTGAAACGTTCATAGCATCAAAGTAAAATTTCATTAAAATTATGTGTACATATAAACAAATCCTGAAGGATTGATAGCAGTGCCAGAAACAATTCAACTTCGTTTCGCCGACATCTTGGACATCCTTCATCCGGCTCCACTTGCCATGCAGCAATATTGAGTGCACAACACAACTTCAGGGAAAGATTCACCCGGTCGTTGCGCCGCAGTAGTAATGACTAGTGAGCAGTTAAATCATAGAGCCCCACCTTCGCCACAGTAAGTTGCTCGGACGAAGCAACCATCATTTCTCTGTTCCTTGAATCCGCTGGTACTCCCATATTCCCACAATAATAAGTTGCTTGGGCGAATCACCCATCACTATATCCTCTCACGTGTGATGACCACAGCAGCTATCCATTCAGATTGTATGTTAAAAAAATAAAAGTCGATAACTAATGCGACAAACTTTCAATAAAAAACTAATGGGGCACCTCGGGCCAACGCGGCCAGATCGCATTTTGCACGAGAAATTACACACCATGTTTCGTTGACATGTGGTCCCGTTCCAACATGTCAGTGATACGACGACGAGTCCTTTTCTACTAGTATTTCCGAACAGACGTGTAGGCCGGGGCGCCTCTTCGTGTACCGTGGCAAACTGGCAACCGTCCACCGACTCTTCGCGTTTCCCTCTCGATTTTGAACTGCTGTCGCGTGCTCTTCCTCCCTCCTCCATTTGCCTTCACCCTTCCTTCTGCCATTGTTCGATCCTCTTCTCCATGGAGGCGACAGGCCAGAAACGACCCCGTTATTCTTGCCCCGATCTGAAAGATGACATGGTGGAAGAACTCATTGATCGGTGTGACGTCATCACCTCAGCTAGCATGGCAGGTTCGTTCAAGACCATTCTCGACTCAACTAATAACATCATTACAAGGAACCCAAGGGTCAAGGAGCGGTTTGATCTCCCCTATCTTCTTCGCCGTGACCCTGATGACTGGCGCGGGGACGACGGAGGTCTCGCCTTGTGCAAGTTGATGCCGCTTGATAATGATACGTATGATGTTAAGAGGCCACCGCTTGAGGGAATGGATTGGGCAGGCGAAAATGGAGATTGGGTTGTTTATATTGGGTACAATTGTGAGTGGGAACTTGTGAATGTGTACACTCGTCATCGGGTTCCACTTCAAAAAATCTCAGCAGACTGCCCAGAGGTTGAGCACACCGGTATTGTACGCACGTTCAAATACGATCATGGTGACTGTCTTCTATGGAAGATAGCAATTTGTCGAGTTCCCAACCGCTCTTGGGATTACAAGAACTATGAAGTTGTTGCTATCTTCGACAAGCTTGTTGCCATCCTTTGTGGTTCGACTCGATGGATATTGCTCAAAAATCAGTTTCTATAACGGATGTGTACTATGATGCAATTCAATACGAGGGTTTTGTGTTTGCTTCCACCACTCATGGCACTATTTTTGAATGGGATCCTCATAGTTTCGGTACATTTGTCTTCCACCATAATTATAATTGTTTCATCCACATGCATGCGGGTTAGCAAGTTTCCCTTTACTAATTAACCTTCTTCTTGTGTTTCCAAGGTCCTATGAACATTCCACCACCTATACTTGAGAATTTTTATAACCAAGGGGGAGATGATGATGGTGATGATCACGAGCATGAGGACAAGCAGAACTTATATACTTATTGGTGCCTAGCAACTAATTCCGATGGATCACCTCTTCTTGTCTGTATACATCGCACTGAGTTTGTTACTACTGAGGGAGCACGTGTTGTCTCCCATGGTCGCACTCTCCGGACCTATTCCAACACTCGTTGCATGGTATTCACGATGGATACTAGTGTGCTAGCGCCAACACCTTCTCCTTGGTACAGAATTGATAGTCTTGGAGAAAACTCACTCTTCCTTGGACAAAACTATCCGATGATGGTGAAAGGCGATCCAAGTGTTGTTGACACAACGTTACTAGTACCATTTATGAGAAGCAATTGTATCTATACCTCGGGCATTTGGGTGGTTCCCTACCCTGGTACTGATATAGTAGGACGCTTTAGCCTGGATGATCAGTCATGCATTGGTCTCGAGATTGACAATAGATGGCCCGTCCCAGAGAATCACTTGTGGTTCAAAGCAAACGTTTCCAACGCCGAGGATTGGTTGAGTTGAAGTTCATTTCATTGCTTGTTGTTGTGGGATGAAAACTTTAGTATTTATAATGTATCCTCATTGTCGATGTGGGTTGATGACCTGTTGTATGTAATAAAATGATATGCCTGTGATAAAATTACTAAATTTATGAATGGCTTTCGAGTCGCTTCTCTGAGTGAGTGGTGCGACGAGGCAAAAAATATTTTCCGAATACATAATTGTATGTGCATTGCAACAGGTTATCAGATGAGGCCAATCAACAATAGTAGTACACTATTTGTACTAGCTTCACATGCTTCGCGCGTCGGGTGGGTGTTTTTATTGTAGCCATATGTTAATGTGTTCTCTGTACGTAACCAGCACCTCGAATCCTCAATACTAGTACTATATAAGTAGTAGGAGTATTAGGGTGGCATGCGCCAGAACAAGCATTCACGTCTAGGAGTACGACACACGCCACCAGCACGACATCCATCTGACACCATATTTCTTGGAGTCTGTGCTAGAGCAATCTCTTCAACCTCGTCGTTTCTCTAACTTCAGCCATCACGCAGTGGGCGAGGTGGGGGTTTGCCGATAGTCGGTTTCCTCAACTGCGGTCCCACTTGTAAGGCCAACTCCAACGCACGACCCCAAATGGACCTTCGTTTTGCACAAACTCCAACAATAATTTTGACTAGAAAAGCAAGACCAAAGAAAATAAGAACCACAAGAATACATTTTAGAAGATATCCAACTTCCATAACTGCTCCTGTAAGTTGGAGATGTGCCTTCTCGATGCATTCATTGTTGATCTGCGGAGGCTCGATCTTGCGTGCTTCTTTCTTCTTTGAGTGTAAAGAAGTAGACGTTTCTTCCTCACATTTACTCTCATGTCTAGCCTCTATTCTAGTAGGAGTATCAACAAGTGCACTAGTATCATCTCTAGCCTCTATGCTAGCTAAAAGTGCTTGAACATCTACTAAATTTCTCTCTATCAATATATCGATGTACTCTTCTTCCCAATACCAAAACTTGCATCCATTCTACTCCCTCCGTTCCACAATACATGCCTTCTATTTGTCAAAATATAGATGTATATAGACATGTTTTAGTACATAGGTACATCCATTTTTGGACAAACGGAAGTCAAGTATTTTGGAACGGAGGGAGTACACAATAATTTTTTTAAGTTAGCACAACTAGTCTAATACGAGAGCACAACTGAAGATTTGGTCGGGTTCTTCCTCCTTTTGCCGACACGTGGGACATCCAGCATCCAGGTCGTGTCATGCAAGAAAATAGAGTGGTAGTTGAAGCCACATGATGTGCATCTTGGGTTAAACTATAACTAAAATCTGACTACTCTTGAGTAACTCCAAAAGCGGCCACCGAAGATCTTTATTGGATTTGTTTTTCATCACTAGCACATTGAGGTGAAAGATGTGCAAGTTCAGTGGGTCCTCTTGCGTTTTCACTGACATTGTTGGGGAACGTAGTAATTTCAAAAAATTTCCTACGCACATGCAAGATCATGGTGATGCATAGCAACGAGAGGGGAGAGTGTTGTCCACGTACCCTCGTAGACCGAAAGTGGAAGAGTTATAAAAATACGGTTGATGTAGTCGTACGTCTTCACGATCAGACCGATCCAAGTACCGAACGTACGACACCTCCGAGTTCAGCACACGTTCAGCTTGATGACGATCCCCGGACTCTGATCCAGCAGGGTGTTGGGGAAGAGTTCCGTCAGCACGACGGCGTGGTGACGGTGATGATATTCTACCGACGTAGGGCTTCGCCTAAGCACCGCTACGATATGACTAAGGTGGAATATGGTGGAGGGGGGCACCGCACACGGCTAAGGAACGATCACGAAGATCAACTTGTGTGTTATGAGGTGCCCCCTGCCCCCGTATATAAAGGAGGGAGGGGGAGGTGCGGCCATCCCCTAGGGGTGCGCCTGGAGGAGTCCTACTCCCACCGGGAGTAGGACTCCCCCCTCTTGCCTTGTTGGAGAAGGAAGGGGGAAGGGGGAAAGAGGAAAGGCCCCCCTTTCCTTGTCCTATTCGGACTAGGGGGGGGACGGGGCATGCGGCCTGCCCTGACCGGCCCTCCTCTTCTCCCTTAGGGCCCATGTAGGCCCATTAACTCCCGGGAAGGTTCCGGTAACTCCCCCGGTACTCCAGTAAAATCCTGATTTCACCCGGAACGATTCCGATATCCAAATATAGGCTTCCAATATATCAATCTTTATGTCTCGACCATTTCGAGACTCCTCGTCATGTCCGTGATCACATCCGGGACTCTGAACAACCTTCGGTACATCAAAAACTATAAACTCATAATACAACTGTCATCATAACGTTAAGCGTGCGGTCCCTACGGGTTCGAGAACTATGTAGACATGACCTAGAACAGTTTTCGATCAATAACCAATAGCGGAACCTGGATGCTCATATTAGCTACTACATATTCTACGAAGATCTTTTATCGGTCAAACAGCATAACAACATACGTTGTTCCCTTTGTCATCGGTATGTTACTTGCTCGAGATTCGATCGTCGGTATCCAATACCTAGTTTAATCTCGTTACCGGCAAGTCTCTTTACTCGTTACGTAATGCATCATTCAATAACTAACTCATTAGCTACATTGCTTGCAAGGCTTATAGTGATGTGCATTACCGAGAGGGCCCAGAGATACCTCTCCGACAATCAGAGTGACAAAACCTAATCTCGAAATACGCCAACTCAACATGTACCTTTGGAGACACCTGTAGAGCTCCTTTATAATCACCCAGTTACATTGTGACGTTTGGTAGCACACAAAGTGTTCCTCCGTTAAACGGGAGTTACATAATCTCATAGTTAAAGGAACTTTGTATTAGTCATGAAGAAAGCAATAGCAACGTACTAAACGATCAAGTGCTAAGCTAAAGGAATGGGTCAAGTCAATCACATCATTCTCCTAATGATGTGATCCCATTAATCAAATGACAACACATGTCTATGGTTAGGAAACATAACCATCTTTGAACAATGAGCTAGTCAAGTAGAGGCATACTAGTGACATTAAGTTTGTCTATGTATTCACACATGTATCATGTTTCCGGTTAATACAATTATAGCATGAATAATAACCATTTATGATATGAGGAAATAAATAATAACTTCATTATTTCCTCTAGGGCATATTTCCTTCAGTCTCCCACTTGCACTAGAGTCAAAAATCTAGATTACACAGTAATGATTCTAACACCCATGGAGTCTTGGTGCTGATCATGTTTTGCTCGTGGAAGAGGCTTAGTCAACGGGTCTGCAACATTCAGATCTGTATGTATCTTGCAAATCTCTATGTCTCCCACTTGGACTTGGTCTCGGATGAAATTGAAGCGTCTTTTGATATGCTTGGTCCTCTTGTGAAATCTGGATTCCTTTGCCAAGGCAATTGCACCAGTATTGTCACAGAAGATCTTCATTGGTCCCGATGCACTAGGTATAACACCTAGATCGGAGATGAACTCCTTCATCCAGTCTCCTTCATTTGCTGCTTCCGAAGCAGCTATGTACTTCGCTTCGCATGTAGATCCCGCCACGACGCTTTGTTTAGAACTGCACCAACTGACAGCTCCACCATTCAATATAAACACGTATCCGGTTTGCGACTTAGAATCGTCCGGATCAGTGTCAAAGCTTGCATCGATGTAACCATTTACGACTAGCTCTTTGTCACTTCCATAAACGAGAAACATATCCTTAGTCCTTTTCAGGTATTTCAGGATATTCTTGATCCCTATCCAGTGATCCACTCCTGGATTACTTTGGTACCTCCCTGCTAAACTTATTGCTAAGCATACATCAGGTCAGGTACACAACATTGCATACATGATAGAGCCTATGGCTGAAGCATAGGGAACATCTTTCATTTTCTCTCTATCTTCTGCTATGGTCGGGCATTGAGTTTGACTCAACTTCACACCTTGTAATACAGGAAAGAACCCTTTCTTTGCCTGATCCATTTTGAACTTTTTCAAAACTTTATGAAGGTATGTGCTTTGTGAAAGTCCAATTAAGCGTATTGATCTATCTCTATAGATCTTGATGCCCAATATGTAAGCAGCTTCACCGAGGTCTTTCATTGAAAAACTTTTATTCAAGTATCCCTTTATGCTATCCAGAAATTCTATATCATTTCCAATTAACAATATGTCATCTACATACAATATCAGAAATGCTACAGAGCTCCCACTCACTTTCTTGTAAATACAGGCTTCTCCAAAAGTCTGTATAAAACCATATGCTTTGATCACACTATCAAAGCGTTTATTCCAACTCCGAGATGCTTGCACCAGTCCATAAATGGATCGCTGGAGCTTGCACACTTTGTTAGCACCTTTTGGATCGACAAAACCTTCTGGTTGCATCATATACAACTCTTCTTCCAGAAATCCATTCAGGAACGCAATTTTGACATCCATTTGCCATATTTCATAATCATAAAATGCGACAATTGCTAACATGATTCGGACAGACTTAAGCATCGCTACGGGTGAGAAAGTCTCATTGTAGTCAACCCCTTGAACTTGTCGAAAACCTTTTGCAACAAGTCAAGCTTTGTAGATAGTTATATTACCATCAGCGTCAGCCTTCTTCTTGAAAAACCATTTGTTCTCGATGGCTTTCCGATCATCGGGCAAGTCAACCAAAGTCCATACTTTGTTCTCATACATGGATCCCATCTCAGATTTCATGGCCTCAAGCCATTTTGCGGAATCTGGGCTCATCATCGCTTCCTCATAGTTCGTAGGTTCGTCATGGTAAAGTAACATGACTTCCAGAATAGGATTAACGTACCACTCTAGTGTGGATCTTACTCTGGTTAACCTACGAGGTTCGGTAGTAACTTGATCTGAAGTTTCATGATCAATATCATTAGCTTCCTCATTGATTGGTGTAGTTGTCACAGGAACGATTTCTTGTGATGAACTACTTTCCAATAAGGGAGCAGGTACAATTACCTCATCAAGTTCTACTTTCCTCCCACTCACTTCTTTCGAGAGAAACTCCTTCTCTAGAAAGGATCCGAATTTAGCAACAAAAATCTTCCCTTCAGATCTGTGATAGAAGGTGTACCCAATAGTCTTTTTTTGGGTATCCTATGAAGACACATTTCTCCGATTTGGGTTCGAGCTTATCTGGTTGAAGTTTCTTCACATAAGCATCGCAGCCCCAAACTTTAATAAACGACAACTTTGGTTTCTTGCCAAACCATAGTTCATAAGGCGTCGTCTCAACGGATTTTGATGGTGCCCTATTTAACATGAATGCGGCCGTGTCTAAAGCATAACCCCAAAACGATAGCGGTAAATCAGTAAGAGACATCATAGATCGCACCATATCGAGTAAAGTATGATTACGATGTTCGGTCACACCATTTCGTTGTGGTGTTCCAGGTGGCGTGAGTTGCAAAACTATTCCGCATTATTTCAAATGTAAACCAAACTCGTAACTCAAATATTCTCCTCCATGATCAGATCATAGAAATTTTATTTTCTTGTTACGATGATTTTCCACTTCACTCTGAAATTCTTTGAACTTTTCAAATGTCTCAGACTTGTGTTTCATCAAGTAGATATACCCATATCTGCTCAAATCATCTGTGAAGGTGAGAAAATAACGATGCCCGCCGCGAGCTTCAATATTCATTAGACCACATACATCAGTATGTATGATTTCCAATAAATCAGTTGCTCGCTCCATAGTTCCAGAGAACAACGTTTTAGTCATCTTGCCCATGAGGCACGGTTCGCAAGTACCAAGTGATTCATAATCAAGTGATTCCAGAAGTCCATCAGTATGGAGTTTCTTCATGCGCTTTACACCGATATGACCTAAACGGCAGTGCCACAAATAAGCTGCACTATCATTATCAACTCTGCATCTTTTGGCTTCAACATTATGAATATGTGTATCACTACTATGGAGATTCAATAAAAATAGACCACTCTTCAAGGGTGCATGACCATAAAAGATATTACTCATATAAATAGAACAACCATTATTCTCTGATTTAAATGAATAACCGTCTCACATCAAACAAGATCCAGATATAATGTTCATGCTTAACGCTGGCACCAAATAACAATTATTTAGGTCTAAAACTAATCCCGATGGTAGATGTAGAGGTAGCGTGCCGACCGCGATCACATCGACTTTGGAACCATTTCCCACGCGCATCGTCACCTCGTCCTTAGCCAATCTTCGCTTAATCAGTAGTCCCTGTTTTGAGTTGCAAATATTAGCAACAGAACCAGTATCAAATACCCAGGTGCTACTGCAAGCATTAGTAAGGTACACATCAATAACATGTATATCACATATACCTTTGTTCACTTTGCCATCCTTCTTATCCACCAAATACTTGGGGCAGTTCTGCTTCAAGTGTCATATTCGGACTAGGGGGAGGGGAGGGGGCGCGCGGCCTACCTTGGCCGGCCCTCCTCTTCTCCCTTAGGGCCCATGTAGGCCCATTAACTCCCGGGAGGGTTCCGGTAACCCCCCGGTACTCCGGTAAAATCCCGATTTCACCCGGAACGATTCCGACATCCAAATATAGGCTTCCAATATATCAATCTTTATGTCTCGAAAATTTCGAGACTCCTCGTCATGTCCGTGATCACATCCGGGACTCCGAACAACCTTTGGTACATCAAAAATTATAAACTCATAATACAACTGTCATCGTAAAGTTAAGCGTGTGGACCCTACGGGTTCGAGAACTATGTAGACATGACCAAGAACAGTTTCCGGTCAATAACCAATAGCGGAACCTGGATGCTCATATTGACTCCTACATATTCTACGAAGATCTTTTATCGGTCAAACCGCATAACAACATACATTGTTCCCTTTGTCATCGGTATGTTACTTGCTCGAGACTCGATCGTCGGTATCCAATACCTAGTTTAATCTCGTTACCGGCAAGTCTCTTTACTCGTTACGTAATGCATCATTCCGTAACTAACTCATTAGCTACATTGCTTGCAAGGCTTATAGTGATGTGCATTACCGAGAGGGCCCAGAGAAACCTCTCCGACAATCGGAGTGACAAAACCTAATCTCGAAATACGCCAACTCAACATGTACCTTTGGAGACACCTGTAGAGCTCCTTTATAATCACCCAGTTACGTTGTGACGTTTGGTAGCACACAAAGTGTTCCTCCGGTAAACGGGAGTTGCATAATCTCATAGTTCAAGGAACTTTGTATAAGTCATGAAGAAAGCAATAGCAACATACTAAACGATCATGTGCTAAGCTAACGGAATGGGTCAAGTCAATCACATCATTCTCCTAATGATGTGATCCCCTTAATCAAATGACAACACATGTCTATGGTTAGGAAACATAACCATCTTTGATCAATGAGCTAGTCAAGTAGAGGCATACTAGTGACATTAAGTTTGTCTATGTATTCACACATGTATCATGTTTCCGGTTAATACAATTATAGCATGAATAATAAACATTTATGATATGAGAAAATAAATAATAACTTCATTATTGCCTCTAGGGCATATTTCCGTCAGTCTCCCACTTGCACTAGAGTCAATAATCTAGATTACACAGTAATGATTCTAACACCCATGGAGTCTTGGTGCTGATCATGTTTTGCTCGTGGAAGAGGCTTAGTCAACGGGTCTGCAACATTCAGATCCATATGTATCTTGCAAATCTCTATGTCTCCCACCTGGACTTCTTCCCGGATGAAATTGAAGCGTCTTTTGATATGCTTGGTCCTCTTGTGAAATCTGGATTCCTTTGCCAAGGCAATTGCACCATTATTGTCACAGAAGATCTTCATTGGTCCCAATGCACTAGGTATAACACCTAGATTGGAAATGAACTCCTTCATCCAGACTCCTTCATTTGCTGCTTCCGAAGCAGCTATGTACTCCACTTCGCATGTCGATCCCGCCACGATGCTTTGTTTAGAACTGCACCAACTAACAGCTCCACCGTTCAATATAAACACGTATCCGGTTTGCGACTTAGAATCGTTCGGATCAGTGTCAAAGCTTGCATCGACGTAACCATTTACGACTAGCTCTTTGTCACTTCCATAAACGAGAAACATATCCTTAGTCCTTTTCAGGTATTTCAGGATATTCTTGACCGCTGTCCAGTGATCCATTCCTGGATTACTTTGCTACCTCCCTGCTAAACTTATTTCTAAGCATACATCAGGTTTGGTACACAACATTGCATACATGATAGAGCCTATGGCTGAAGCATAGGGAACATCTTTCATTTTCTCTCTATCTTCTGCTGTGGTCGGGAATTGAGTCTGACTCAACTTCACACCTTGTAATACAGGCAAGAACCCTTTCTTTGCCTGATCCATTTTGAACTTTTTCAAAACTTTATCAAGGTATGTGCTTTGTGAAAATCCAATTAAGCATCTTGATCTATCTCTATAGATCTTGATGCCCAATATGTAAGCAGCTTCACCGATGTCTTTCATTGAAAAACTTTTATTCAAGTATCCCTTTATGCTATCCAGAAATTCTATATCATTTCCAATTAACAATATGTCATCTACATATAATATCAGAAATGCTACAGAGCTCCCACTCACTTTCTTGTAAATACAGGCTTCTCCAAAAGTCTGTATAAAACCATATGCTTTGATCACACTATCAAAGCGTTTATTCCAACTCCGAGATGCTTGCACCAGTCCATAAATGGATCGCTGGAGCTTGCACACTTTGTTAACACCTTTTGGATCGAAAAAACCTTCTGGTTGCATCATATACAACTCTTCTTCCAGAAATCCATTCAGGAACGCAGTTTTGACATCCATTTGCCATATTTCGTAATCATAAAATGCGACAAATGCTAACATGATTCAGAAAGACTTAAGCATCGCTACGGGTGAGAAAGTCTCATCGTAGTCAACCCCTTGAACTTGTCGAAAACCTTTTGCAACAAGTCGAGCTTTGTAGATAGTTATATTACCATCAGCGTCATTCTTCTTCTTGAAAATCCATTTATTCTCGATGGCTTGCCGATCATCGGGCAAGTCAACCAAAGTCCATACTTTGTTCTCATACATGGATCCCATCTCAAATTTCATGGCCTCAAGCTATTTTGCGGAATCTGGGCTCATCATCGCTTCCTCATAGTTCGTAGGTTCGTCATGGTCAAGTAACATGACTTCTAGAATAGGATTACCGTACCACTCTGGTGTGGATCTTACTCTGGTTGACCTACAAGGTTCGGTAGTAACTTGATCTGAAGTTTCATGATCAATATCATTAGCTTCCTCATTGATTGGTGTAGTTGTCACAGGAACGGTTTCTTGTGATGAACTACTTTCCAATAAGGGAGCAGGTACAATTACCTCATCAAGTTCTACTTTCCTCCCACTCACTTCTTTCGAGAGAAACTCCTTCTCTAGAAAGGATCCAAATTTAGCAACAAAAATCTTGCCTTAAGATCTGTGATAGAAGGTGTACCCAATAGTCTTTTTTTGGGTATCCTATGAAGACACATTTCTCCGATTTGGGTTCGAGCTTATCTGGTTGAAGTTTCTTCACATAAGCATCGCAGCCCCAAACTTTAAGAAATGACAACTTTGGTTTCTTGCCAAACCATAGTTCATAAGGCGTTGTCTCAACGGATTTTGATGGTGCCCTATTTAACATGAATGCGGCCGTGTCTAAAGCATAACCCCAAAATGATAGCGGTAAATCAGTAAGAGACATCATAGATCGCACCATATCGAGTAAAGTATGATTACGACGTTCGGACACACCATTTCGTTGTGGTGTTCCGGGTGGCATGAGTTGCGAAACTATTCCGCATTGTTTCAAATATAAACCAAACTCGTAACTCAAATAATCTCCTCCATGATCAGATCGTAGAAATTTTATTTTCTTGTTACGATGATTTTCCACTTCACTCTGAAATTCTTTGAACTTTTCAAATGTCTCAGACTTGTGTTTCATCAAGTAGATATACCCATATCTGCTCAAATCATCTGTGAAGGTGAGAAAATAACGATACCCGCTGCGAGCTTCAATATTCATTAGACCACATACATCAGTATGTATGATTTCCAATAAATCAGTTGCTCGCTCCATAGTTCCGGAGAACAACGTTTTAGTCATCTTTCCCATGAGGCACGGTTCGCAAGTACCAAGTGATTCATAATCAAGTGATTCCAGAAGTCCATCAGTATGGAGTTTCTTCATGCGCTTTACACCGATATGACCTAAACGGCAGTGCCACAAATAAGCTGCACTATCATTATCAACTCTGCATCTTTTGGCTTCAACATTATGAATATGTGTATCACTACTATGGAGATTCAATAAAAATAGACCACTCTTCAAGGGTGCATGATCATAAAAGATATTACTCATATAAATAGAACAACCATTATTCTCTGATTTAAATGAATAACCGTCTCACATCAAACAAGATCCAGATATAATGTTCATGCTTAACGCTGGCACCAAATAACAATTATTTAGGTCTAAAACTAATCCCGATGGTAGATGTAGAGGTAGCGTGCCGACCGCGATCACATCGACTTTGGAACCATTTCCCACGCGCATCGTCACCTCGTCCTTAGCCAATCTTCGCTTAATCAGTAGTCCCTGTTTTGAGTTGCAAATATTAGCAACAGAACCAGTATCAAATACCCAGGTGCTACTGCAAGCATTAGTAAGGTACACATCAATAACATGTATATCACATATACCTTTGTTCACTTTGCCATCCTTCTTATCCACCAAATACTTGGGGCAGTTCTGCTTCCAGTGTCCAGTCTGCTCACGGTAGAAGCACTCAGTCTCAGGATTAGGTCCAGACTTGGGTTTCTTCTATTGAGCAGCAACTTGTTTGCTGTTCTTCTTGAAGTTCCCCTTCTTCTTCCCTTTTCCCCTTTTCTTGAAACCAGTGGTCTTATTGACCATCAACACTTGATGCTCCTTCTTGATTTCTACCTCCGCAGCCTTTAGCATTGCGAAGATCTCGGGAATAGTCTTGTCCATCCCTTGCATATTATAGTTCATCATGAAGCTCTTGTAGCTTGGTGGCAGTGATTGGAGAATTCTGTCAATAACACTATCATCAGGAAGATTAACTCCCAGTTGAATCAAGTGATTATTATACCCAGACATTTTGAGTATATGTTCACTGACAGAACTATTCTCCTCCATCTTACATCTATAGAACTTATTGGAGACTTCATATCTCTCAATCCGGTCATTTACTTGAAATATTAACTTCAACTCCTGGAACATCTCATATGCTCCATGATGTTCAAAACGTCGTTGAAGACCCGGTTCCAAGCCATAAAGCATGGCACACTGGACTATCGAGTAGTCATCAGCTTTGCTCTGCCAGACGTTCTTAACATCGTCAGTTGCATCCGCAGCAGGCCTGGCACCCAGCAGTGCTTCCAGGACGTAATTCTTCTGTGCAGCAATGAGGATAATCCTCAGGTTACGGACCCAGCCCGTGTAATTGCTACCATCATCTTTCAACTTAGCTTTCTCAAAGAACACATTAAAATTCAATGGAATAATAGCACGAGCCATCTATCAACATAGACATGAAAAATACTATCAGGTACTAAGTTCATGATAAATTTAAGTTCAATTAATCATATTTTTAAAGAACTCCCACTTAGATAAACATCTCTCTAGTCATCTAGGTGATCACGTGATCCAAATCAACTAAACCATGTCCGATCATCACGTGAGATGGAGTAGTTTCAATGGTGAACATCACTATGTTGATCATATCTACTATATGATTCATGTTTGACCTTTCGGTCTCCGTGTTCCGACGCCATATCTGTATATGCTAGGCTCGTCAAGTTTAACCTGAGTATTCCGCGTGTGCAACTGTTTTGCACCTGTTGTATTTGAACGTAGAGCCTATCACACCCGATCATCACGTGGTGTCTCGGCACGAAGAACTTTCGCAACGGTGCATACTCAGGGAGAACACTTCTTGATAATTAGTGAGAGAACATCTTAAAATGCTACCGTCAATCAAAGCAAGATAAGATGCATAAAGGATAAACATCACATGCAATCAATATAAGTGATATGATATGGCCATCATCATCTTGTGCTTGTGATCTCCATCTCCGAAGCACCGTCAAGATCACCATCGTCACCGGCACGACACCTTGATCTCCATCGTAGCATCGTTGTCATTTCGCCATCTATTGCTTCTACGACTATCGCTACCGCTTAGTGATAAAGTAAAGCAATTACAGGGCGCTTGCATTTCATACAATAAAGCGACAACCATATGACTCCTGCCAGTTGCCTATAACTCGGTTACAAAACATGATCATCTCATACAATAAAATATAGCATCACGTCTTGACCATATCACATCACAACATGCCCTGCAAAAACAAGTTAGACGTCCTCTACTTTGTTGTTGCAAGTTTTACGTGGCTGCTATGGGCTGAGCAAGAACCGTTCTTACCTACGCATCAAAACCACAACGATAGTTTGTCAAGTTAGTGTTGTTTTAACCTTCTCAAGGACCGGGCGTAGCTACACTCGGTTCAACTAAAGTTGGAGAAACTGACACCCGCCAGCCACCTGTGTGCAAAGCACGTCGGTAGAACCAGTCTCGCGTAAGCGTACGCGTACGCGTAATGTCGGTCCGGGCCGCTTCATCCAACAATACCGCCGAACCAAAATATGACATGCTGGTAAGCAGTATGACTTGTATCGCCCACAACTCACTTGTGTTCTATTCGTGCATATAACATCAATGCATAAAACCTAGGCTCGGATGCCACTGTTGGGGAACGTAGTAATTTCAAAAATATTCCTACGCACACGCAAGATCATGGTGATGCATAGCAACGAGAGGGGGGAGTGTTGTCCACGTACCCTCGTAGACCAAAAGCGGAAGCGTTATAACAACGCGGTTGATGTAGTCGTACGTCTTCACGATCTGACCGATCCAAGTACCGAACGTACGACACCTCCGAGTTCAGCACACGTTCAGCTCGATGACGATCCCCGGACTCTGATCCAGCAGGGTGTCGGGAAAGAGTTCCGTCAGCAAGACGGCATGGTGACGGTGATGATGTTCTACCGACGCAGGGCTTCACCTAAGCACCGCTACGATATGACCGAGGTGGAAAATGGTGGAGGGGGGCACCGCACATGGCTAAGGAACGATCACGAAGATCAACTTGTGTGTTATGAGGTGCCCCCTGCTCCCGTATATAAACGAGGGAGGGGGGCGGTGCGGCCGGCGCAGGAGTCCTACTCCCACCGGGAGTTGGACTCCCCCCTCTTGCCTTGTTGGAGAAGGAAGGAGGAAGGGGGAAAGAGGAAAGGGGGGCGCCCCCCCCCTTCCTTGTCCTATTCGGACTAGGGGGGAGGGGGCACGCGGCCTGCCCTGGCCGGCCCTCCTCTTCTCCCTTAGAGCCCATGTAGGCCCATTAACACCCGGGAGGGTTCTGGTAACCCCCCGGTACTTCGGTAAAATCCCGATTTCACCCGGAACGATTCCGATGTCCAAATATAGGCTTCCAATATATCAATCTTTATGTCTTGACCATTTTGAGACTCCTTGTCATGTCCGTGATCACATCTGGGACTCCGAACAACCATCGGTACATCAAAAACTATAAACTCATAATACAACTATCATCGTCACGTTAAGCGTGCGGACCCTACGGGTTCGAGAACTATGTAGACCTAGAACAGTTTCCGGTCAATAACCAATAGCGGAACCTGGATGCTCATATTGGCTCCTACATATTCTACGAAGATATTTCGGTCAAACCGCATAACAACATACGTTGTTCCCTTTGTCATCGGTATGTTACTTGCTCGAGATTCGATCGTTGGTATCCAATACCTAGTTTAATCTCGTTACCAGCAAGTCTCTTTACTCGTTACGTAATGCATCATTCCGTAACTAACTCATTAGATACATTACTTGCAAGGCTTATAGTGATGTGCATTACCAAGAGGGCCCAGAGATACCTCTCCGACAATCGGAGTGACAAAACCTAATCTCGAAATACGCCAACTCAACATGTACCTTTGGAGACACCTGTAGAGCTCCTTTATAATCACCCAGTTATGTTGTGACGTTTGGTAGCACACAAAGTGTTCCTCCGGTAAACGGGAGTTGCATAATCTCATAGTTAAAGGAACTTTGTATAAGTCATGAAGAAAGCAATAACAACATACTAAACGATCAAGTGCTAAGCTAACGGAATGGGTCAAGTCAATCACATCATTCTCCTAATGATATGATCCCATTAATCAAATGACAACACATGTCTATGGTTAGGAAACATAACCATCTTTGATCAATGAGCTAGTCAAGTAGAGGCATACTAGTGACATTAAGTTTGTCTATGTATTCACACATGTATCATGTTTCCGGTTAATACAATTATAGCATGAACATTAAACATTTATCATGATATGAGGAAATAAATAATAACTTCATTATTGCCTCTAGGGCGTATTTCCTTCAGACATGTGGGACCGCATATGAGCAAACTGACAATGGGCTCCGCGCGTCCGCTGGCTGGCTGAGAAGAGAGATAGAGGAGGGCTGAGCACGGACTCCAGGAAATTTGTTCTACGTAACCAGCACCTCGATATTCGCTTGTTGTTGTTTCTAGAATAAAAAAAGGGGGTAACCCTACTTATGTTACTCCCACTACGCCTAGCCTAAGGTTAGTAGGTGACCTTGCGCCTGGCTCTTCGCCTCTTCCGGAAGTTGATGGTTCTACAGTAGTACTTCTGGCAATCTGACACCAAATGAACTGATGCACGTCCACCGCTTGTAAGAAAAAGTTTCTCCTCATGTTGCGAACCACCGCGCACACATTGGCGAGGGAGAAGGCATAATCAAGCTTCTCGTCATTTTGCGAGTTGACGGGACACATCAAAGTTATTTAGTACGTACTTTCTCCAAAAAAGGGCTGACCATGTCATTGCTACCATCCCGTGCTCCGTCGTTGAGTACGTGCACTATTCACCTACCATCAAGGAGAAAAAAAATTGCGTAGGTGCCATCAAAGTGCACGACTCACTTACGCACTGCTTATCTGATTATCTCCATTTTCTTGCATGACACGTGCACCTTGATGCTAGATGTCTCGCGTGTTGGGAAAACGATGAACAAAGCTCACGTAACAGAAAAGAGTTGAAGAGCATAGATTCCCGACGACGGAGAAGTAGCAAGGAACCTCGCGGTGGAGCGTCTTCAAGGAACCTTGCACGTTTTCCCCTGTTTTTTTGCTGTCTGCCCACCTATAAACAAATAAAAGAACATGCACTCTTTGCTAACCACTAGAAATGGTACATGAGGATGCTAAGTTGAAGATGTTTTATACTCCCTCCATTCCCAAATATAAGTCCTTTTAGAGATTTCAATAAGGGACTACATACGAAACAAAATGTGTGAATCTACACTCTAAAATATGCCTACATACATCTGTATGTTGTAGTCTATTTGAAATGGCTAGAAAGACTTATATTTAGGAACGGAGGGAGTAGTTTATATTGATAACCACGCAACAAAACACGCACGTACGGAGTGTCCACGACGTGGCGCGTCCCCAGTCGCCTCTACTCCTTCTGCGCACGTTGTCTATCAAGGCGGCTGCATGTTAATGATGATGTGGGTGAGATCTTCTAGGACTCAGATGAGGAGGAGGAAAATTATGAGACAGAAGGTGATGTACACCACCAAGGTCCATGGTCAAGGGGGTGCTAGTAAGTGCTTAGATGTGCGTAGATGAGGTGCTAAGTGCATTAAATGGCTTAGTAACTCAAGTCTTCAATGCATAGGTGCTTAGTTTATTGGTGCCACATCATATTTTATGCCTACATGGCAGGCTTAGCAGCTATACATGGTGGAGCACTGGGAGAGGCCAAGGCTGGTCATAGTGGGGAGTAACTTATACTGTAACATATTACTATGTTACTCTAAACATCTCTATAAACTGGAAAGGAGGGAGTAGTAACATAGGCTAGTGTCATATGCAGAGTATGGGAGCACATGATATTTCCCCGTCCAGACCGATCACAAGTTGGCTTCTCACCTTCTTGGCCCAACAAAACCCCCTCCCCCCTCCCGCGCGCTTCCTGCCCGATGCCAGCTGAGCCCGCCGCTCCACATTGATGGCAAGTCATGGCGACGCGACCTCTCACTGCTTCCGCCGTTGAAGAGGCACGCCGACCGAGGGCACCGCCCGCTGCATGCCCGACATTTCAGACTACATAGTGGAGAGTAACTTTAGAGCAAGTACTACAATTAGATGACATAAGTAGGCTATAAGGATTTAAATATAGTATTTGTGCTTAGTTGAAGGAGAGAGAAGAGGAGAGAGAAGAGAAGCGGATTGTAAACGTGTAGCCGGTTGTACTCCAACATACTTTGTGAGACAAAAGGTGGGGCCATTATTAATGATATAGTATTTATACTAAAGGGACTAACGGACGCCTTAATTACTCCGTTTTTTGAGACAAACCTTGGTGGGGCTATTATTGACTTCGACGTGGGGTTTGGGGGCCAAAGGCCTACTATTATACTCGCACGACCGACCTGACATGCTCTACCCTAGCCGCCGTTGTATCATATGGTTTCGCATTGTTCCAGATCTTAGCACCGCCACGCAATTCTTCTCCAGCCCTCCTTCCGTCGTGCACCGCGAGAAGGGACAGCAGTCCTCCGAACCCCGCCTTTCGTCATCCTATACGGGAGAGGGGCGATCAGGTTTTTGGGGAGCACACTCATGTGACTGCTGCCAGCGACGACTTCCTCAACGACAGCCTTCTTCCCCAACCTCGGTAACCTCTTCATGAACGACATGAGTGACAACATCAACCACATCGGTTCTGCTCCCGCTGTACAGTATGTGATTCTGTCCTCCTTGTTTAGTTCGCATCATTACTTTGATGTTTGCAATTGTCGTCATGATCTATGTACTGCTGATTCGAATTAAATCTCATACTAAATTGCTCATATATTCAACAATCCAATCCGAAAACCTGATTATAGGCAATTTACTCCGAGTGGTTTTGTTGGTCTTTTGTAGCCGCCTAATTTTAAGGGGGTGCAATATAAAAGGTGGCGCACAAGAGCAGTATATTGGTTTCAGATCATGTACTGCTATGACGCCACTAAGGGTAAGCCTGAGGGCGATCTTAATCCTACACAGCAGGAAGCTTTTCAGAACATGGATACCCTCTTCAAAGCCACCCTGCTGAGTGTTCTTGACGATTCCATTGTGGATTCATATATGTCGTTTGACAGTGGCAAAGACATGTGGGCTGCACTCGAGGCCACGTTTGGGCCCTCGGGCATTGGCAACAAGTTGTACGTCATGGAGCAATTCTGTGACTACAAGATGACTGATGAGCGCTCTGTTGTTCACCAGACTCATGAGATACAGTCACTCTCTAAGGAACTTGAGTACTTTAAGTGTGTGTTGCCGGACAAATTTTTTGCTGGGACCATCATTGCCAAGCTTCCACCTTCGTCGAACGATTTTGCTACTTCTTTGAAAAACAAGAGACATGAGTTTTCTGTTTTGGATCTCATTAGCACTCTTGATTTTGAGGAGAAGGCGAGAGCAAAAGACACACGTGCTTGGGTCGCTGAGGGAGCTTCTAGTGCCCACATGGTACACGAGAAGAACTTCCAGCCCAACCAGCCCCAAAACAACAAGAACAAATCTCAGGGGAAAGGCAAGTTTGATGCAAAGAAAAAGCCGTCACATTCTACCAACTTCAAGAAGAATTCTCATAACGGGAACGGATACAAACCTCAATTTTGGTAGAACCGCACAAAATTTATATGGCTGCATCTACCTGCTGTCAGCTAACCTCATGGTGCTCTAGGTATTCCTACATTTGTAACTAGGTACAATGACCACCACAAGATGAAATTAGCTTATTTGTACGTTGACTTGCTGAATGCAGTGCGGAACGATCCTGTCATGTGTGGAGGAGCAAACAGGCAGTGCAGCCAAAGGTGGAAATCAACCAAGGACTTATGAAATTATATATAATCTTCCTCAGGCAGGTCAGTATCCCCTTCGTCCAGATGATCGTGTTTTGTCATGCCGTGCTATTGATATGTGCTACTGTTTTGCAACACCGTTTAAGTATAGCTACTGTTTTCCTATCTTTTCAGATTCACGACAATGAATATGATTTCAGGGGAACTACACAATATGGACTCTTGTTGAGTCATCTCTATTGCCTCATGTGTTTGCTGCAAATGTGTCAGCATCAACTGCAAGATGAGGCAGCTAGCTAGCTGTGGAGTTGCCAACATGCTCAAAGTGCTCGCAACATTGAGAAGAAACAAGCATGCCCAGGAAATTAATGCGTGCGCAGGGAGGCCCTTTGCTCAGAGAAGCATCGACCGATTTTCTTTATTTCCACACCTTCTCACAACTTTGTATTGGTTATAGTATAGTGAATCATTGAGGTGCATAGGCATGCTGAACTTTTGTTCTTCTGAATGTTAGTATGCATACCGTATCTTCTGAAGCTTAGTTTAATGTGAGCGTCTGCATCTAGTACCGCATCCTCTAATTTGGTGGATGCACACAGAGAAAATAAATCTCCTTAATTTACTCCATAACCACCCTATTAAATAGGCCTAGTAACAAACCAGGCCCATGCAGTGGCTGGCGGGCACATGCATCCTGCATGCATGGCCAGTCAGCCAAGTCCATGTGCCAGCTCCAATGCAGCAACGCAAAAGAAGAGAGCGGTTCTTGGGAAAAAGCGAGTAGTTAGTGCAGCGGGCCTTATAAACACGAATAGCTCGCTCTCCTGCTTCCGTCTCCCCCCTCCCCGAATTCCCCCCGCTCCCCAATCTTCCTCACTAGTCCAGAAAACCACCGCTCACCTTATTCATCACTCGTATAGAAAACGCTTGCTCCTCTTCTTCCACTCCTACAGAAATCCCCAGCCCTCCTTCTTCCCCACTCGCACTTCCACTAGGCTCGTCTCTGGATACTCTTCTCAAACCCGTGAGCTCGGCGCGATGCCCACAAGGAAAATGAAGTCGGCTGGCCCCA